>NC_067409.1:112808673-113142913 GCF_009764475.1 Pristis pectinata | reverse complement strand
CTGGCTTTTAATGAATCTATTTTTTTATTTGCTCCAGGAATTTTGAGAGTTTGATACTTTTTTCAAAAATGATGTACAGTTTTGTGTAATTTTACAGAATTGACTGTTGTAAACTTGTATACGACTGCACGGTCGCCCCTGAATGTTGACAAGCAACTCTAGCAGTCCTGTTGGACCCTAATGTCGGGTGCAGTGTGCGTGGAACACAGAACATTACAGGCCCTTCAGCCCACGATGTCGTGCCGACACTTTATCCTGCGCCAAGATCTATCTAACCTTTCTCTCCCACGTAGCCCTCCATTTCTCTATCATTCATGTGTCTATCTAAGAGCCTCTTAAATGTCCCTAATGCATCTGCCCCCACAACCTCTGCTGGCAGTGCGTTCCACACACCCACCACTCTCTGTGTAAAAAAAAACTTACCTCTGACATCCCCCTTATACCTTCCTCCAATCACCTTAAAATTATGCCCCCTCATGTTAGCTATTGTCACCCTGGGAAAAAGTCTCTGACTGTCCACTCAATCTGTGCCTCTTCTCATCTTGTACACCTCTGTTAAGTCACCTCTCATCCTCCTGTGTTTGCACATTCTCCCTGTGATCACCTCATCTTCCTCTGGGTGCTCCAGTGTCCTCTCGGATTTCAAAGACACCTGTAAATTACCCCTAGTGTAGGTGGGTGGCAGGGGAATGAGGGGGCCGTCGATGGTTGTGTGTGACAGAGTAGGTTACTAAGGAATGAGACCATGGTGAATGATTTGAGAGCCAGCATAGACTTGATGAGCAGAATGGCCTCCTGTGTTTCATGGAAAACTGGTAAAACCATAAAAAGTGAGAGCAAATGATGGAAATTGTTTTGTTTGTCAATAGATGTTTTTACCTAGACTACCTCAATGCACTGTGTACTACCTCAATGTAACTGCACTGTGTAATGAATTGACCTGCATGATCGATATGCAAGACAAGTTTTTCACTGTACTGCGGTACAAGTGACAATAATAAACCAACACCTATATTTTCTATTTTTTAATTGCGGGACGTGGACGTCACTGAGGAGAACATCATTTGTCATACATCCCTAATTCTTGGGTGGTCCCAAGGGATTGAAGTTGATTAATAATCCTGATCTGAGTCAGATCGTTGTAAATGCCCATCTGGTTCAGTAACATCCGTCAAGTTTTAATTATTTGAATTTAAATTCCCCAGTTGCCATGCTGGTATTCACACACACATTCACACACAAAGGTCCAGAACTCTGAATCAGAATCAGGTTTATTATCGCTGACTGATAGGACGTGAAATTTGTTGTTTTGCAGTACAGTGCAGTGCAAAGACATAAAAATTATAAGTTACAAAATAAATAGTGCAAAAAAAAAGGAAAAATGAGGTAATGTTCTTGGACCGTTCAGAAATCTGATGGCAGAGGGGAAGAAGCTGTTCCTGAACCGTTGAGTGTGGGTCTTCAGGCTCCTGTACCTCCTCCCCGATGGTAGTAATGAGAAGAGGGCATGTCCTGGATGGTGAGGGTCCTCAGTGATGGATGCTGCCTTCTTGAGGCACCACCTCTTGAAGATGTCCTCGATGGTGGGGAGGGTTGTGCCCGTGATGGAGCTGGCTGAGTCTACAACTAATGCAATGTCAGACTGATGACTTGCCCATGATGCTAACGTATCCTATAGCTTTAATGTTTGACAGGCAGAATCTGCTGCTGGACAGTCAAGAGTATTGATGCACGAGGGTCATGGACTGTATCAGATGTTGAGGTCCTGAAGCCTGCCTTTAACCAACTTGAACTATGGAACATTGAGAAAATATATGTGTGTTGTTAAATAAGTTGAAAGGACTGAATAAATTCTTAGCTTGGTGACATTCTTTGATCATCCTCTAAAGAGAGATTTTCTCAGTGATGGAATTTCAATACAATCATTGAAATTGAAAAGAAGTTTATAATCCTGTATTGGCATATTGCTGCCTCTATAAAATATACTGTTAAATGTTTAATGAAGCCATGAGAAAGGTTGATGTTTAATCACCGGCAACAGATGGGTTAACTGGTGCAGTGGGCCACTCTAGTTTCTGTGCCCTGGGGTTGGGGAGGAGACTATCTGTGAGGCTTCCCCCTCCAGGTTACTGTTCAGTGACTCTCCTTGTCAAACAAGGAAAGAATGTGCAAAAATGGACCAGAAAATCAGATGTAAATGTCATTGTTTGAAGAAAATGTACTTTTTGTTCTGATAGAGTTTAAAATAAACAAGTGATTAGTAGTTTGTAATTCAAAGGCTTCTGTGGTTCTCCAATCAAATATCTATTCATAGCCAGCAAAAACCACATAGATTTCTACATACAGAAGAATGCTGCTTCATTGATGCACTAGAGATAACTGTACACAATCAGGTTGGCAAATACTGAATAGAAATATTATGTTCAACTGTTCAAGCGAGCACTCAGCCACACTAACATAAACTGCCATCTCGTTATTACAAATTGTCCATTTTTAATAGATTCCCACCTTTTTAGACTGGTATTTGGGAATCTCTGTATTTGAGCTCACTCAAAATGTTCTTCCGGAGGCCCTTGGTAACCTTGGGCTCGTGAACAAATTCATTGAAGGCTTGTTAGTGCAATTTCTCAATTTGGAAATGCTATATTTTAATTGTTGCTAATTTCTGTTTTGTCACGGAAATGCTGAAGTATAAACCTCAATGCCAGAAAAAAGCTTTCCTTCATATTATGAAAGATTTTTGCTAACTCTTATTTTGCTTTGAGAGTTATGGTTTAATTAACATGCTTTTCTCCAAAGTGACGGCATCCATAGTGGCTACACCCATTGAACTTCCACCGAAACAGCCAGCCAGTCCTGTCGGTCAATTATTCCTTGTTAATTTAAAAAAGTAATCTGTTTTAAACTCTAAGCATGAATCAGAATCTAATTTATTATCACTGACATGTATGATGTGAAATTTGTTGTTTGAAATGAGCATAACTGGTTACTTCTGGACAAAGTTTTAATTTTGTCTACTACCCCTTCCCCAAACCCCAGGCTGGTGAATGAGTGGTTGCAAAATTTTAGATGATGTGAATTTGTGAAAAAGCGGATTCTCAGAATGTGCTTGAAAGCAGCTTGGAATATTTTATATTCAGTTATAGAATCATACAGCACAGAAACAGGCCCTTCAGCTTGCCATGTCCACACCGGCCTTTTGCTGAGCAACACTAATCTTATTTCCTTGCATTAAGTCTGTGTTCTCTGTGCCTGTCCAAATTTCTCTTAACGGAGTGAGTGTATCTGACTCCAGCAGTGCGTCCCAGATATCAACCACTCTCTCTGTTAAAAACAAAACTTTCCCTTCAACTCTTCTTTAAATCTCTTTCCCCTGACTTTAAAACTATGCCCTCTTGTTTTTGATACTGCCACAGTGAGGAAAAGAATGGGACAATCTGCGCTCTATGTTCCTTACAAGTTTGAATACCTTCATCATGTTGTCCCTTGGCCTCCTTCGTTCCAGGGGAAACCAGCCCAGCCTATTCAACCTCTCCCCATAACTAACGTCCTCCAATTTGGGCAACGTCCTGGAGAATCTTCTCTGTGCGCTCTGTCCAGCACAACCACATCCTTTCTGGGGTGTGTCTGCAAGTCTGCAAGTGCGGTCCAATCACAGTTTTGTGAGGTTGCATCATAACGTCCCAACTTTTATATTCTGTGCCCCAACCTATCAGGGCAAGCATGCCACAGACTGCCACCTGCTTGTACTAGAACATGATTTTATTGATAATACACACATACCATTTAACTTTCAAAGACTTCAAATCGGGTTTGGGCAAATGTTTAGTCTTTTGATGTGCTCCAATCTATTGCATCACCTACACCAGGAAACCGTTCTTCAAATAGTGGATGTTATGCAGTAGTTGATTTTATGATAGTCAAGAAGTACACACAATGATACTATTACAACCATTTCCTGTTACCTACGCTAATACTACAGCCTGTACTCTAATGTCCTGCTGGTGGTGCTGTACCCTATCAGAATATAATTTGGTCTTTCTTCCTTCAAATACTTCAGTTCGTTTTGTCATTCTTGCTGAGTAGCTCTCGACCTTGCCAAACTCTGTCTTTGCATTGAGAAACTCAACCTTAGTTATTTCAAGTTCACTCCATTGTCTACATTGCCCTCTTGTCCCCCTCAAACCTCCATGTGTACACTTCTGACCATGTTCACATTACTTCCTCATCTCCTGAGGCCGCTCCACTCTTCCGATGTCAATCATGAATAAACACCACCTGCAATTACTTCCTTGTGACTCCTCACAGGCTTTCCAATTCCACTCCCTTTTGCATCTGCTTCTGGAGAGGCTGCTTTCCTGGTCGTCAACTTTCCATGGTAATTCTGTTGAAGCATTTAGTTCAATAGATCAGAATTTGAAGTTGTACTGACACCACAATGGGCAACACTCCCATTGAGGCCACACTTCTTGTACTAGAATGTGATTTTATTGATAATATGCACATAATATTTAACTTTCAAAGACTTCAAATTGGGTTTGGGAAAATGTTTAGTCTTTTGATGTGCTCAGATCTATTGCATCACCTACACCAGGAAACAGCTCTTTAAATAGTAGACATAATGCAGTAGTTGATTTTATGATCAATGTACACACAATGATATTATTACAACTATTTCCTATTGCCAGTGCTGATTCTATAGCCTGTCCTCTATTTAATGTCCTGGAGGTGGTGGCATCCAAAGACTCATACTTGCTGCCGAACAACCGTGCTGGTCTTGAGAAAACTAATGAGAAGTGTGAAGGGTTCAATTATAATTCCATAGACTTTTAATTTTAAAAAATTGTTTAAAATTTAAGCTTCTACCTTAGACCTTTATTTCACTTTCTATAAAGCAATTAAAGTGTTGCGTATAATCCACATATTTTACCTCCATGTATTGCATTCAATGTTGACAATGTGGTCTCCTTTATTTTGGAGAAACCAAGCAATGATTGGCTGACCAGTTTGTTCAGTCTTCAAGGACAACCCCAAGCATCCAGTCACTTGTCACTTTAATTCTTCATCCCATTCCCACTCAGACCTCTGTCTCTGGCCTTCTACATCGCTCCAATGATGTTGATGCCCCAATGTAAGCTTGAGAACGGAACCTCACATTCACTGTTCCCTTCAAGTGGCATTAGGCTGTCAAGTCAGATTGGGGGAAGTAGCTGCCCCTTTGATCCTTGAGGATGACTGACTTTGTTCAAAGGTCAGAAGTGAGTGCTGTGCCTTCACGGTGGATAACCAAATCTGGATTAATGTGTTCTAGATTGAACAACTGCTGCAGTCCAAAAACAAAATTCAGAAGTGTAATTTTTGCAACACTTCATGGCATTCTATGATTAAATAGCACAGCTAACTAACTGCAACTGAAATCTATAGGGATGATATCAAAGCTTCTGAAAAGGGAGATTTAGTTGAAGTGAAAAGCAGCTAAGGTCAACATACAATTTTTTTTTCTTTGGTGTTGAAAATTAGCTCCTGGACTACTTTATAATTGAGAGCATATTTCCTGCAATATTTATTCCTGTCTCTTTAGTGCAGCATAGATGATGTTATATGTAATACACTTTAATGAGCCACAGTATTAGCAGCCTGGTCAAAGGAAGTAAAGCCCACTTCATTGCCGGTGCATTTGCTGCCAGATGTACAAGTTGGCTTGACTGTCTTTGTCAAACACCCTGCATTTATATATCATTAATAGTAAATTCATTTTTTGTTCTACTGGATGTCCATAAACCACTGAGCTTGCTGACAGAAAGACAGAGGACGATACAGACACAGGCTCAAGCATGCACATCTGCATCAACACATGGGCGTGCACAGATGTACTCACAGAGACTTGCATGTTCACAGATGCAGGGACGGTACGGTGATACAGCAGTTAATGCTGCTTCACAGCAGCCTGGGTTTATTGCCGACCACTGGTGCTGCCCGAGTGGAGTTTGCAGGTTCTCCCTGGCGGTGTATGGGTTTTTCCTGCATGTTCTTATTTCCTCCAACCTCCCGGTGATATGTAGGTTGATTGGCCACTATGAGTTGCCCCTAGTGTAGAGGTATTGTGGTTAGATTGGAATAAATAAGATTTAGTGTAAATTGGTTTATTATTGTCACATGTACCGAGGTCCAGTGAAAAACTTGTCCTGCAAACTGTTCCATGTAGATCAATTCATTACACAGTGCATTGAGGTAGTACAGGGTAACGCAATAACAGAATGCAGAATAAGATGTTACAGT
Source organism: Pristis pectinata (assembly GCF_009764475.1). Classification (NCBI taxonomy): domain Eukaryota; kingdom Metazoa; phylum Chordata; class Chondrichthyes; order Rhinopristiformes; family Pristidae; genus Pristis; species Pristis pectinata. The sequence goes on along the minus strand of NC_067409.1, from coordinate 113,136,634 downwards.
TACAGAGAGAGTGCAATGCAGGTAGACAGTAAGGTGCAAGGCCATAACGAGATAGATTGTGAAGTCAGGAGTCCATCTCGTTGTACTAGGCCACTGTTCAATAGTCTTATGACAGTGGGATAGAAGCTGTCCTTGAGCCTGGTGGTACGTGCTTTCAGGCTTTTGTATCTTCTGCCCGATGGAAGAGGAGAGAAGAGAGAATGACCCGGGTGGGTGGGGTCTTTGATTATGCTGGCTGCTTTCCCAAGGCAGCAAGGAGTAAAGACAGAGCCCAAGGAGGGGAGGCTGGTTTCCATGATGTACTGGGCTGTGTCCACAGCTCTCTGCAGTTTCTTGTAGTCCTGGGCAGAGCAGTTGTCATTCCAAGCTGTGATGCATCTAGATAGGATACTTTCTATGGTGCATCAATTTTAAAAAAAAATTTGGTGAGGGTCAAAGGGGACATGCCAAATTTCTTTCACCTCCCGAGGAAGTAGAGGTACTGGTGAGCTTTCTTGGCCGTGGCATTTACATGGTTGGACCAGGACAGGCTATTGGTGATGTTTGTTCCTAGGGACTTGAAGCTCTCAACCTCAACACCGTTGATGTAAACTGAGGTGTGTGCACCGCCCCCTTTCCTGAAGGCAATGACCAGGTCTTTTGTTTTGCTGCTATTGAGGGAAAGGTTGTTGCCATGACACCATGTCACTAAGCTCTATCTCCTTCCTCTGTACTCAGACTCATTGCTATTTGAGATACGGCCTACAACGGTGGTATCATCTGCAGACTTGTAGATAACATTAGAGCAGAATCTGGCTACACAGTCATGAGTTTATAGGGAGTAGAGTAGAGGGCTGAGGACGCAGCCTTGTGGGGCATCAGTGTTGAGAATAATCGTGCCGGAGGTATTGCTGCCTATCCTCACTGACTGTGGTCTGTTGGTCAGGAAGTCAAGGATCCAGTTGCAGAGGGAGGTGTTGAGTCCCAGTTCTCAGAATTTGGAGATTAGTTTGCTTGGAATTATAGTATCGAAGGCGGAGCTGTGGTCAATAAACAATAGTCTAACGTGGGTGTCTTTACTGTCCAGATGCTCCAGAGATGAGTTTAGGGCCAGGGAGATGGTGCCTGCTGTAGACCTGTTTGGGCAGTAGGCGAATTGCAACGGGTTGGATTGGTGCGTGTTGATAGTTGGCATGGACTCAGTGGGCTCACAAGATCACAAGACAAGGGAGCAGAAGTAGGCCATTCGGCCCATCGAGTCTGCTCCAAAGAAAAGGGGGGGGGAAGAAAAAAAGGGAAAAAGAAATGAGAAATGGGGGTGGGGGGGGGAGAAAATAACTATTCTAACCCCAATTTCCGGCCTTATCCCCATATCCCCTGATACCATGACTAATTAGATATCTATCTATCTCCACCTTAAACGCCTCCAATGATCTGGCCTCCACTGCTGTACACGGCAAGTGAATTTATGGAATTCCTACCCTCTGGCTAAAGAAATTCCTCCTCATCTCTGTTTTAAACCTGTGCCCTCTGGTCCTGGACTCACCCACCAAGGGAAACAGCTTGGCCAAATCTACTCTGTCTAGTCCTTTCAACATTTTAAATGTTTCTATGAGGTCCCCTCTCATTCTTCTGTACTCCAGTGAGTACAGTCCAAGAGCCGACAAACGCTCATCATATATAAGCCCTTTCATTCCGGGAGTCATCCTCGTAAATCTCCTCTGAACCCTCTCCAACATCAGCACATCCTTCCTAAGATATGGGGCCCAAAACTGTACACAGTATTCCAAATGAGGCCTCACTAGTGCCCCGCAGAGCCTCATCAACACTTCCCTACTTTTATACACTATACCTCTCAAAATGAATGCCAACATAGCATTTGCTTTCCTTACCACCGATCCGACCTGGTGGTTAACCTTTGAGGTATCCTGCACGAGTACCCCCAAGTCCCTTTGTATTTCTGTACTTTAATTTTCTCCCCTTCTAGATAATAATCTGCCCGTTTATTTCTGTTTCCAAAGTGTACAACTGCACATTTCTCAACATTGAATCTCATCTGCCATTTCCTTGCCCATTCTCCTAAACTACCTAGGTCTCTCTGCAACCTTCCTATCTCCTCAATACTCCCTACTCCTCCACCTATCTTGGTGTCATCCGCAAACCCAACCACAAAACCATTTACTCCATCATCTAAATAGTTAATGTACAGAGTAAAAAGAAGCGGCCCCAACACCGACCTCTGAGGAACACCACTAGTAACCGGTAGCCAACCAGAACAAGATCCTTTTATTCCCACCCTTTGCTTCCTGCCAACCAGCCAATGCTCCACCCATTCTGTTATCCTACCTGTAATTCCATGACCTCTCATCTTATTAATCAGTCTCTTGTGCGGCACCTTATCAAAGGCCTTTTGAAAGTCTAAATACACAACATCTACCGCCTCTCCCTTATCCACCCTACCTGAGATTTCCTCAAAAAACTCCAATAGGTTGGTCAGGCAGGATCTTCCCTTCATAAAACCATGTTGGCTTGGACCTACCTTGCCTTGCGCCTCTAGGTATTCCATAACCTCATCCTTGAGGATCGATTCTAATAACTTTCCCACCACCGACGTCAGACTAATAGGTCTGTAATTTCCTTTATGCTGCCTTCCACCCTTCTTATACAGCGGAACTACATTTGCGACCCTCCAGTCCTCCGGAACCATGCTGGAGTCTATTGATTCCAGGAAAATTATCACCAGTGCCTCTGAAATCTCTAAAGCCACCTCCTTCAGAACCCGGGGATGTACCTCATCCGGTCCGGGAGACTTATGAGTCTTTAGTCCATTTAGCTTTCGTAGCACCTTCTCTCTAGTAATCTTAACTGAACTCAGTTCCATCCCTTGAGACCCCTGACTAACCGGCACATTGCTGATGTCCTCCACAGTGAAGACTGATGCAAAGTACTCAGTTCCTCTGCCATCCCTTTATCATCCATTATAATCTCTCCCGCACCATTATCAATTGGTCCTATATCAACCTGTGTCTCTCTTTTACCCTTCATATATTTAAAAAAACTCTTAGTATCCTTTCAAATGTTATCTGCCGACTTCCTTTCATAATTCATCTTTTCCTTCCTAATGACCTTCTTAGTTTCTTTCTGCAGGTTTTTAAAAGTTTTCCCACTAATTCTTGCTTCCTTGTATGCCCTCCCTTTTGCTCTTATTTTAGCCTTCACCTCTCTTGTTATCCACGTTTGTGCCTTTTTTCCATTCAAAACCTTTTTTCTTGGAATATATCTATCCTGCATTTACCTTATTTCTTGTAGAAATTCCATCCATTTCTGCTCTGCCATCCCTCCAGCTAGCTTACTCTTCCAATCAATTCGGACCAGCTCCTCTCTCATGCCAATAAAATTTCCTTTGTTCCACTGAAATATCGATGCACCAGTTATCAGCTTCTCCTTCCCAAATTTGAAACTGAACTCAATCATATTGTGATCACTAGTTCCTAATGGCTCCTTTACCTTTAGTTCCCTAATCACCTCCAGTTCATTACACAGCACCCAATCCAAAACAACCGATCCCCTGGTGGGCTGATCAACAAGTTGCTCCAAAAAGCTGTCCCGTAAACATTCCATAAACTCACTCTCCTGAGATCTACTGCCTTGCTGGATTTCCCAGTCCACCTTCATGTTAAAATCCCCCATAATGATCTTAACGTTGTCACTCTGGCACGCTTTTTCTATTTCTAACTGCAACTTATCGTCCACTTCCTGACTGCTATTAGGGGGCCTATATATAACTGCTACTATTGTCCTTTTACCCTTGCTATTTCTTAGCTCCATCCATAAGGATTCCACCTCTTCTGACCCAATGTCCTTCTTTTCTATTGATTTTATATTATTACTAACCATCATGGCCACACCACCCCCTCTGCCTACCCACCTATCCTTCCTATACACTGTGTACCCCTGGACATTTAGTTCCCAATCACATCCATCATAAAGCCATGACTCGGTGATTGCCACAATGTCGTATTTATTAATCTGTAGTTGTGCCACTAGGTCATCCACTTTATTCCTAATGCTACGTGCATTTAAATATAGTACATTTAGTCCAGTATCTGCTACTGATTTTGTTGTACTTCTATTGTTCAGCAAATTATCCTGACTTTTCACCTGCCTGTCCTTCTTGTCATCTTCACTGCACACTGTCTTGGACTTGTTTCTATAAACCTCCTCCCTTACTCTAACATCTTGTATCCTAACATCCTGGTTTCCATCCCCCTGCCAGATTAATTTAAACCCTCCCCAACAGCTAAATTAAACATTCCCGCCAGGATACTGGACCCTTTGGAGGCGCTGTTTCTGAGCTGTCTGACGCCACAGCTACCGTGGTTCTTCTCGTGGTTTTTGTCGCATTCATTTCAAATCCATGTTATTTCCCAATAATTAATTACTTTGGGCAAAGTAGTGCAGAGCACTGCACCTTGCTTTTCCAAGCTGCTGTACCTCTGAGCATTCTTCCTTCCCTCTGTAACTACTGTACCTTTTGGTATGAAAAGCATATTTTGTGGGGTTGGGAAAAGTGTTTAAGACATTTACTGAATTTTAGCATGTTCACTTTCTTTTCACCATTGAATTGAATTAATGGTCCTGGTATGTGTTTGCTGCAGCTTCCTGTATTTTGCTGACTTAAGTACGCTGTTCTGTGGTAAAATTTATAATGAGGTGTATTTTAAAGATGGATACCTGGATCTTTTTGACCCCCCCTGAAGAGCCATGTTAAATGGTCAGTTCGTGAAGGGCCAATGACAGTTTTGGTCCTGAGCTTGCCACTTTGAAATTGAGTGGTGCCTAAGGCCCAGGTAACCATTACAAGAGGGAATGTCTTTCCTTCACGGGTATAGAGGGGGTGGTGGGAAGATGAGGGAAGAGAAACCATGGTCTTGGTCCAAAGGCCAACTGGTGATAGTATGTAATCAGTGCTGGCTGGCTGGTTGATTGAATGGATCCTGACAAGGGGTATGAATGATTGCGGAGGCTGATGACAGGTTGTTGAGGGGTTTGAAAGAGGGGGTGGAGCTTTCAGTGATTGATTGACGTGTGAGGATACGGGCTCCAAAGGAGAAGAATAAGTACGTAAATGGAGTATAAAATGGGGAAGTGCAAAATTGTCCATTTTTCAGCAGAGAAAGCATTTAAAGAAACAGCTACTTCCCTTCAACCATTCTGTTCTTGATCCAACTGGCGAAACCCTAATCACCACTACAGTTTAGCGACACTGTGACCACTCTGATCACTTTGCACTAAAATGAACTTTGTTTTGTTCTAACTGTGTTTCTTTTTCTTGTAAAAGTTGTGTATAATTTGTGTTTAATTTGTTTTTTATTTCGTGAATCAGATTTATTATTGACATAGGACATGAAATCTGTTGTTTTGCGGCAGCAGTACAGTGCAAAGACATAAAATCTATAAATTACAAAATAAATAGTGCAAAACAAAAGGAATAATAAGGTAGAGTTCATGGATCGTTCAGAAATCTGATGGTGGAGGGGAAGAAGCCTCATTTGAGTGTGGGTCTTCAGGCTCCTGTACCTCCTCCCTGATGGTGATAATGAGAAGAGGGCATGTCCCGGATGGGGAGGGTCCTTAATGATGGATGCTGCTGCCTTAAGGCACCACCTCTTGAATATGTCCTTGGTGGGGTGGGTTGTGCCTGTGATGGAGCTGGCTGAGTCTACAACCCTCTGCAGCCTCTTGCGATCCTGTGCATTGGAGCCTCCATACCAGGCAGTGATGCAGCCAGTCAGAATGCTCTCCACCGTACATCTAAGGAAATTTGCAAGAGTCTTTGCTGACATAACAAATCTCCTCAAATTCTGAACAAAGTAGAGCCGCTGGCCTGCCTCCTTCATGATTGCATCAGGTTGTCGGGCCCAGGGTAGTGCCTCTGAGATATTGATGCCCAGGAAATTGAAGCTGCTCACCCTTTCCACTGCTAACCCCTCAATGAGGACTGGTGTGTGTTCTCCCGACTTCCCCTTCCTGAAGTCCACAGTCAGTTCCTTACTGACGCTGAGTGCGAGGTTGTTTTCCGACACCACTCAACCAGCCGATCTACCCCATTCTTGTACACCACCTCATCACCATCCGAGATTCTACCAACAACAGTGGTATCATCTGTGAATTTATAGATGATGTTTGAGCTGTGCTTAGCCACACAGTCATGAGTGTAGAGAGAGTGGAGCAGTGGACTAAGCACGCATCCTTGAGGTGCATCTGTGCTGATTGTCAGGAGGAGATGTTACTTCCAATCCGTACTGACTGCAGTCTCCCAATAAGGAAGATGAGGATCCAGTTGCAGAGGGAGGTACAGAGGCCCAGGTTTTGAAGCTTGGTTATTAGTAATGCTGCTTATCTGATGCTATGTGCCTGTGATGCTGCTGCAAGTAAGTTTTTCATTGCACCTGTGCACACACGTGCTTGTGCAGATGGCAATGAACTCAACTTTGACTTTGATCCTAGTCTCATAGCAGAGAGTCAAAAAATGAGCCCTACCTGAGCCCGGCTAAGACCCATTCAGAAAGGCTGCTGCTACATTATTCTAGCTGTAGAATGAACTGTGCCGTAAAAAATCTGTTTGGTTTGTTACACATATTGACACACGTGAATTAGGAGCAGGAGTTGGGCTCTTGAGTCACCTTCACCATTTAAGATTAGAGTTGCTCTGATTGCAACTTCAACCTTGCGTTTCCATTTACCGCAGTTATCCTTCAGCCCCCTCCCTTCTCGAGTATCTTTCCATCTCTGCCTTGAAAAATGTTCAGTGATTCTGTTTTGGGAAAAAAAATATTCAGTGATTCTCTTCCAAAAAGGTGGGCATTTTATTTGTACCACGTGTGGAACTACACCATCCTACAGCAACACCAGTGAACAAATTTTAGTGTGTTGAGTAAGCTGCAGTGCCACTAGAATTACTGCAATTGTCTTCATACCCTTAAGCTGGGGAGGGGAAACCTATTGCAAGGTTTTTAACTCCTGAGTGCTGACTAATGACTAAGATCAGGATTATGTCTGCACGCTTTTTTTTAAAACAAAACAACTTCTTCTGAAACCATTTTGTTCACAATGTGTTTGGATGACCTATTGTCAATAATGCATAAATATCACGAAGAATTGGTTGTTAGGAAGGTTAAACTGGTTATCCCCTCTAATCCTAAAACACCCAAAGTTACCCGATAATGGTGATTAAAGCTGAGCTCTTGTGGAGATTTCAAGCTGCAGAACTGAAGGTATTATTGCACACCAGAGATTGGTTCTGAAACCTTAGGGCAAAATTGTACTTTTGCTAAATGTATGCAATTATCAACCTAGCATGTAGTTATTTAACAGCTGAGGAACTTGTAACCAATCGTAGTATTGAGCTACAATAAACAATACTTGCTATCAATGCAGAAGCTGGAATCATTTTAAATTTGTGATAAACAGTTCACAAATGGTATGTGCTGTTTCTGATTTTCGGGCCCTATTTGGACTGATTGGCTCTACGCTTTGTTCACAAGCAAATAGACCATTGGAACAAAATGATCAGAATCAGATTTATTATCACTGACTTGTGTGACATGAAATTTGTTGTTTTGTGGCAGCAGTACAGTGCAAAGACATAAAATTACTATAAATTACAAAATTAAATAAATAGTGCAAGAAAAAAGGAATAATGAGCTAGTGTTCATGGACCGTTCAGGAATCTGATGGCGGAGGGGAAGAAGCAGTTCCTGAATTGCTGAGTGTGGGTCTTCAGGCTCCTGTACCTCCTCCCTGATGGTAGTAATGAGAAGAGGGCATGTCCCGGGTGGTGAGGGTCCTTAGTGATGGATGCTGCCTTCTTGAGGCACCGCCTCTTGAAGATGAATATAATTTGGACTTTTATGCTGACAGTTCTGGTACCGCACTTAGGATGTGTTCCTGGGAACAAGAGCGCCAATTGAATCATCTCTAAAATGGGTCATTACATATTGTACTGTCTTTGGCTGAGCACATTATGTGCACTCAGTGGTCAAGCAAATGTGAACGATGTGTTATGTGCAACATAGAACAGTACAGTACAAGAGCAGGCCCTTTGGCCCACTCTGTCTGTGCTGACCATGATGCCAATCTCATCTGTCAGCATGTGGTCTATATCCCTCCAACTCCTGTCTGTTCATGTGTCTTTCTAAATGCATGGTAAATGTTGCTGTCATATCTGCTTCTACCGTCTCAGTGCGTTAGGGTCTGCTCTGTTCTTTTCTTAAAATAAAACTTGCCTCGCAAACCTCCTTAAAACTTTCCCCTCTTGCCTTAAACCTATGCCCTCCAGTGTTTGACCTTTCCACCCTGGGAAGAAGACTCTTTACTATCTACCCCATCCATGCTACTCATAATTTTATATAGTTCTATCAAGTCACCCCCTCAGCCTCTGATACCCCAGTAGAAACTATCGAAGTTTGTCCAAACTCTCCTTCATGCTTATACTTTCTAATCCGGGCAGCATCCTGGTGAACCTCTTCTGCACCCCCTCCACAGTCTCCACATCCTTCCTGTAATGTGGTGACCAGAACTGCACACAGTACTCCAAATGTGGCCTGACCAAAGTTTCATACAGCTGCACCGTGACTTCCCGGCTTTTATACTCAATGCCCCAACCGACAAAGGCAGGCATGCTGTACGCCGCTGTCCGGGAGCTCTGGAGTTGCACCCCAGATCCCTCTGTGCTCCAGTACTTCCAAGGGTCCAGCCATGCGACCTTCCAAAAGACCTCACACTTGTCTGCATTACTCCATCTGCCATATTTTCCGCCCAAATTTCCAACTCCTCCGACGTGTGAGATTGAGACTGTGTTTAAAAGAGCAGTGCAAGGTAAAGTTGAGTGATTTACAGCAAGCTGTCTGAACGCATTTCGCAAACTGGTAAGTTTTGATGATGATATTCTTCTGATGTTATTTAGTAGAAATGTTTTTCCCCGAGCCCAGAGTGCTGTAACACCAGGTTACCAGGGAATTTGCATCATATTATATGTTTCCTTCATAAGTGGCTGTAAAGTCAATTCCGTTGTGAAACAGTACCACTTGTGAGACGTCATGGGTGTCGTGCTTATCTTTTGAATTATGAAGGGATAAGATAAAGTGATAGGAAGCAGGAAGGTGAATTGGAATAAAATACATAGACCTAGGAGAAAACGTGAGCCGTTTAAGAAAGGGACGTGGGAAGATGGTGAACGAACAAGCAAAAATAGGGTCACACAGTTTTATCTGTGAATTTGCTGCATTGGACGTTGAAGAGTTAATGGAGGAATGTTTTGCCCCCTCCTGGAATAAGACTGCCCCACTTCATTTGTACCTTTTTGTGGGCCTCAAAGGTGCATGGAGTATTTGGCCAGAACCATAAATCACAGGATCCTTACATCTGGGTCACTACACTGCAGCAGTGATGGAGCTGCTTCCTTGCAGGTAACCCCGTTTGCTATCTCGGGTGGATTGAAACAAAGCATTCCAATGCTGGGAGTTAACTTTGGTGCCGTTGCCAATATTTATTCCTCCAATAACATCGCATCTGTTTATTAATACATTGCTTTTGTGAGGCTGATTGTGTGCAAGTCGGCTGCCAGCCATCCAACATTGCAACACTTGCTGCAGACTGAGTCACCAGCTGTAAAGCAGTTTGGAATGCCAATAGGCTATGAAGGGACCTGGGTAATTGCTTTGTTTAAATCATAAATAGTTTTGAAAATAATTAGAGATAATGATACAAATCCAGCAATTTCACATTGCTATTAAATTCCGTGGAAAGCCACACAGTCAGAAATTTCACCAGTTTTGGTGAGGTTAATGACAGAAATCACCTGGGAAATTATATCTCCACAAATTGTGGGATTTTTTGCAAGTTACTAATAGTGATTACTATCTGTGTTAATGGCTTAATTTTTCAGCAATTTCTTGTTTGGAAACTCTGGATCATGATTTGGTTGTCATTTTGTTCTGACTCTTTGAATAATTTAGTTTTCCCATAATGCAGAACAAAACAGTGTCTTCAGTTGAGTTCTGCTGTTTTGTTTTTACCCTAGTAGTGTAATTTTAACTAGTTTAAGATTTAAAGCAATTACATAAGTTCCTTAATCGCCTATTGGTACTTCAACGTTATTATAAAATGTTGTCTTCTTTTGCCCTGGAAAACAAACAAAAGAGACTTCCAGGGATGTTGCCTGGACTGAGGAATTTTTGCAATGAGGAATGTTGGGATAGACTGATGCTGTTTTCTTTGAGGCAGAGAAGGCTGAGGGGAGGCTTGCTTGAGGAATCTGAAATTGCAAGGTGTCCAAATGAATCGGAAGGACCTATTTTCCTTTGCTTAGGTGTCATAAATTGGGGGAAGGAGGGGGTGCGTGAATTTAAGCTAATAGAAGGAGTAGAGCAGAATTGAGGGATCACTTTTAGACCCAAAAGGTGAGAAGGATCTGGAACGGATTTAAAAAAATGCCTAAGTGTGTACTTGAAGAACGATGACCTGCAGAGCCAGGGATCAAGTGCTGGAAAGTGGGATGAGATCAAAGAGCTCTTTTTGGTCTGACACAATGGGTTGAATGGCCTCCCTCTTTCTCACTGAATTTCTGTGACCGTAGAGGAAGCCTGCTTCTGTTGAATCGGTGTGCTGGTGTCAGGTGAAGGTGGGGCTTGTGTTGGGTTTATTGCTTTGTTGGTAAAGTAACAAACTGTTGAAAGTTCTCATGAAGAAAAGTGAGAAGGAGAGAGAACATTGTATTTCAATATAAACAACAGTGTATTTCCTTTGTTTTTGTTATTGGTACTTTCGTCATCAATGTCTAGAAGCACAAGACTAGGGACAGATTATTTAGTCCCTTGATTCTGTTTTTCCATCATAGTCTTTTTATTTTATTCAACTATATTTGCTTTTTCTCCATATTAGCTTATTGCAATAATCTGTCTATCTCAGAGTTAAAATTGGCAATTAATGTTGAATCAATTATTATTTGCAGAAGGGTTTCAGATTCCTACTGTTCTGCTTATGTACTCCATATGTCCTCAAGTCTCCACAGGCATTTCCCGGCTTTACTTGAGAAAGGCCTGGTTTTAATTCCTTATATTCAGCCCCCTTGTCTTAGACTCCCTAACCAGTAGAAATTGTTTCTGCCTGCCTATCAGTTCTCCATGATCATCGTTGTCTTTAAGTTATCAGCTTCATACGTTAACACTGCTTCTCTCTTGACAGATGTTATCTGACCTGCTGAAAATTTCCAGCATTTCCTGTTTTTATTTCAGATTTCAAGCATCTGTTGTTTTATTGCTTTTCATTGCATGTCTGGTGTTGGGCTTGTGAAAAATGTGCCCTGTTCATTGGAGCTGACTGTAATTTCGAGGCTTAATATTGGGGATACTGGTTTGGGAGAAAATGCTGCGATTGTTTTACCTTCCCTGCCAATGGATTTGGACGACTTTGTGGAGACACCAGTGGTAGTTCCCCTGCTATTCACGATCTATGTCAGTGATATCGATGGGGGGGATCAAATGTGATAAATCAAGTTTGCTAATGACACAAAGATAACTAGCATTGTGGCTGTGAAGTAGTTACAGAGAGGATTTTGGGGGAATCTAAACAGGCTGTGTAATTGGGCAAGGATGCGGAAGATGGAAATTACTGTAGAAAGTGATATAGAAAAAAATATATATGCAGAGAATGTTTATAAATGGTGAGAGTTTGAAATCTTTGGTTTTCAGAGGGATCTTGATATCCTACGTGAACCACAAAGTTACTATGCAGATTTAGCAAGCAGATAAGAAGGCAAATGGTGTGCTTCCTTTACGCAAGAAGAAAGTAGAGACATCTTGTTCCAATACATAGGGTCCTGGTGAGACCACATCTGGAATATTGTGTACAGGTCTGGTCTCCTGACTTGAGAAGGAAACACGAGTGATGGAGGGAGCATGGCAAGGGTTTGCCAAGTGTGACTCCAGGGGTGGAAGTTTTGTCTCATGAGAGATTAAGCAGATTCAGCCTTTTGCTCTAGAGTACAGAAAAATTGGTATTGGTTTATTATTGTCACTTGTACTGAGGTACAGTGAAAAACTTGTCTTGCATACCGTTCGTACAGGTCAATTCATTACACAGTGCAGTTACATTGAGTTAAATTTAAAAGTGTAGAACGATTATAGTAAGGGTAATGAGTAGGTCTGTAGAGAGCAGCTTGCAATGTGTCGCCACACTCCGGCTTAACTGGGTGGATCTGGACCTGATGATCCCTTTGGTTCAAGTGTCAAGAACCAAGGGTCATAGCCCCAAAATAATGGGTCAGCCATTCAGGACAGACAAAAGAAAATACTTCACCCAGAGGGTTGTGGACTTTGGGATTCTCTACCAAGGTGGCCTGTGAATGCTCAAGTGCTCAGTATATTCAAGACAGACATTGGTCACTTTTTTGATATTAAAGGAATTGAAGAATATGGAGCTAGTGCAGGAAAGTGGTGCTGAGGGAAGAGGTCAGTTGTGGCCTTATTAGCCGGAGGTCAGGCATGAGGGGCCATATTCCCTGCCTCTGCATTTAGTCCTCATGTCCCTGTGTTCCCTCTAGTGTTTTGAAGTGCCTGCTGTCTCAGGAGGATATGAATTAGTGCTGCCCACTGGATCTTTGTGCTGGGTTTGACATCTTGATCTTTTGTATAGCCTTTTGCTTTGAAGGGCAAAGGTGGCGTCTGTGCGCTGGAGGTGGTGATAAGTTACATCATTGACGTTTGCCTTCTCTAAGTCATTGGACTCGTAATGTGAAAAGTGATTCATGTTGTTCAGTGTCTTAACGTGGATCTTTATTGTCAAGGGTGGTGCTGTGCAACAGGGAAATTGTTGGGGGGGGTGGTAGTGGTGAAGAGGCAGGGGAGATTGGTTTTGCAGATATTCAATGTCAGGCTCTTCTGCTTCAAGTTAATGATGGCTTGGAAGTCTTCCTCTGAGTGTGCACATCTGCATTGCATGCTGCAGCTGGATGAGTGAATTTGGAGTGACCTAAGTTCTGGAGATGGCGGTTAAACAATTTTTCATATATCCTGTGGTGGTTTAACTCTGCTGGGAAGCTGGTTGGCAATGTGGTGCAATATGGCAGCAAGGAAATTTTAGAAGAGGTTTAGTGTTGACACTGTAGGCCGACGGGCCTGTTCCTGTGCTGTACTGTTCTATGTTCTGTCTTCAATGACTTGACCTCTGTCTGCGCTGGTGTGGCGTCCTTGGTAGATCCATTGGTTAAAATCATGGCTTCCATGTCGTCACGTCGCGTATTTAGAATGGAGACACATCTCTGAGGGAGCCAGATTTGTGAAGAATTTACCACAGTTTCTCTTGACTGACAGAGTCCAAGGCTTTTTATAAGGATAAAAAAGGCCGTGCGTATTAATCGGTGCTGCTCCCTGCAATTTGCTCAGAGTTTTGGATGATGAGGACCAAGTCCATTGCATCTTCTGATAGACGGAATCCACACTTTCACTCGGGGAATAGATTTTCGGCCACTGAGAGAGGGCAGTTGAGATGTTGTTCCCTGTGGCAAACAACGGGGAGACCTTTCTTGGTTACTGTGAACACATTTGTCGCCTTCCTGAATATGGTGATGATCACGGCATTTTTCTGGTCGCCTGGCATGGCCTCCTCATTCCAGATAAGGAAGCTGAGACTGTATTCATGTCGATGTTCTTGTTTACCAGGTTTTATCAGGGATGCCAGCTGTTCCAGAGGCATTGTTTTTCGGTTGGTATATGGTCTATTATAAACTGTTGTCGATCTGTGGTAGCAATGAGACTGGACCAGATAATGTGCTATGTAAGTCAGGAATGCTTCCATCAGCAATGAAGTCTTGATTGAGGAGTTCTTCAAAGTCAAAGTTGAGTTTATTGTCACATGCCCTCATGGCCTGCTCATCTATTCCCCACCTACTTCCCTTTATTCCATGATTAACTCCCCTCTCTGACCAGATTTCTCCTCCTTCATCCCTTTGCCTCTTGTACCTGTCACCTCTCAGTGTCTTACATCTCCCCCGCCCACCTACTCTCCCCCTCTCACCTGGACTCGCCTCTCACCTGCCTGTGTGCGCTCCTCCCCCTCCCCCTCCTCCTTATTCTGGCTTCTGCCCTCTTCCTTTCCAGGCCTGATGAAGGGTCTCAACCCAAAACATCAACTGTTTATTTCCCTCCATAGATGCTGCCTGACCTGCTGAGTTCCTCCAGCATTTTGTGTGTGTTGCAATGAAAAACTTGCAGCAACATCACAGGCACATAGCATCATATAAGCAGCATTCACAAGAAAAACATAAACATAAATTATACACAATTTAAGGGAAGTAGCTGTTCCTGAACCTGCTGGTGTGGGACTTAAGGCTTCTGCTCTTCTAATAAGCAGTGACTGTCTTGTTCTTGATGATCACTGCTCCATTGTTGGGTCTTAGCAGGGTAATATTTTGTATGTTTTAATAAAATCACCTCTTAAATTACAGGGAATAAATCTGTAGTTTGTAAACTATCCCTATAATTTAACTCTGAAAGTCTCGGTTTCAATATGATTTATTGAAATAGTGTGTCAAATCTCAGTTTATGATTAGAACAATGAAAATTCTATAAATGAAAACTGAGACTCATGAATAAGCAAGGTAGTTATGACATATAATAAACCAGGCTTCTGTTTGGGGTCATGTTTAAAAGGTTGAATTACCCATGCTTCTGTTCCACGATAATTCTACTACTTGTGGTTATGTATTAAACATTTAAACATTTGCAATGATGTATTGGTGTTTGGTTCCGAAAACAATGTCAATAGTTATCCTGGCCTGAAGATTGTCCACAACTGGTGCTGGGCAGTCTCCTGATAGCTCCCATTCCCATCAGGGGTTGGCCTTCGAACAAGGTGTCTGAACCAGGATTTTGACTTTCTTCTAAAAATAACATTAATGCAGTTCGCTCTTGGAAAGATTTTATCTTGTAGTGAATATAATTTACTCTGTTTATTTTGTAGAGAGTGTATTCAAGCAACTTTGAGTTTTGTTGGAAAAGATCAAGGTAAATCAAATAGGGTATATAAAATGTTAATTTAACATATTTCAAGATGCCCACAGTTATTGATGGTGGGGGAAGGCAGAGAAGTCCTGTTGAATAACTTGGAAGTGTGTAAAGAACAGTTCCCATGAGTTTGTCCAAATTTGGAAGCATTGTTAGTTATTAAAACCATGAACTTTCCATGATCTATATGGCAATGTATAGCGCATAGAGCAGAGAATGCTGGCAGTACTCAGCAGGTCAGGCAACATCTGTGGGAAGGGAAACTGCTAACGGTTCAGATCCAGGACCACCTTCAGACCTGGAACGTTAACTGTTTCTATTTCCACAGATGCTGCCTTTTTCCACCATTTTCTGTTTTAATTTCAGATTTCCAGCATCTGCATTTTTTAAAAAATCTTCATTTAATGTACGGAACATCATCTGAAGACCTCAAATCATGCTGTTAAGTTTGTAGACCTAATTGCAAAGACCCTCTCTGTTACAAATGTAAATAGAATTTTGTTCCATCTCAATATTCCATGAAGTAAGGATATATTTAAAAACTTCATTGCAATATGTTATCACATAACAGTTACAGCACAGAAAGGAACCATTTGGTCTGTTGTGTCCATACTAGCGCTCTTCCAGAGCAGTGTCTTGCTCCCCCAGGAATTCCTCAATTTCCTTGCAAATTTTTCCCCATCATATATTTATCCAGTTTTTTTCTGGAAGGCTGCAATAGAACCTCTCTCCACCATATCTGTAGACATTGCATTCCAGATTCAAACCATGAAGCATGTTTTAAAAAAGTTTTTCCTCTTGTCACTTCTTTCTCTTTAACTTTTATTCCTGTGATCTCTAGTCCTTGATCCATCCACCAAAGGAAACAACCTCTCGCTCTTGACTCTGTCCAGAACCCTCATCTTTTTATATACTTCCATCAAATCTCCCCTCAGCCTCAAAAGGGAACAGACCCAGCCTCTGAGTTCCATTCTCGTAACTGTCCTTACTCATCCCAGGAACCATCCTTGTAAGTCTTTTCTGGACCCTCTGTAATACCTTACAATGATGGAGTGTCCGGAATTGAACATGTCTGAAACAGAATGAGAAAATATGTGTGTCGGCTATTATCAGTTTAACCTGCAGGTCCATATGAAATGTGCATCAAGTCGCTGAGATTCCCTCTAAATCTAATGCCATATTTCACTAGTATGATGAGAAGTTTAGATTTAAACCAATTGGACTTGGTTTATTATTGTCACATGTACTGAGGTACAGTGCAAAAAATTGTCTTGCATACCGTTCGTACAGGTCAATTCATTGTAACAGTGCATTGAGGCAGTACAGGCTAAAACAATAACAGAATGCAGAATGAAGTGTTACAGTTACAGAGAAAGTGCAGTGCAGGTAGACGGTTAGGTGCAAGGTCATAACGAGGTAGATTGTGAGGTCAAGAGTCCATCTTATTGTACTAGGGGATTGTTCAATAGTCTTATAACAGTGGGATAGAAGCTGTCCTTGAGTCTGGTGGTACATGCTTTCAGGCTTTGGGAGAAGAGAGAATGTCTGGGGTGGGTGGGGTCTTTGATTATGTTGGCTGCTTTACCGAGGCAGCGAGAAGTGTAGACAAAGTCCATGAATGGGAGGCTGGTTTCTGTGATGTGCTGAGCTGTGTCCCCAACTCTCTGCAGTTTCTTCTTGTCACGTTTCAAGTTCATTGCTTATTTGTACATAACTAACCTTGCAATGATTAAAGTAAGCTCATATGACTAAGATGGCACGTAAACTTCAATGAATCCTGAGTTTTTTTTTAATTTGGTGATTAGATTATAATTACAATTGAATTAAGGGTCTTTAATTTGTGTCTTCTGTTTAAATATTACAATAGCTATAACTTCACACAACTGATTTTATATCTCTTCTTTCTCTCGAGTGTCTGTTCCAGAGAGCCAAGGGTTATGAAACCATTTCCTGATTGTTTTGGCTTGTCTTAAGGATCAGACCTTGAAGTTGGATTGTAGAGAGAAAAAATGATCTATCCCCTGGGACTGTACTGGATAAATTGAATATCCTGCAGGCACCTTTGCAGTAGTATGTTTCCAATTTACTTTGAATACCTCTAACATAAAATCACATTTTTTTTCAAGGTATTGCATCTTTTTGGAAAAAGTAGTTTTTGGTTTGACTTATTCAGAAGGCAGTAGTCCATCTCTGTCCTGATGAGCACAATTAATGAGTAACATTTGCCTTATAAATATTATTTTCACTGAAGTAGATAGGATCAGCTAATAATTTGATAAATACAGGTGAAAATGATAATCCATTTGTACTTAAATTTGTAAAACAAATGCCTTTCCACAAATCTTTACAGAAACCAGATCAGTAGCAATATATTTCTCAAAAGATTAATATGTTATTATGTTTGTCAAGCAATCAAGCAGATGTTCGTGTAACTGCAATTGGTAATTAGATTTTACATAGTTGTATTGTGAGCATGCACTTCTTGAAGAAAGTTTCAGTTCAATATTATTTACGAGTAATGACAGTGGCTTTATGGTGTGGTGCATTGAACTTGTGCTGGCGAGATTGCAGAAAGCTGACCTTGGCTGATCTTTGTCAAAGGAGGAACAACATGGGAGATTGGTTGCTTGCAAGTTCTTAAAGGGGATGCAGATATTTCATTGTGATGTGTTTAGAGTTGCAGGCTGTTTCCAAATTATTGAGTGGCTGACAAACATTAGTGAGACGTACTGTTGTACATACTGTTGTGGGAAAACCGGAGGGTCTGTATGAGCCATCCTAAAAAAAAACCCCACCCGAGCGTCTCATTGAACAGAAAACTGGTTCAAGCACAAGCTTATGAGTTGCTCCTCTCGCGCATCACCACGTGCATTGATACCCGAACTTCAATAAATGGGAATTTAGAAGTAATGGTAGAAGAGAGAAAAGAGAAGGAAAATATTTTTCAGCCAGGAGAAGAATTTTTCAAATCATTGATGCTTTAAGATGGTTGGGTTAAAATATCCCAGATTTGGCTTCTGGCACTGAGGAGGAAAGTTGCCAGAGTTCCAGTTTCTCTCACTGTTCAACAACTCCTGCTGGAAAGTGTTGGAACCGGGGTCGAGAACAGAATGTGCCTTATTGTCTGCTTTTGATTGAATTAATTGCCATTGCTCATCCTTAGCCATCCTCTTTACTCCTTGACCTTACACTTGTCTCAGGTTGAACCAGCTTGTTCATGATCTTGGCATCATATTTGACCCCAGGTTTCGGTTCGGGCCAGTCAGCAAGCCATCAGCTGAACTGTTGAAACCCTGGTCAGAGATTTCGTTATACTCGGCAAACCTGAGGTCTTCCAAAAATCTGCTTTTGCTGCCTAACTCTCACCAAATCATTTTCACCCCTCTTGCCCATGCACGTTGATCTGTGCTGGGTCTTGCTTAAGTCGTGCATCAACTTTAAAATCCACGTTTGTGTTTTCAAATTGCGTTGTGATCTTGCTCCCTTGCATATTCCTCTGAAAGATGTTAAGTCTTCCAAATTCTTGCCCCTTGAGTATCCCAAGTTTTTGAATTTACTCACTCCACCAATGGTGGTCTTGCCTTTAGTTGCCTAGGTTCTAAACCAATGAATTCCTTCCCTAAACCTTCTCCACCCCCCCCCCCCCCCCATGTCTCACTTGGTTCCTTTCAAGTCACTTTGTAAAATCCACCCGCCAGGCTTTTCCTGATGACGATTTTCTGTTTGATGGCACCTCTGGGAAACATCTCTGGATGTTATTACTGTGTTGAGGATGGTACATAAACAGAAATTATAGCTGTTTTAATTTTGCTACTTTCTCTCCCACTTCTGCTCGTGCTGATCTAATGATAAAGAGGTTGTTATATTGAGGTTTTCACAATGATGTGTTTCCAACCTTGTTGATTTTATTTTTGTTTATTTGTAGAAGTGAAACAAACTCAACAGCAAGCAAACAGACATTAGTTTTAACTGCTGAAGATGTGCTTTACAGCTCAGAATCTGCAAGGTTACTTGCACCTAACATGTGATCTTTAAATGTGAGGGGAGGCTAGACAAAGGAATGTTTAGCATTCCCTTTGTGATCTATCTTGGGTTTCTGTACTTGAAAATATGGTTGAAGTTATGTAAAATTGTGTTCTAGAAAAATAGAAGATGTGACTGTTTTGCTACAAAGTATTATGATTTCAAGCCACTGCAATAACAAAACATCACACAAGTTGTTCATATCCTGTGTTGTGGTTACTTCATCGGTGTATATATTGACATAAATATAGCATGACATTCAGTGTAACTGTTCTGTTACATGCTCCAGACATGTTCTTGAGCCTGAGAGATGCACTATGCTTGCTTTTCTCTTCAAGGTGTCTAAGCAACCAGTTTATTGTGAATTGCTTTAACTTGGCCCATATTTTGACGATCCACTTTTCATTTGCATTTATTTGATTTGGTGGTGGATCAGGATGAACATCTGGGTAGAGCAATGGGGTAACACCCTGGAAATGAGGGCGGTGCTGAGGTTCTTCAGTTGACGCCTTTATCTTGCACCACAATTGTTCGACTGGACCCTTGTTGAACGTCACAATAAAAGGCCCTCTGGCAATGCACCATTTCCTCAAGAGGACGTTGAAGGTCAGCTTAATATAAAGGTCCTTGAGTGAAGCTTCTGGAATGCTAGTGTGTTTGTTCTTGCAGTTTCTGTGGTTTGAATGGTGTGCAGCCAGGACTTGTAACCATTGGTGGTTTATAATAATCAGCCAGAATAGCACATCCTCTAATTTTTTTTTTGTCTCCCCTGTTAGAAAATATTTCACACCAACCCAGTGGATCCTGTTTCTGCTTCCCTCCAAACTGGAAAAATTCTAAACCTTAGCAAATAATTCTTCATTGCACATTCCAAGTGAGCAGGAATATTTAATGTGTTTCACATAAATTAGTCCACCGCACTAGCTGAAAGCCTTTCTCTTCAATGCCATTGATGTCGATACATTGGTAATTAGAGATCTCAGTGTCTACAAATGGCTAACTTGTTAAAAACAGTATCTGACCTTAATCCAGTTAAGAATCAGAGTCAGGTTTATTATCACTGACGTATGTTGTGAAATTTGTTGTTTTGCGGCAGCAGTACAGTGCAAGGCATAAAGACATAAAAGTTACAAAAGTGGATAGTGCAACTTGTAGTAATTTGAGGTTTGATAATCATTTGAGGATGGAAACTGCAATTCCAGTGTCTTTAAAACAAAAAATGAATGTCTTCATTAAATGATAATCGCCAGTTTGCAAATGCAGATGGTAAATTATATTGGTTTATTATTGTCACATGTACCGAGGCACAGTGAAAAACTTGTCTTGCATACCGTTCATACAGATCAATTCATTACAACAGTGCATTGAGGTAGTACAAGGTAAAACAGAACAGAATGCAGAATAAAGTGTTACAGTTACAGAGAAAGTGCAGTGCAGGGTCATAACGAGGTAGATTGTGAGGTCAAGAGTCCATCTTATCATACTGGGGAACCGTTCAATAGTCTTATAATAGCAGGATAGAAGCTGTCCTTGAGCCTGGTGGTACGTGCTTTCAGGCTTTTGTATCTTCTGCCTGAAGGGAGAGGGGGAGAAGAGAGAATGTCCAGGGTGGGTGGGGTCTTTGATTATGTCAGTTGCTTTACAGAGGCAGCAAGAAATGCAGACAGCAAGAAATGCAAGAATCTAATTTTTGTTAAAAAATATTTTTATTTTGTAAACAAATACAGTATGTGTTCTGTAAGTGTAAATTTAACAAGTAGAAAGACAAACTCATTTAGCAAAATGGAGGGGAGGTTGGTTTCCATGATGCGCTGGTCTGTGTCCACAACCCTCTGCAGTTTCTTGCGGTCCTGGGCAGAGCAGTTGGCGTACCAAGTCGTGAAGCATCCAGATAGGATGCTTTCTGTGGTGCATCAATGAAAATTGGTGAGGGTCAGAGGGGACATGCCAAATTTCTTTAGCCTTCTGAGGAAGTAGAGGCCCTGGTGAGCTTTCTTGGCTGTGAAGTCTACATGGTTGGACCAGGACAGGCTATTGGTGATGTTCATTCCAAGGAACTAGATGGCCTGTGCCAATGAACTTTCAGTGGGTTAGGGTGTTGTTTGATGGGAGAACGAGACAAGCTGCAAAGGAGAGGACTAACTTTTTTTAATTTATGTTGAGAAGGCCAGCATACGTGGTGTGATGGGTCATTGCTTTAAATCAGTCCTATCTGGTGATGGAATACACACGATGCTGTTCAGTGGAAATCACATGATTTAGACCCTGTAAACAGAGAGGACCGGCAATGTTTTCATGTCAGAACAGTGGGTGACTTCAGGAACTGCAGGTGGTGTTCCCATGTACCTGATGTCCTTGTCATTTTTGCTATTGGTATGGCAAATGAAAGTTGATGTAGCCTAAATGGGTAACTTCACTTTGTCGATGGTGCCTATGGTGTGCAGTTGAGTAGAGCAAGTGAGTGCTTAAGGTACTGGATGGAATTCCAATTCCGTGGGCTATTTTGTCCTGGATGGCGTTGAGCTCCCTGAGTTTGTTGGAACTGCATGCATGTGGTTGAGCAGAGTATTTCACCACACTGCTGACTTGTGCCTTGTAGCTTGTGGAAAGGCTCTGGGGGTGAGTCACTTACCACAGGATACCCGGTCTCTCATCTGCTCTTGTATCTACCATATTTACTTGGCTGGTCATTGGCAACCCCGAGGATGTGTTGATGGCGGGGAACTCAGCAATAGCAATGCAGTTGAACATCAGGGATAGTTCTCTGTTACAATTGGTCATTGCCTGGCATTTCTGTGCTGCAAATGTCACTTGCCTAAATGTTGTCTTGGTTTGGCTGCATACAGGCGTGGACTGCTTCGTCCGCTAAGCAACTGCAAATGGAATTAAACATTAAAAGGCTATTTGCTAGCAATCGCTAGCAAGCATCCCCACTTCTGACCTTGGGATGGAGGCAGGTCATTGATGAGGCAGTTGAAAATGTTTGGACCTCAGACACTGTCTCGGTCTCCTACAGGGATGTCCTGGGACTATGTGCATTACCTCCAACAACTGCAACCATCCTGCTTTGTGGAAGGTGCAGCCTCGGCCACTGGAGTGCTTTGCTTCCTCTCGATGAACTCTGCTGTTGTACCTGGATTCCTTGATGTTACACTTGGTCAAATGCCAACTCCATGTCAAGGGCAGTCACTTATCTTATCTCTGGAATTTGGCTCTTTGGCCACGTTTGGGCCAAGTTTACAGTGAGATCTGCAATCTGTTTGATCCTGGCTACACACGTGTAATCTATCTTTAACTTTGTGCTGGATTGTGCTTCTATTCTTGAAAGACTTTACTTTTTTATTACTTATTCTGTAATCTAATTATTTAAGCCATAAACATAATTTTAGTGATTATTTAGAAATTTTATTTCTAACGTGGCATTTAAAAGGCACTTACACCGACACATGAACAGGCGGGGAACAGAGGGAAGTGGATCGTGTGCAGGCGGACGGGATTAGTTTCATTTGGCATCATTGTTGGCACAGACATCGTGGGCCGAAGGGCCTTTTCCTGTTTACACTCTTCTATGTTCTATAAATAAACTTTCACAGGTTAAATATTATAATATTTATGTATGTATGTACCTTGCTTGCCTCTATATTTACACAGTGCTTGAGCATGAATATTAGAGGTTGAAAATGATGAATGCAAGTAAAATCCTCGGCATTAACTGGAATTCCGTGTTCAGGAATACGTACAACCTGGCTGAACCACTATCTTTGCTGGAAGTCCGCTTCATAGCATGATACCAGTGACACTTGCTGGCTCTTCGATTAGCGGCACGGTAGTGTAGCGGTTAGCGTAACACTATTACAGCGCCAGCGACCTGGGTTCAATTCCTGCTGCTGTCTGTAAGGAGTTTGTACGTCCTCCCCGTGTCTGTGTGGGTTTCCTCCGGGTGCTCCGGTTTCCTCCCACATTCCAAAGTCGTACGGGTTAGGAAGCTGTGGGCACGCTATGTTGGCGCTGGAAGCGTGGCGACACTTGTGGGCTGGCCCCCAGAACATTCTCAGTAACACAAAAGAAAGTATTTCACTGTGTATTTTGATGTACATGTGACTAATAAATAAATATCTTAAAGTCAACAGGGGAGTACAAGCAAGTGGTGATAACTGCTGCTTTCATCTCTTCCCTAGGTACCTTGCCTGCTTTTCATAGGCTAGCATTATTATTTAATATTTGGAGAAGAACTTGCAGATTAATGAATTAATAGATGCAGGATGATATATACATTCTAGTGCACCATTTCCACCAAAACAAAACTTATTAAAATGATATGTACATTTTCATTTTGTCCTTTGCAGAACCAGGTCAAAACAGCCAGAAGAGCTTTCTGTAATCCATAATTAAAAAGTGTGCTGACAGAAACATTTTAGGTGGTGATACCTGCACAAAGTATTCAGATGAATTGTAATCAAAGCTAATTAAACTGTGCTGTGACCTCACAGGGACTGCTAATCAATTGGCTTAATAATGTAGTTATCTTGTTAATTGTCATACAAACAATGTTAGACATATTTCACTTCCAGCTACCATTGTTAATATGTTTCCTGTATCAACATAATGCACATTTACATGCAGAAAATATATAGATTAATTTAGTTTTGGCAGTTACTATTTATAAAGTGATTTGTTCGGTGGTAATAGCAATCTGCCATTTGTAGTCCTGCTGACGTTTGTCTGTAGTCAGTGTGGTTTATTTGCACTAAACATTTAATATGTTTATTAATATCTCTCAGATATTAAATGTTCTCCCTGTATTGAACTAATGTATTTGTCTTTAAATCGGCTGTCAATTCCATCAGATCAGTTGAGCCTGAAACGCTGTCTTTATATACAGGTTGTCAGAAACATTTTTGTGTTACGGCAGGCATAGCTGACCTGAGCTGATGAGAGCTTCTGAGCTTGTTCCATGCAATGCTGGGCCAGACCAGAGGGTTTCAGGATTGTAGGGTTGTACCAGTTGGGTTAGCACTGAATCAAAATGAAACTGGTCCTTTTCTGTAGCACTAGCACAGAATTTTCATAATCTTATCTGACAACAATGGATTATGATTTTGAAGGCACAATTTGACCAATTTGCTGTAAGAAGAAAGATCTGTTAAGCAAAAATCCAAACCTTTCATCCTAGACTATTATACACACATATAGTAATAACTTAGCTCTCAGACCAAACAGAGGTATGTTTTGAACAACGTCTTCATGGAAGAGAGGAGATGGAAGTTCCAGATTTTGGGGTGTTAGTACAGAAGCCACAGCGATTAAATCCGTAGCCAGAATCGGAGTGGAACAATATGAGGTTTGTAAGGATGGAGAGAATTGAACAGCAAGGGGGCAGAATTTGACTGAGTTGTAGAGGTGGAAGTTAAACGATCTTAGTGTTGGTTAGTGATCCAAAGATCATCTTGGTTCAGTTATGGCTCCAACGTTGCAAAATGTTTGGTTTGGTGTTGTACTGAGTGGCTAGGGAAGCAGACTTTCTAATGGAGACCAAAAATGGTGGTGTTAGCTTTCCTCTGTCTAGTTTTCTGTTCATCCAGTGTGGATGTTGGTCAGCAGTGCAGTGGACAATGGAGGGTTTGAGTGAGCTGGTGTGACGGAGCTGGATATCTTCGCCGTACACGTGAAAATTGATGTACGTTTGTTACAAAAATTATAAAGCCAAAGAATAGGAGGGGTCAAGGGTAGATCGTTATTGGGAGCATGAGAAGAGAAGCTATTACTGGTAATCTCCTGGAAAGAATGGTTTGAATGTGGAGAGCAACAAGCTTTTAAAACTGTGCAAATGTTTGTGGGTTCCAGATCTTTAGCTAATGTGATGCTAAGAAGACTAGTTGCTTGGTCACTATTTAGTGGGAACAGCATTGAGAGTGGGCAGGAGATGGGACTCATGGGCAGGATTAGTAGGAATAGCCTTGAGAGAGGGCTAGACGTGCGTCTCGTGCACAAGCTGGGCTTGGGGAAGAGAGAAACTCCTTTGAAGAGAGAAGTCAGTCATAGAGAACCACAGCACAGAAGAAGGCCCTTCAGCCCAGTGAGTCTGCGTCAGCCATCAAGCACACTTTTATACTCATCCTACCCTAAACCATGTTCCTATTAGCTCACCGATCTGCATGTTGTTGGGATGTGAGGGGAAGCTGGAATACCTAGGGGAAACCCACGCAGTCACAGGGAGAAGATAAGATAAGATTTCTTTATTAGTCACATGTACATCGAATCACAGTGAAATGCATCTTTTGCGTAGAGTGTTCTGGGGGCAGCCCGCAAGTGTCGCCACACTTCCGGCGCCATCATAGCATGCCCACAACTTCCTAACCCGTACGTCTTTGGAATGTGGGAGGAAACCGGAACACCCGGAGGAAACCCACGTAGACATAGGGAGAACGTACAAACTTCTCACTGACAGCGGCGGGAATTGAACCCGGGTCGCTGGCGCTGTAATAGTGTTGTGCTAACCACTACACTACCGTGCCTCCACACAGACAGCACTGGACATCAGGACTGAACCTGGATTGGAGCAGTGAGGCAGCATTTCCACTAACCTTGCCACCCTAAATCCATGATCTCAGGCAGAGATGAGGCCACTTCTAATTGTGTCCTGTTTTGGTCTCCATTCAGTCAGCCTTCCTCCAACTCCATCACTGTGTGTGTTCATTCCCCAGGTAAAATACACTTCTCAGTTGACGTGTTTTCAGAATCCTGAGCATCTGCCTTCCTGAGCCTTCAGACACCACAACATCCCTGAACACCTGATTTGTATAACCACACCATCGCTTTCACTTCTGTGCCCGAGTCCCCTTTAATACCA
Source organism: Pristis pectinata (assembly GCF_009764475.1). NCBI lineage: Eukaryota > Metazoa > Chordata > Chondrichthyes > Rhinopristiformes > Pristidae > Pristis > Pristis pectinata. The sequence continues at coordinate 113,110,717 of NC_067409.1, read as the reverse complement.
AATTCCTCTGTGGTATGTTGCTGGCAATCATTAGAATGGGCTCTGAAACTTAGAACATCAAGCAGTGTCATTTGAAATGCAAAATGCATTAAAATCTGCAGCTAAGAAGATATGATTTTTTTTACACAATGGAGCTAAAAATGCACACCGTCCTGAAATTACACAAAAACTGGTGGGGGTGGGGGGGGAAGTAACCAAACTACTGGAAGAACTCAGTGGGTCAGGCAGCATCTGTGGAGGTAAAGCAATGTCTTGGGTCAAGACCCTGCATCAAGACTGAGAGAGTAGAGGGGAGGTGGCCAGTACACTGAAGTGAGAGGGAGGGGCGAGACAGGGGTTGGAGGTGATGGATGGAACCAGGAGAAGGGGGTGGAGATGGGGATGATAGGCAGATGGAGCCTGGTTTGGAGGGGCGGGGGGGTAAGAGATGGAGAAGGGAATTGGAGGGAGGAAGTCTAGTGGGAGTGGGAAAGGAACATGGGTGAAGGTTACCTCAAAGACTTGTACTTTTATAACACTGCATTGACATTTGAGCCGTGCACTATTATAGCTCTGACTGAAGTTTCAAAAATTGGTAAATTGGTTTATTATTGTCATTTGTACCGAGGTACAATGAAACACTTGTCTTGCGTACCGTCCGTACAGATCAATTCATTACAATAGTGCATTGAGGTAGTACAGGGTAAAACAATAACAGAATGCAGAATAAATTATCACAGTTACGGAGAGAGTGCAGTGCAGGCAGACAACGAGGTGCAAGGTCATAAGGTAGATTGTGAGGTCAAGAGTCCATCTTATCGTACTAGGGGACCATTCAATGGTCTTATAACAGCGTAATAGAACCTGTCCTTGAGCCTGGTGGTACATGCTTTCAGGCATTTTTATCTTCTGCCTGATGGGAGGGGGGGGAGAAGAGAGAATGTCCAGGGTGGGTGGGGTCTTTGATTATGTTGGCTGCTTTATCAAAGCAGTGAGAAGTGTTGACGGAGTAGTCTCTCAAACTTTTAACACTACCAATCTGCACGTACTAGTTTGTGGTCATTTTAAAAATTCTTCACTGTACTTGAAATTGAATGAATTTCTCATTTACTTCACAAAACAACTAATTTTTACTCAAACAAAATGCTGGAGGAACTCAGCGGGTCAGGCAGCAACTGTGGAGGGAGATGGACAGTCGACATTTTGCGTCGAGACCCTTCAAATCGTCAAGACCCAAAACATCGACTGCCCATTTCTCTCCACAGCAGCTGACTGACCTGCTGAGTTCCTCTAGCATTTTGTATGTTGCTCCAGATTCCAGCATCGGCCATCTCTGGTGTCTCCAACTAAGTTTTACTTCACTGCCTGGGCTGTAATCTGATAGAACAGATCACTCCTGGGAGAATCTGCCTCTATTTTCTCAGTACAATCTCAATCATGTTAGGTCTGCACAGAGAAGGGGTGTAGAAGGTTCAGTGATGTAGGCCATCAGCACCTAAGGTAGCAATGTTGAAAATTATCTTGAGTTTCTTTCCCAGCCATGTGTGCCAATAAACATAGAACATGGAACAGTACAGCACAATACAGGCCCTTCGGCCCATAATGTTGTGCCGACCTTTAAACCTCGCCTAAGACTATCTAACCCCTTCCTCCCACATATCCCTCCATTTTAAATTCCTCCATATGCTTATCTAGTAATCTCTTGAATTTGACCAATGTACCTGCCTCCACCACCACACCAGGCAGCGCATTCCATGCCCCAACCACTCTCTGGGTAAAAAAACCTCCCTCTGATATCTCCCTTGAACTTCCCACCCATTACTTTAAAGCCATGCCCTCTGGTATTGAGCATTGGTGCCCTGGGAAAGAGGCGCTGGCTTCCTCTTAATATTTTGTATACCTCTATCGTGTCTCCTCTCATCCTCCTCTCCAAAGAGTAAAGCCCTAGCTCCCTTAGTCTCTCCTCATAATGCATACTCTCTAAACCAGGCAGCATCCTGGTAAATCTCCTCTGCACCCTTTCCAATGCTGCCACATCCTTCCTATAATGAGGCGACCAGAACTGGACACAGTACTCGGTGCCCTAAACAGTGTAGGGTGTCCTAACCATAAAGGTTGCATATTCATTGTAACTTTTTTTTTGCGACTTGAAATTGAAAATCTTCAAGTAAAGAACTGAGTTGATCTGGAAAAACAAGTTTGCTTAGCACCATAGCAATTATTAGACTCTTAGCTCCTACCTGTTGAAGGACCTGTAAATATTAATTCATAACTGTTCATAATGCTTCATTAAAGAAAATGGAAACTTGAATGTTGCTTCATTGCAATGGAAGCTGATTCACTTTTATTTCACTTTAGCATAGAGAAAGCTGCAGTGAAAGCTCTGAACGTGATGCTTAGACAAAATTCTCAACTTTTTTTTAAATGAAAGATCTTAAACAGTTGGAGGCCATTTTAGGCTCCTTCTCTCAGGCACGGTAGTGTAGCGGTTAGCATAACACTTTACAGCACCAGCGACCTGGGTTCATTTCCCGGCGCTGTCTGTAAGGAGTTTGTATGTTCTCCCTGTGTCTGCGTGGGTTTCCTCCGGGTGCTCTGGTTTCTTCCCACCTTCCAAGGACATGCAGATTAGGAAGTTGTGGTCATGCTGTGTTGGCGCTGGAAGTGTGGCGACACTTGCAGACTGCCCCCCAGAACACTCTACGCAAAAGATGCATTTCACTGTGTGTTTCAATGTACATGTGACTAATAAAGGTATCTAATCTTATCACTTGTTGGTGCTGGGAAGCTGGTTTGGAGAGCCAGAGCACGCAGCAAGAATTGGCTGAAGATAAGATTTCTTTATTAGTCACATTTACGTCGAAACACACAGTGAAATGCATCTTTTGCGTAGAGTGTTCTGGGGGCAGCCTGCAAGTGTTGCCACGCTTCCGGCGCCAACATACCATGCCCACAACTTCCTAACCCGTACGTCTTTGGAATGTGGCAGGAAACCGGAGCACCCAGAGTAAACCCACGCGGACACGGAGAACGTACAAACTCCTTACAGACAGCGGCTGGAATTGAACCCGGGTCGCTGGCACTGTAAAGAGTTATGCTAACCGCTACACTACCGTGAGTAACAGACATTGGGAACGTAAGAGCGCTGCTCCCTCCTGAACTAGGCCATCAGGTGTGAGATGTTCTCATTGTTGCTGCATGAGGTGTAGGTGTTGCACGCCACCTGCTCCTGCACCACAGCAGAGAGCCACACCATCTACCATTTCATCTGGAGATCCAAGTCTGCTGGGATGTGATGTACAAGTCCCCAACCAAAGGGGTATAAACATACCCAACGTAGCTCTCGTTGTAACGGCCACCTTCTGTGTGTCGGCAGCATCAGTGTGGGTATACAAACATCAAACGTCACAATATGCTGACGTGGCCTCGTTGCTGTGGAATAGTCTGTTCCTTTCAGACTATTCCAGGGCATCTGTCCCTCACAGGAATGTTACTGCAGTAAAAGATGTTTGACCGCAAGCCAATCAGGCAGGGGAACACGGAATGTTCTGGAGTCCTTGCAGGTAAGGAAGACCGTGGATTGCACTGGTGGTGGCAGACGGTCAAAATCATTTGGCAGAGTGCCCATTACCAAAACTCTCAAATGAGCACCAAGAGCTTAGCTGGTGATGAGATGGGCCCTTCTCATCAGACCCTTCGAGGAGATGGCCATCCACATCCTTGTGGGCTGTGTGATTGCCACGGGAGTCTGGAAATAGATGCCTTGATCTTTGTCAAAGTTCATCCAGGGAGCTGTGTTGATGCTGGACTGTGTAGTACACAGACTGCTAGAATGCAATGTGAGATGAATGTTGATCACTGCTGGAAGGTCATCAGCTCGGGCAAAGGCACACTTTGGTCTGCCCAAAACTTGATTGCCATCTAGTTAGTGCAAGGAGATGTCTGCAATCAAATGCTGCCAATGAGCCCATTCTAAGGTGCTGAGGGAAGCACTGAAGTTTGGTGCAGCCACGGCAGAGGCTCTGTGGGGAGATACCGCTGCCTAGGGTCCTGCACCACTGGACACTGAGGAGCAGAGTGCTGTGTAATAACCTCAGACATTTCACTGATGGGAAGTTTGCAAATGCAACATTAGTGACCTGTTGATGTTCACTTCCACTTTTTGACAAGATGTCGGCACGTGCTTGGTATAGTGAGGATAACGTCACATCCTGTTAGTATAACACTATATTTTATAAATTATATTTCTGGAAAACTTGCAGTGAAGAGGCTAATGCACTGAATGTGGTCATCAGGTATCAGGTGCAAGGTGCTCTCGCTGTTGTGGTACCTGGCACAGGTGTGGCTCACACTCGACGACTGTGCTGTAACAATCACCCAACACCTTTTCCACTTAGTCTGGAGCTCAAAAATATCCAGAGAACTCGACGTATAAGCCTCAAAATTAGGGGGAGACTGCTTATCGGCTGCATCGAGTTGTGTGTAGACTCTTGTATATAAACATCAAGTGTCACTGTGTAGAGAATTTATTTGTCCCTGGTGCTGTGAAGGAGAATTTCAGTTGGACTGCTCTACAATATCTGTCCCTTGTAGCACACACCACCCAAAAGAACATCTTCGATCACAAACCAATCAGACAGACGTTTAACCAAATGTCTTCTGAGCCCTGCAGAAAAATAACAGTGGATCAGGTGGAGCGGTTCCCCCGAGCACACTCTCAGAATGATTTGACAGAATCACCAACCTTTTCACTCAACACCAACGTCTTCGAACCGGCACCAAGACCTGAGTTGGTGGTGCGAAGGACCAAGCCCCACTGGATCCTTCACATCTGACCGGCAGGTGAGCCACACGCATGCTGCCATTTGTAACAGCTGTATTGGAAGTAAGGCAGTTATCCATCTCCTTAAAGAACACGCCTTCACCAGGAAGGTCTGGGAAGAGATTCAGAGGTACTTGTCAAGGTTCGTGCCAGACACAAGACTCTGTGCTGTGCAGGCTGTTCCTGGGGGAACACAGAAACAAATATCAATTCTGCTGGGAAACCATCAGTGGAGTGAATGACTCCCTCTGGTACTCATAAGAAAGTAGGAGCAAGAGTAAGTGATGGTATTAACGTGTTATGAAAATGTCGACTTGAATGTTCTGTATTGTATCATTTAGAATGTTTAATAAATATTGTATATTTTCAAATAAAAATCCATTGAAGTTTTGACATTTAAATCCACAGACTGTATGTGGGAAGATGCTTGTTAATTTCAAACTCCAGGTCGATTTAATTGTTTTTCTTAAAATCCTGTTTATGTGTGTGACCCTGCAATAGACCCACACTCATTTCGGATTCATGTGGATGATATGGACCTGCAGTACGTGCAGCTAAGCTCTGTCTGTCCGCCTCCCACCGCCTTTAAAATTCAGAGTGTGTGTGTGTAGTTACACCTATAGAAAATGTAAACACTGCTGTTAGATACTCCAGCCCCCCTCAGCTCCTGTATCCTGAGAATACTTTTTTTATCTCTATCATGTTAAGTATTACAGGTAACCAATTTGTAACTAGCAGTAGGAGAAATTTAATTAGTCTTACTGGCATAATATTAAATCTATTGACTTTTAGTATAGTTTGTTAACCCTGTAGAGTAATTAAAAAGCCTTGGTTCCTAACACTGTGTCCCTGGTGTATTGCACAGTGAGGGCTTGTTGGGGAACATTACTCTATAGAACATTATTTTCGATGTATTTATCAGAATCAGGTTTATTATCACTGACTTGTATGACATGAAATTTGTTGTTTTGCAGCAACAGTGCAGTGCAAAGACATAAAATCACTATAGATTACAAAATAAATAAATAGTGCAAAAAAAAAAGGAAGTGTTCAAGGACTGTTCAGAAATCTGATGGCGGAGGGGAAGAAGCTGTTCCTAAATCATTGAGTGTGGGTCTTCAGGCTCCTGTACCTCCTCCCCAATGGTAGTAACGAGAAGAGGGCATGTCCTGGATGGTGAGGGTCCTGAGTGATGGATACCACCGCCTTGAGGCACTGCCTCTTGAAGATGTCGTCGATGGCGGGGAGGGTTGTGCCTGTGATGGGGCTGGAAACTTGAATCTCAAGGTACTTTTAAACTCTGAGGAGGCTATTGGAAATACAAAGTATGCTTGTGACAAATAGTACTAAAGTATTACTCGCCTTGTATTGCAATGATATATTTGTACTTTTCACTCTGAATTCCATGAGAATTGCCTGTTAGTAACACTGCCCTTTTATTTTGTTTGCTCTTCTGGGATATCGGTAACTTGTTGAGGCCGAATCTTCAGAATCCGCATCCGAACCCATTTCACCATTATTTTCCCCTCTGCTTTTTTTTTAGAAATCTGCTTATTCAGCTTGTATGTTTGTCATTTTTTCCTTGCATTAAAGTCTCAATATAAATATTGCTGCTGAATATTTGAAAATGGTCAGAACTTGTCATGAATAGTGTATGCTGGCTTTTTCCCAATTTTTTAAATTTGTGGCCGGCCCATCCTCTATTGGCCATCCATAAGTGCTCCTGAACTGAATGGCTGACAGGGTCACTTCAGAGGGCAGTTAAGGGTTAGCTGCGTTTTTGAGGGTATGGAGTCCAGATTGCCAGAAATGGCACATTTCCTTAAAAGTCGTTGGTGAAACAAAAGGGTTTTCTGCACCGATTTATTTCAGTGCTGCTTGTGGAAGACTTGCTGTGTGTGGTTTTGCTGTCAATCACTTTGGGATCCTGAGGCTGTAAAAGATGTTGTGTAAGCACATGTTTTTGTATATTTCTCTGGCCTTATTAATGAATGTCAGCAGAGTGTTTGCCTTGTAGTAGGCAGGCAGTCTAGTCTATATCTAACACTTACATATCCAGCAGGGGTCACTGGATAACGCTGAACAGTTAAAACTCTGGAGAGCTTTTATTTTTTTCCCCTCTTTTACTCTGGGCTGTTGTGGCCAATGTTATTACCCAGCAAATAACTGCAAAAAGTTCCTGAGGTGCAAGTTTTATTTGAAAGCAGAGAATGTTAAAGTCCTTTTTTTTATTTCTTTTCAGTTGCCTTGCGGTTCCTGCTTTGCAGCATTTAACTATTCCAGTAGAGGGACAATTCTAACCAAAGGCAGCTAGCTGCACAGCAAATCCATTGCACTATGTTTGTCGACTTTCTAAGTGTTTGGGCGTTGATTAATAGTTAGAAAATGTGTTGAGCTTGGTGTGTCAATCCTCTTGTCTTATTGAGGCTTTAATGTAATTAAGATTTTTCTAAAAGCTATTTACATATCAGGGTATTAAATACAATTTCTACCAAAACACTGAGAACAAACACTCATCAAAATTGGAGGTCAAATATTAACAAAGGAGTTTGGGATCTAATTCCCCATAAATGGATTAAATCATTTTATAGCTGATGTAGGATTTCCTTTGCCCACCTTCATCATCAAACTTGTGATGACAGTCGTGGTTGAACAATGACGCTATTTGAAACCAATATATTAATGGTGTAGCATGTGTGCATGTGCTTTTCTTTAGTATGTATGACTCTTTTGGTCACTTCATATCTCAAGATATGGTTCTCATCATATCAGACTTGAACGGTTCTCTTCTATGATGAGATGGACTCTGACTTCACGATCTACCTTGTTGTGACCTTGCACTTTATTGCACTGCACTTTCTCTGTAGCTGTGACACTTTACTCTGTACTGTTATTGTTTTTACTTGTACTACCTCAATGCACTCTGTACTGACTCAATGTAACTGCACTGTGTAATGAATTGACCTGTACAATCGGTACGCAAGACAAGTTTTTCACTGTACCTCGGTACAAGTGACAATAATAAACCAATAAACCAAGGTTATTATTTGGGACATTCTATTTTTAACTGCCTGAAATCTTTCATAATTCTACTCGATCATTCACTTTCAAACAATTGATGTGTCTGTGAAGTTGATTTGAGAAGATGCCTTTATACTTGAATATTGCAGAAAGACTTTGTCCTTTCAAAGCTCTGAGCTGTTCTTACTCCCTGATTCGTTCCGGCATGCCAGTTGACAGCCTAAGCATTTCCCATGGCAAAATTTGGCTTTTCATGTTGCATTTGGAAACTTGCTTGAGCTGTTATACTTAAATATCACAAATGGGCATTTTTTCGTAACAACATGTATAACCAAAGCAGTTTGTACCCTAAAGCCAGAAGTTGAATTAATAGAAGAAAAAGCACAAGTGGGATATAAAAAAAGTAAAAGAGTCTTGTTTGCTTTTATTCTGTGTTTCAGTGGTTAGTGTCACACAGTAATTTATCACAGAAATTTTGGCGTTCTGTTTGACACTCTTAGTACTTGCCTGAGTTGAGGAGCATGTGGAATGAGTTGCTGTCATGGTGTCATCCTAGTAATGGATTGCATTACCCAGCGTGCTTCTCCTACCATAGAAACCCTAGCATTTTGATTGCCTTCTCATCTTCCTTCTTGCACCACTTGGTTAATATTCCAATTGTTATTTGTTGTATGAAGTGTGTTTTACCATTATGTTGCCGATTGAAGTTGGCTTGAAATTGGTGTTAGGAGGCACAGAATCATCATGGAAAGATGCTTTGCTGATTGGAAGTCTTTGAACAGTGGTGTTCCACAGGGATCGCTGCTGGGACCTTTGTTGTTTGTGATGTATGTCAGTGACTTGGATGTGAATGTGGGGGGTGTGATGAGTGTGTTTGCAGGTGAGACAAAAGTTGGTGGATAGTGAGGAAGGTTGTCTAGGCGACAGCAGGATATAGATCAAATGGAAAGTTAGGCAGAGTGTTGGCAGATGGAATTTAGTCAAGACAAGTGCAAGGTGATGCATTTCAGAAAGTCACCTAGTGGTAGAACATATACAGTTAAATGATAGGGCACAAAAGAATGTTGATGAACAGAGGGACCTTCGGGTTCAAGTCCATGCTTCCCTGAAGAGGCAGCACAGGTAGATAGAGTGGAGAAGGCACGTGACATGCTTGTCTGAATAGGCCGGGGACATAGAATAAACAAGTTAGGATGTTATGTTGCACCTTTACAAAACACTGGTTAGACCACACTTGGAGTATTGTGTGCATTTGTGTTGCTACACCGGGGGAAGGATGTGGTTGTACTGCAGAGAGTGCAGAGGATGTTGCCTGGATTGTGGGACTTTAGTTGTTTTCCCTGGAGCGAAGGAGGCTGAGAGGTGCCCTGATGTCCTGATAGAGGTATATAACCACGAGCGCCAGCGATCGGGGTTCAATTCCTGTCGCTGTGTGTAAGGAGTTTGTACGTTCTCCCGTGTCTGCGTGGGTTTCCTCTGGGTGCTCCGGTTTCCTCCCACATTTCAAAGTCGTACGGGTAGGTCAAGTTCGTGGTTTAAAATGGGCGATGCGGACTCGTTGGGCCGGAAGGGCCTGTTACCAGGCTGTAAATAACGTTTTTAAAAATACATAAAATAATAAAATGCATAGGTAGTCAGAATCTTTTTCCCATGGCAGGGGTGTCAAAAACAAGGGCACAGATTTAAGATGAGAGGTAGGGGGTTTAAGGGGGATCCGTGGAGTACCTTTTTATTACAGTGGTTGATATCTGGAACTTGCTGTGGTGGAATCAGATACAATCACTATAGTTATGAGACTTGTTGATAGGTAGTTAACTAGGCAAGGCACAGAGGGATACAGACCTAGTGCAGGCAAATGGGGTTAGTGAGATGGGAAGGTTTGCAGAAGGCCTCATTCTGTGCCTTACGACTCTATTTGACTCTGGAGGTTTTGAACCATTCACGGTTGTCAGTGTCAGTGGTATTGTTGGGTGAAATCCCAGGAAGATATGCATTTATTTATTAGTCACACGTACATCGAACCACACAGTGAAGTGAGTCTTTTTGCATAACTGAGAATGTGCTGGGGGCAGTCCGCAAGTGTTGCCACTCTTCCGGCGCCGACATAGCATGCCCACAGTGTACGTCTTTGGAATGCGGGAGGAAACCGGAGCACCCGGAGGAAACCCACGCAAACACACAGAGAGAACATACAAACTCCTTACAGACAGCGGCGGGAATCGAACCTGGGTAGCTGGCGCTGTAATAGTGTTACGCTAACCACTACACTGCCGTGCCTCCCTCTACACTACCGAACCTGAACCGCTATTGGCCCTCTCAAACGCTCCCTTTCCTCAAGTGTACATTAACTACCATCACTCTTCATGATCAGCTGACACTTAGGTAAATATTCTGCTTTTTACAATTACTGGACAAAAATCATAGGCTGTGACTGCATGATTTCCTCTTGGTGCTTGGCGGGAGTCCACACTGAATGAGGTTAACGGTTTCTGCAGCCTTTTGATCATGATGAATTTCCACAGCAACAAATGATGCCAAAGCAGGCCATAAATGTATTGTTTCTACAATTTCCAAGTTTTTATCTCAATTTTAAGAAAGTTAAACCAAGTTTTTAAAAAAAATTTTGTACACAATCAAAAGCATTGATAATCAATCTATTTCCTTTCCAAACATGAATTAAAACCCCACAAAACAGCTGATGTTATTCTAACATGTTTTTGTTGGAGGACTTTTTATTCTCGTAGTGCTTTTCTGTTACATTCACACATTTTCTTGTGTGAAATGAAACCTCCATTTTGTTTCACACTCCTGTGACAAAGGTGATTTAAACTCACACCTTCAGGACTTAAGTGAACGTGTGCTGCTTTGTCCCAAAAGCTGTGAGCAAGGAGATTGAAAGCTGGGCCATACTGAGCTGCAAATGTTTAGAATTTTGTGATGTGATGAAAAGCTTGAAGTCCAGAACTTTTGTGGCTATTCAAAACATTAAAAGGCATGCATTGCAATTCGTTGAGTAAATTCACTGGGTTGTGATAGCATTGATGTTTTTAAAATTTGACTTCAAGAATTTGGAAAATAAATATAGTGAGAGCAGAGTGATAGATTGGGGAAGGGGTGGGGTGGGGTTGTGAAATTGGTAGAAGATGAATCGTAACAAAACCCAGCACCCAAAAGCTTGTCAGGTTGTGCTACAGTCCTGTTAAATGTGTGCAGTGGGTGAGTCAAAGTGGAGTTTATTGTCATATGCACAGGTCCATGTGTGCACAGGTGCAGTGAAAAACTTACTTGCAGCAGCATCACAGGCACATCACATCAGATAAGCAGCATTCACAAGTCCATTTTTTGCAAGCGTGTATATTTTATCACAGCCCAGCACATTACGGAAACAAGCCTCTCCTCCACGGACTCTGTCTACACCTCTCACTGTCTCTGTAAAACAGCCAGCATAATCAAAGACCCCACCCACCCCGGGTGTTCTCTCTTCTCCCCTCTCCCATCAGGCAGAAGATACAAAAGCCTGAAAGCATGTACCACCAGGCTCAAGGACAGCTTCTATCCCACTATTATAAGACTGTTGAACAGTCCCCTAGTACGATAAGATGGATTCTTGACCTCACAATCTACCTCATTAAGACCTTGCACCTTATTCTCTGCCTGCACTGCACTTTCTCTGTAACTGTAACACTTTATTCTGCATTCTGTTATTGTTTTACCTTGTACTACCTCAATGCACTGTTGTAATGAATTGATCTGTATGAAAGGTATGCAAGACACATTTTTCACTGTACCTCCGTACACGTGACAATTATAAACTAATTTTAGTGCAATGGTGGAAAGGTTAATCACCAGTAACAGGTTTTGGAATGTGGTGGTGTGCCTGTGATTTCTTCTGCAGTGCTGATTTTTTTTTTCAGCCTGACACATCAGGAAGTGCATGAGTGAAGTCAACTACTAATTAACTATAATTTATTCCATGATCACTGCAGCTAATTTGCTTAAGTGCTTTATCAAGAAATATGATCTTGGGTATGGCTATAATTGTGCACACCCTCAGGGATACACTGAATTAAGGTTGTTGGAAACATTAACGTTGGATGTGTGATGCAGTATGAGAAAAGATGTGAGACAGCAAGGGAGGATGATAAGAACATTTGATTTTTGTTTTGAAGGATCTTTCAATTGAACACGTATCTCACATGATTCAAAGTCCCCGAGCATGTTGAATTATAATCTTATTTTAATTTGCTTCTATTAGTAATTCTTGCTCTGTGTCCAGAACATTTGATTTCCTTGTTCACAATTGATTCAAGTGATTGAGGAAATAATTGGCCTTGTAAAACAAAATGTAATAATGGATTCAGTCCAAACTGAGTGACAAGTTCACGAGCAGGTTTACAGGACGAAAGGAAATTGTGTGTCCATTAAATAGCTGTAATGTACCATGTATTTTATAAATTTGAGGTCTGAAAGGATCTATCAAGTTGCCATGGATCAACTCAGACCATGCATACTGCATTGTTAAATCTGTAACATATTACAAGTAGTCAGTGTTCTTGAATATATGAAGGGATTGCATCAGGGAGTGACAGTGGAAGCCTAACTGGTAAATTACAGCTGGTTTGACTCTATCGGACTGCGACAGTCCATAAAGGGGCTTTGGAAAGATTCCATTCCACTCTCAAAAATATGCTAAAGATTATTTGTTTTGAAAACACAAAGGATTGGGATGAAGGATTTCATTTGCTTTTGTTTGCAGTAAGGGAGTCAGTGCAAGAATCCTTAGGGTTCAGTTCCTTTGAACTTGTGTTTGGACATCAGATTAGAGGACCTTTAGTATTACTAAAGGAACGGTGGGTTAATGAAGACATGCATTTGAATTTGTTGGATTATGTTATGAAATTTAAAAACTGATTGCAGAAGGCTTGTCAATTAGCAAAAGAGAACCTAAAAGCTACTCAGACTAAGATGAAAACATGGTATGATAAACACACCCACTCAAGGACTTTCAAACCAGGAGACAAGGTCTTGGTGTTTTTCCCATTCAGACAAATCCCCTCCAAGCTGCAGCTTTGGTTAAAAAAAAGACAGGAAAAATTCTCCAACATTGCATTTCTTTCTCCATTCTCCCTAGCCTGCACCCTCTCGTTGTCACCTGATGAAGATCATAGCCTTGAAATTCCCAATGGAAAAATGCAGAAGGCAAAAAGTAAGAGAGATCCTCCCCACTGAACATAAATATGGCCCTTCCCAGCCCAGCTGCAATTCCCATTTCAGCCTACTGGCATTTCCCTTGCCCTCTCCTGCCAATTCAGCAGCAGTTAGACCTCCAGTCTCACTCCCCTATTACTAAGACTGTCACCTCAGCTACACTTACTCCTCTCCCACCACCCCACTCTTCTACTTCACTTCCCAGCATTCACTCCCAATCATGATTCACTGTTACAAGTCTCTATTTTCCGACTGCTGTGACAACTAAATGAAAATTAAATCTCGTGGCTCCCTAACTTCGCTTAATGCTAATTGTCATTAGTACTTAGTACTTAGGAAGTGGTTTTGGGCAGGTACAATAACAACCTTTAAAAGACAGTTGGACAGGTACATGGATGGGAAAGGTTTAGAAGGTTATGGGCCAAACACTGGCAAATGTGACTGGCTTAGATGGGGCCTCTTGGTCGGCATGGACCAGTTGGGCTGAAGGGCCTGTTTCCGTGCTGTGTGACTCTAATCCAACAATTTCATAACCTGTTTTTGTTCTGAAATGTTTGGAATGCTTTTTGTAGCAGTTTTTTTCCTGAAATTTATTACACCTTGCCTTTTTGAAATAATTTTTTTTTCAGTGCTGGTCCCAAAGGTGACAATGTCTATGAATGGAGGTCAACGATCCTGGGGCCCCCTGGGTCAGTGTATGAAGGTGGCGTGTTCTTCCTCGACATCATGTTTTCAGCAGAGTATCCTTTTAAACCACCCAAGGTAAGAATTCATAACAGTTCTTCATATGTTTGGCTGCTGTTTATAATTTGACGGTACAGTTGGTGTATTTATATCTGGTTGTCATAATAGGTTAAAATTGATCACTGTACATTTGTGAAAGCTGTGTTATAGAGAGCCACTTTTCTTTGATGGATATTTGAGATGCGATTCATAAGTGGTGAGATTTTCCTATTGCAAACCTGGCACAGTATTATTCACTGCTGAGAAGAATATATTAGAGACCAGCAACGATGCTGTATGTCAGTTCCCTTGTCAAGGATTCTAGTTCCCTCCAAGAAGCCACGTAGGGAAGTAATGAAGTATGCAATTGGTATTCCTGGATTTCTTGTTGTTTTTCTTTGGAGAACTTCGTGGTGTTAGAAATTGATGTTGCATTCACATTTGTCATTTGAGAGCTGTGTCTGATACCTTTCTCTTTCCTTGCCCTATTCCAATAATCATCCCACACCTCACATTTATTTAATGTCCTTGTAACAGACTTCACTCACAAAAATTTAATCAGCCCTGCAGGAAGAATAAAAGTTGCTTTTGTCAGGATTGTAAGGAAAGGGATAATAATACTGTCAAGTTTATTGTCATCTGCACAAGTCCATGTGTGCCCAGGTGCAATGAAAAACTTCCTTGCAGCAGCATCACAGGCACGTAGCATCAGATAAGCAGCATTCACAAGAAAAACATAAATTATACACGATTTTTACAAGAAAGAACACAATTAGAACAAAAAAAATCACTTAAATATCATTATTTTGGGTGGGGGGCGGCGGGGGGAATAAACCTTTTAAGATTTGCCCATTTAATGTTCAGCTTCATTTCAGATTCGGGTCAGTTAGACGCCTTCGTTTATAAGTACAAGGTGCCGCTAGTCCTGTGCTAAACTATAACAACGACTGGCTGGAAAAGCAACTGTCGGAGCACAACTTTTTCTTTTAGTTTGGTGGTTTCTTCCTCCTGTGAAAGGTGCCGACCTAAACTCGGGTAGAGTGCAGTGAACACTGGGTGCTCTTGGTAGCAGAGCCAAATATTAATTTCTTATTTATGAGCCTAAAACAACAAGATGTTTGCTTCTGCCCACCCCCCCCCTTCAGTTTTCCCTTTTACCCCATCTCTTTCCCCTCCCCACTCTCACAACCTGTCCTCACCCACATGTTCCTCCCTCTGGTTCCCCACCTTCCCTTTACTCCATGGTCCACTGACCTCTCCTATCAGATTCCATCTTCCTCAGCCCTTTGTCACTTCCACCCATCACCTCCCAGCTTCTTGCATCATTTCCACTCTCTCCTCTCCCCCCCCCCACCTGTCTACCTTATTCCCTCACCTGGACTCACCTATCACGTCAGCTGGTGCTCCCCCCCCCTTTATACCAGCCATCTCCCCTCTTTCCAGTCCAGATGAAGGGTCTCAACCTGAAGTGTCAACTGTCCATTTCTCTCTCTCTCTCTCTCTCTCTCTCTCTCTCTCATTCTCTCTCTCTCATTCTCTCTCTCTCATTCTCTCTCTCTCATTCTCTCTCTCTCATTCTCTCTCTCTCATTCTCTCTCTCTCATTCTCTCTCTCTCATTCTCTCTCTCTCATTCTCTCTCTCATTCTCTCTCTCATTCTCTCTCTCATTCTCTCTCTCATTCTCTCTCTCATTCTCTCTCTCATTCTCTCTCTCATTCTCTCTCTCATTCTCTCTCTCATTCTCTCTCTCTCATTCTCTCTCATTCTCTCTCATTCTCTCTCATTCTCTCTCATTCTCTCTCATTCTCTCTCTCTCATTCTCTCTCTCTCATTCTCTCTCTCTCATTCTCTCTCTCTCATTCTCTCTCTCTCATTCTCTCTCTCTCATTCTCTCTCTCTCATTCTCTCTCTCTCATTCTCTCTCTCTCATTCTCTCTCTCTCATTCTCTCTCTCTCATTCTCTCTCTCTCATTCTCTCTCTCTCATTCTCTCTCTCTCATTCTCTCTCTCTCATTCTCTCTCTCTCATTCTCTCTCCCTCATTCTCTCTCTCTCATTCTCTCTCTCTCATTCTCTCTCTCTCATTCTCTCTCTCTCATTCTCTCTCCCTCATTCTCTCTCTCTCATTCTCTCTCTCTCATTCTCTCTCTCTCATTCTCTCTCTCTCATTCTCTCTCTCTCATTCTCTCTCTCTCATTCTCTCTCTCTCATTCTCTCTCTCTCATTCTCTCTCTCTCATTCTCTCTCTCTCATTCTCTCTCTCTCATTCTCTCTCTCTCATTCTCTCTCTCTCATTCTCTCTCTCTCATTCTCTCTCTCTCATTCATTCTCTCTCTCATCCTCTCTCTCATTCTCTCTCTCTCCCTCTCATTCTCTCTCTCTCCCTCTCATTCTCTCTCTCTCCCTCTCATTCTCTCTCTCTCCCTCTCTCTCTCATTTCCCCACTTACCCATGGCCCCCAAACCCCTGCCCCATGAAAAGCACAAGATGTTGATATTTGCACCACAATGCATCCTGAGATCATTTGGTACAGCAGAGATGATCATAGACTGAGCATGCGACATCCTTAATGTGTACGAAACAACGCTGTGCCACCCGAACCAATCGGGCTTAATTTCAGTAAATTTCAATTCTTAAGGGTATTTTGAACAGAAACTGTGAACATAAACTTAAGATTTACTTCCTTTTCCTTTGCACCCTCTCCAGAAATTATAGTTTTACTTTATTCCAGTGGCTTTTGTGCAAAAAGATCTATTAAATTAGAAAAAAAATTCTCGACTCCAGTAGTTGATATTGTGCTGCTGCTTCCAACCAGTGTAAGCATTGACTGGGATAGAACGGTGTTTTGATTGCATTTGGATTTTGTTGTATTTGACTTATAAATAAGTAGTTTCTAAATGGTTTTGAATTGCTGACATGAAGGATTGTACTGAAGTGTGATGGATAGTAACATGAATAAAATGTCTGACATTGCATTGTAGATAAATATCAGTAAAAACTGAAATACTTCAGAACGTAGAACAGTCCAGCACTGGACAGGCCATTCGGCCCACAATGTTGTGCCGATCTTGATGCCAATTTATACTAAATGTCCTCCTCCTGTGTATCATCCGTATCCCTCCATTCCCTTCACATTCATGTGTCTAAAAGCCTCTTAAACTCCCACCAAACTGCCTGCTTCCACTACCCCTGGGAACCCATTCCAGGCACCTACCACTCTCTGCATAAAAACTTGCCCCTTACGTCACCTTTAAACATCCCCCCTCGAACCTTAAAAGCATGTCCTCTGGTGTTTGACATTTCTACCCTGGGGAACAGACTCTGACTGTCTACGCTATCTATGCCTCTCATAATTTTAAAAGCCTCTATCAGGTCTCCCCTCAGCCTCCGACACTCTAGGGAGAATAACCCAAGTTTGTCCAACCTCTCCTTATAGCTCATACCCTCTAATCCAGGCAGCATCCTGGTGAACCTCTTCTGTGCCCTCTCCACACCCTTCCTATAACGGGGTGACCAGAACTGCACACAATACTCCAAGTGCAGTCTGACTAAGGATTTATATTTTTGAATTAACTTTTTTGGATAAAAATTGCATTTGTGTTGTGTGAAGAATTAAATCTCTCATTTGATTTTTGTTTCTGAAGTTAAGATCCACGTGAGAAAACAGCTCGGAGAAGTTTGTTAATGAAAATACTTTTAAAGTTCCTAATGCCTCATCACTGGTTCTAACTTCCTCCCATCCCTACTTCTGCTGCTGTAACTTAAGTCCCCTTTGACATGCAGTTCTGTTGTGTGACTAGAGATTGTGGACAACAAATTGTTCTAGCAGTTGGGATCGGGGTCTGCAGGTGTCTGAGCGTTGGGGACAGGTGGGCTGGAGAGGATTTGTGTTTACTGGCCGCCTTGTACCAGTACATTAAAACAGGTATTGTTATCTGCATTAAGGAAAAGACAGCAAGATTGACTTGAAATTAAAGGCATGAAAGGTTTGCTTTCCTCTGTTTACAGATTCTAAAAAACGAGAGTCTGTAATTATAATGCCTAATTATTCATTAAAATTAGCAATTTTAGGAGTTTAACTGACCCAGTGTTAGCTGTCGTTCACTCGGTAATGCTGCTATATCACACAAACCACAAAGGGTGATTCCAACAGGATGAAACGGATTGTATTGTTGAGGTTACAATTTTACCACTGCTGTTGAATCCACTTTCTACTTTAGTCATTCTGGTGGATGCAATATTGTCAAAAGGTTAAGAGTCACAGAGTCACAGCTACAGACCCTTTGGCCCAACCGATCCATGCCGACCAAGATGCCCATCTAAGCCAGTCCCATTTGCCTGTGTTTGGCCAGTATCCCTCTGAACCCTTCCTATCCATGTACCTGTCCAAGTGTCTTTTAAATGTTGTTAATGTAAGATAAGATTTCTTTATTAATCACATGTACATTGAAACACACGGTGAAATGCATCTTTTGCGTAGAGTGTTCTGGGGGCAGCCCGCAAGTGTTGCCATGCTTCTGGCGCCAACATAGCACGCCCACAACTTCCCAACCCGTACGTCTTTGGAATGTGGGAGGAAACCGGAGCACCCAGAGGAAACCCACGCAGACACGGGGAGAACATACACACTCCTTACAGACAGCGGCCGGAATTGAACCCGGGTCGCTGGCGCTGTAATAGCGTTACACTAACTGCCACACTACCGTGCCTGTCCTACTAATGTACCTGTCTCAACCACTTCCTCTGACAGCTCATTCCATATACTGACCACCCTCGGGGTGAAAAAGTTGCCCCTCAGGTTCCTATTAAAACTTTCTCCTCTCACCTTAAACCTATGCCCCCTAGTTCTTCCCTAACCCTGAGAAAAGGCTATGCCTTGACCCTCTCTCTGCCTCTCATAATGTTATATACCTCTATAAGATCACCCCTCATTCCCCTATGCTTAGCAATATATATTTAAATCCTCTTATGAAATTTGGTCTGGTATGGATTTTTTCCATGAGCAATGAGCTCCAGAACCCTATCACTCAGTGAGGGAAATAAAATCTCCTCGTCTCTCCTCTCATCCTTTTGCCAGTTACTTTAAATCTGTGCCCTGCATCCACTCTGATCTTTAATCCCATACTAAGGGAAACATGGCCTGCTTATTTACAATTCCAGGGGCCCCTCATAACTAGATAAGAGTACAACAGATAAAAATAAAAAAAGTACAGTCAAAATTATTAAAGGTTGCTGGCACTGAATTTGATATGCAACTTGGAACAAGGTGGTAAATTTAAGGACTGCTCTTGAGGGAGAATGTGTCAGGAAGTCAGTCTTGGTTAAAGAGACCTTCATTATAAAGCCATCTCATATTGATTCTCTCCTTGTAGCAGCATTGTTGTAGTTTAGAGTGTGGTCATGCTCGTTAAAACCACCTAGGTTCTTTTCTATGAGTCTATAATTTGTTTTTTGAAACCAAACCTTCCTGTACGTCTGCACAACTGAACGGTTGATCTACATTGCTCTTGCTCCATCAATGTTTGGATAGTGAAGAGGATGCCAAAGCATTATAGCAGTGCTTTCGGCATAATAAGCTGTCACTTATATATAAAAAAAATACTTTTTTCAACAAAATTGCTTAATACTATAGAAATGCAAAGATCCAGCAAGGGGACTGGAGAGGAAATAAGAGAAAAACTTAACGGGTGTTCTGATCATGAAAGTGAATCCAGATTGGTAATCCTGAAACAGAACACTGTAATTACATTATGATTTACAGAGTAAAATAATATTGAACTTTTATGTAAAGAAAAGTTAATTGGCTGTTTTATATAACTATATACATTGTAGTTTGATTAACTACATGCATTCATAGTCTGTGTGAATAGTCCTGTGCACAATGAAGTCGTAAATGACTATTAACTGTGGTTAATAGGGTTTTTTTGATTTATGACAGTGATCCTAACCATACCACAAAAATTCATGCAAATAGAAATATTTTCATTTGTGTGGATTCCTGTTCACTGTGTAACCACAGAAATTTATCATCAAAGGCTCTTACACTTTCTGTCTTATTGTCCTCTGCTTGAGCAGGTTTCTAGGGAGTATTATTAGCTATGTGTTCAATGGAACTTACTTCTTTTTCAAGAACCCATGTTAATTTTTAATAAAATTTTGACAGGTCACTTTCCGAACAAGAATCTATCATTGCAATATCAACAGCCAAGGAGTGATCTGTCTGGATATCCTGAAGGATAACTGGAGCCCAGCACTGACCATTTCGAAGGTTCTTCTGTCAATTTGTTCTCTTCTAACAGACTGCAACCCTGGTAAGAGGATTTATACTCTATAATCTCACTTGATTTGGTCTGTTGCAAGTGTCTAGTTGTTATTCCACTGGGGATGAACACAGGAGGAGGTATGGAAGATCCTGAGTAGATGCAGTCATTTAAAACGGATGTATGTAAGGACAACTTCCTGCAGAGGTTAGTGACACTCTGGAATTCTCAACCCCAAGGGTTGTGGAGGCCAGATCACTGGAGATATTTAAGGAGGAAGTAGATTTTTATTTTGGAAAAATCAGGGAATTGAAAGCTATTGAGAACTGACAGAGAAGAGGGGATGAGACCTGGAGCAGATCAGCCATGTTCATATTAAATGGCGGCTTGACTTGAGGGATCAGGTGGCCTACTCCTGTTTCTTTGTTCTGATGTTTAGAAAGTATGAATGGAGGGAAGCTGTGCACATTTTTGAATGGTTTAAGAACCATGGTTCTTCGATTTAAATCTTGGATAAAGGACCTTGGGGATGTGAGGAAAAACCTCTTTGTTCAGTATAATTAGAATCTGGAATTCACTATCAGAAGTTTGATGGTAGAAACCTCAATGAATTGAGGCCCTCAAAGGGGAATTGGAAAGGCACCTGTGACCAAATGATTTGCAGGGCTGTGGGGTAGTGCAGGAGATTGGGAGTGATGGGATTATTCTAATGAGGCAGCATGCACTCAACAGGCCAGGTGGCCTTCCAGAGTTGATTCTTCCACATATGTTACGAACCAGCAACAAAAGAAACACACTGAGTCATGTATAAGTATTAAAAACAATTTTATTAATAACTACTTATGATAATAAGTAAAGTACAAGTAAAAATGTTAGAATGTTAGAAGTAAAAATGTTAAAACTTAAACATTAACCCCAAAAACTAAACTCGTAGTGTGTGTGCGTCAAATTCCCCAAACTCCAAGTCCAGGAATAGTTCTCAAAGTTCAGTTCAGCAAGCCGTAAGGTGAAACGTGAGCAAAGGGTTCTTCAACAACCGCCGGTGACTGAAGACAAAACGTAGAGAGGAAATAGAGAGTAATTACAAAATCCAAATGTTCCATGGTGGAACCCATACGACACTTCAGTGTCTGCTCAGCAGTGACTATTCCACTGCATCTGCCTCACCCCGAAAGGCTCTCGAATCGTGGCCGTCCCCACGAATACCCTGTTTCCTTCCACAGGTCAACAACAAAGTGACCTCCACCGGATTATTCCAAAAATCCATACATGGATTGTAGTGACAGACACAGTTACTGTTTTTCATCCATCGATAGAAACTAGCAGGCTGGTCTCTCCCTTCTCCTCCATCCCTCCCCCCCCCCTCCTTCTGACTGACTCCAACTGTCTACTTCAAAAACATCATTACGTCCTTTATCTTCTGTTGTCGTAACCACGCCCCCCCCCCCACACACACACACACACTACTCTATCTTAAAGGGACATTCACCAATAGTAACCTAGTCCATATCACATAGCAAACAGTCTGCACCACATCTATGTGATCTCTCGAGGGAAAGGTTCTTAATTTGTTCTTAATCTTCAAACCCTATCAAGAAAAATACAGGCTTTAGTGGATACTAAATTACAGAGCACCAGAGAGCAACAGAATGGGCCAGAATGTTACAGAGAGTGAGATCTATTTGAATGCAGGCTCATATCTGATCTTTTGCACTGTGAGCATTTGTCCTTTGCCAAAAGGAGGATTACTCTGTGGACAGAAACGTTCAGAGTTCCTTCTGTAATTCAACCCACGGCAGTGGCCAATGCTTCAGCAGATCTTAGGTCTCGAAGCAGGAGTATATACTAGAAGGAGACTTGGATCAAAAAAAAGAACAAGATAAGGTTTGCAGTTGATGGATGTAAATGTCTAATGAGCAAGATCATAAGTTATGAAATTGATTATAATGACATCAATGCATTCGATAATGTTGGGCTCCAAAGAAAACTGGGGACAGTCATTGAGTGTTGTGGGAGGGACTGATTTAGAATTAAATCATGTCATTATTGAGATGAGTTATAACTATAGGTAAGCAGGCACTGGGGACTTCACGAGTCGATTTAAGAAATGGAGAAGGGTTTAATATACCAGTGGGAGTTGCATATAATCACCCCAGTAGCAGCTGTCAAGTGACCAAATGTCTAAACGAAGAAATTAGCCTAAGGTGAAGTGAAGGCTTCTTTGTTATGATGGATGATTTTAACTTTCGAATATTACTCCCAATTTCTGGCGCATGCACAGAACATTTTTCTGCCACGTTATGTCCAAGAACCAAACAGGAAGCAGCAATATTTGAATAGGTTCTTGGTAATGAGCCAGATTTAGTTAAAACTTAACAGTGTGTGAGCTTCACTTTTCAATGATCACAATGGTGAGTCTGTGCTCAGAAGAGGGGAATGCAGAACAGTTACTAAGAATCAAGACCTGGGTATGTTGCCTTCCATATGATGATACAAGACATTTATTCTGTGGTTAAACAGCAAAACTGCTGAAATGTCAATGGAGAAGGATGAAAGTGTTCCAAAAAGAAATCCAGTGCAGGACCATTTTGGGTTAGAAATTACACAGTGCCTCTATTGCACTAGTACGTAGTCCATTGGGTTGCAAAATTGATCAAATTGCTCTCCTCTTTAACAGTGGTGCTGCTAGCAGAGCCACTGCCTCGCCTCACCTCCCCAGAGACGGTTCAGTCTTGACCTTGGGTGCTGTCTGTGTGGAGTTTGCACATTCTCCCACCTGAGCTCGTAGATTTCCGTACCGTGCTCCAGTTTCCTCCCACATCCCAAAGGTGTGCAGGTTGGTAGGTTAATTGGTCACTGTAAATTGCCCCAAGTAAATAGGTGAGTGGTAGAGACGGGTTGCCAAGAATGTGAAGAAATGGGATTAGTGTAAGATTGGTATAGATGGCTGGTTGATGCTTGGTCTGGACTCGATGAGCAAAAGGGCCAGTTTTCCCAGAGGGCATGCACTTAAGGTGAGAAGGACTGAGTTCAAAGGAGATGTGCGGGGCAAGTTTTTTTTTTACACAGAGAGTAGTGGGTGCCTGGAGTGTGCTGCCGGGGGTGATGGTGGAGGCAGATACGGTAGAGGTGTTCAAGAGGCTCTTAGGCACATGGACGTGCAGAGAAAAGAGGGATATGGACGTTGTGCAGGGAGAAGGGATTAGTTTTGTTACCAATTTAATTAATTCAGCACAACGTGGTGGGCTGAAGCGCCTGTTCCTGTGCTGTACTGTTCTACGTTCTGTGTTCTTTTCATGCTGTGCCTCTTTATGACTGTTTCTAATAGGAATGAAAATGTGGGAATGATAGACCAGTCAGTGTAAACATTGTTCTTGGGAAATTGGTTTATTATTGTCACATGTACTGAGGTACAGTGAAAAACTTGTCTTGCACACCGTCCATACAGATCGATTCATTACACAATGCATTGAGGTAGTACAGGGTAAAACAATAACAGAATATAGAATATTGTGTCACAGCTACAGAGAAAGTGCAGTGCAGGCAGACAATAAGGTGCAAAGTCGTAATGAGGTAGATTGTGAGGTCAAGAGTCCATCTTATCGTACTAGGGGACCGTTCAATAGTCTTATAACAGTGGGATAGAAGCTGTCCTTGAGCCTGGTGGTACGTGCTTTCAGGCTTTTGTATCTTCTTCCTGATGGGAGGGGGGAGAAGAGAGAATGCCCAGGGTGGGTGGGGTCTTTGATTATGTTGGCTGCTTTACTGAGGCAGCAAGAAGTGTAGACAGAGTCCATGGAGGGGAGGCTGGTTTCCGTGATGTGCTGAGCTGTGTCCACGACTCTCTGCAGTTTCTTGCGATCCTGGGCAGGACAGTTGCTGTACCAAGCCGTGATGCATCCAGATAGGATGCTTTCTGTGGTGCATCGATAGAAATTGGTGAGGGTCAGAGGGAATTTACATGGGAAGTTACTGGAGCCTATACTTTGGGATTGAGTGCTTGAGCACTACACAAGTTTCAACTGATCAGAATAAGTCAGCCTGGATTTGTGGGGTAGATTATTCCTGGTAAACTGATTAAATTCGATGAAGGAGTAGCTGCTGTTTATGTCATTTTCAGCTGATATAAATGGATCATTTCTGCTTGGAAAGCTGCTGTGGGCATCACAATTCTCGCAAAAAGGAGAGAATGGTGAGAGTTCTGCCCCCGGTTAATACCCACTGACATCTATTGCCAACCTACCTTGTTATGGCCTTGCAGCTTATTGTCTGCCTGCACTGCACTTTCTCTGTAACTGTGCCACTTTACTCTGCATTCTGTTATTATTTTACCCTGTACTACCTCAATGCACTGTTGTAACGAATTGATTTGTATGAACGGTATGCAAGTCAAGCTTTTCACTGTACCTCGGTACAAGTGACAATAATAAACCAATTCCAACATTAAGTTGATTATGATAACTTAGTCACGTGCAGGATTATGTGACTGCATGTTGCTGCTTCATGGATAGAATGTGGGAGACGTTCTGCTGCCTGGAATGAGAAATCTGAACGTTGTAAGTCATGGCCTATCCCATGGCAAAGTACTAACCAACAATTCATTTTTCATTGCAGCCGATCCTTTGGTTGGAAGCATAGCCACACAGTATATGACGAACAGGGCTGAACATGACAGAATAGCAAGACAGTGGACCAAGAAATACGCCACATAAACTGGGTGGTCGTCAGTCCTACCAACATTTGTCTCTGATGGAAATGAGCTGCTCCTCATTGGATTGAAAAGGGGAAGGGGTTGGGTGTGAAGGGGTGGGGGAGGGAATGGGACAAGCATTCCTATTACAGATTTTAAATGCAACAGTCTTTTATTTGCATAAGTCTAGTCAGAACTCTTGATGAGCTTCATTATTGTAGCTTAAACAATAAACTATTGATATGAATAGATAGGAAATTCACATGGAAAAGTTTGAAGATTACAACATGACGGGTCATCCAAGACCCAGATTTGTTACCGAAATATTAAGTGATACCTCTTTACTGGTCTGAGTTTTACTTGTTTGTGTTCACTGTGTACGGTCAGAGTTTGAAAATGCTTGCCAATCAAAGAGCAGGGGTTAAAACTGAATGGAAATGTTAAGGAAAAGCTAGCAACATCTGGTATTAAGATCCAAATAGAATAATGGCCAGATAATATGGAATTGTCTTCATTCAGGAAATAAGAAATGAATTGGCAGAATATTTGCAGTTTGAGGGAACAGGTTTTAATTTGCAGGATGCAAGGGAGAATGGGAGAAAATTCCTAAATCCTTCCAAGTAACAGTTTTGCCTTATGTAAATTTAGCATCGCAACAGTTGTGATATAGGGCAGTTTGTTTTGATTTAATTTTATACAGCTTTGAGCATTGTTTAAAATTTAAGACTAATAGATTAAGGGCTCTAAGTCCACAATGGTTTCCAATTCTACAAATGTCTGTTTTGAAGCACAGTTATGTCTATGGTCCAATGCTGTAGTCCAATGGGAGTATTGTATTAAATAATGTATGGCTGCTTATTTGATGCAGAGAATTCACAGAAAAAAAAGAAAAGTCTGCATCTTAATTCTAATTTTTTAAAAGACTTTAAACAACGTTCGGACTTGAGAATGAGTTGTCAGTAATTGAAATCCTCTGAGTTCTGTCAGCTATTGCTATAACCCTATTGGTCCCATTCACATTACAAAATTAAAGAATGTTGAACTGTACTATAGTTGTACAGCCACTGTAACTGCTGACGTTTTCTTTGGGAGAATTTAGATTGCCAGATTGTTGGAAATCTCATGTAATTAAAAACACTGATCATGAAATGTTATTTAATGAGCAATGGTTGAAAATCACATAAACCCTGCATTTGTTCCATAGACTTGGTTGGTCCTGCTGTTTGTGAATGTTCAGAATTTATACAAGGCAGTTTGGAGGTACTGCTGTCACAGGACTCTTTAATAGTTATGTATCCTGTGTACGTCTAACCTGACACAGAACTAATCAACACTATTGGGCTTCTGCAACTTATGGATCTCCAAGTAAAAGATTGGTGCGTTTTCTGTAATGGTTCAAAATAACCTTTCACACTTAGTATTAATGTGCATTACCCAAAACTGATTAAAAGAGTTTATGATTCTGGTTTAGAAATGAGCTTTAAGATGTGTGCTGACACAATTAATGTATGTAAATAACAAGTGCTACTGACTGACCAATGAAACTGCAGTTTCACCTCTGCCCCCTCCCCACCTTGCTCTATGTTTTTATCATATGTTCACTGACAATAACTGTATAATTAGTTTGTCTCTGTTGAAATGCCATTCTTGAGTTCTGTGCTTGTTATGGATATTCCAATAACTGAGTCCAAATGTGTAAATGCAAGAGCTGGAGCCTCACTACACCATGTAAACCAGAAGGTAACGGACTCTACTTCAATTTTTGCAGTCAGTGAATCTCAGTGGCAGATTGACAGGAAGCCTCAGTATCTCATTAGATAGGGAGGGGCAAAATCAATCAGGTTCTTCAGCTGCTTGCTGTTTTGTAAACCCTGTGGTTAAGTGCATCTCTGCAGACATTCGATGCCATTCGCTGTGACAGGAAAGCTTGAGGCTTGCATGAGGTTCCACAGGCTGCTGGTGCACCTGAAACTATACCAAGCAGCATTGAAAAGTTTATAAAATTCTTCAAAGCTTGGTTCGCATTCAATCTCCCCAATGTAAGTAGGTCAGGATGATTAGTTTATCCTTTCCGTAGAGGAAAAACACAAATGTTGTCGTGAGATGCAAGTTATCTGGCTTTAAAGAAATGCAGAAAATTGTGATAAGAGAGGAACATTTATCCTTTTAAATTACAGGCACAAAACTGACACCTGAATAGTTGGTTTTATGATCAGAAAGGTTTCCACACATCCCTTTGGTACCTTAACTACAAATATGTATTTGTAATATATTTTCATTGTACTGTATTGAAATTGGAAACAAAATCAGCACTTATGTTTATCTCTTGCACATTAAGATTCAATCCAAGCTTTTTCACTCATCTGTAGGACAGTGTTTTGTTTTGCATACATCTGATAATGAAATTCCTCCTGAAGCCAAGACTACAGACTTAAACGGAGCTTTTCCGTAAACCCTTCTTGAACATGGTCATTGTTGGTGTCAACTGATTATCACTTGAGTTTTAAAATTTATCCCCAGTTGACACTCTGAGAGTTGTTGTCTGCCCAGAGGCATTTGGAATTGCATAAAGAAGATCCAAGGGAAAATCCAGCAAGAACAAAAAGCCACTCTTCAGTATGGTAGAGTGGATATGGTTAGAATCTCTGATGACAAAAAGCATCTGTTCTTCTTTAATTTAAATTTTAAAAGCTGAAGTGGTGAATGCAAAATGAATATTTTCACTGACAGATATTTCCTTTCAGATCCTCTTTTAGAACACAGAACATTACAGTACAGTACAGGCCCTTTGGCCCACGATGTTGCGCTGACCTATATAAACCTACTCCACATTTTCTGTTTACTTTTCATCTTTCATGAGACTTCATTTATGATTTAGAATATTAATTTCTAAATTCTGTCGCAGCACAACTCTTAATTTGAGCCCTGAATTTCATTTCATTTTTGATTATGGTGTGAAATGTGTCAAATATTGACATTTGTATTTGGACCCAAAATAATATTTTTGGCAAAGCAAACCTGATATGGTCCATTGTTCTATATCTAAGCATCTTATTTAATAGAGGACCTGGATGGTAAAGATCTGGAAAGTTTTAATTATGTGCTGAATTTCTCAAGTAGATACAGTTTTAAAACTGCAACTACTGTTAATGTTTTGAAGCTGATAATATGAATCTTCCTGAATTCTGTTCCCTTTCTGCATTGCCTCAAAGTACATCTTGTTTAACTCCCACAGTTAATTAAAGAGAACAGTCAAAGCTACAATAAAAAATTCTGCTGGAAACACTCAAAGACCTGATGAAGGGTCGTTGACCTGAAATATTCACTCTGCTTCTTGTTCCACAGACGCTGCCTGACCAGCTGAGTGTTTTCACCATTTTCTGCTTTTATGTCAGATTTCCAGCATCTGCAGTTTTTTTAAAATTTCCATCTATGACACAACAGTCACATTTTGTTTTTTGTTCATGTTTCCTCTTGAGCTACCCATTACGTTTAGAAGATTATTTTCTTCTCTTTACGTATGATGATCTATCTTAGTCACATGCACATCGAAACACAGTGAACTGCATCTTTTGCGTAGAGTGTTCTGGGGGCAGCCCGCAAGTGTCGCCACGCTTCCAGCACCATCATAGCATGCCCGCAACTTTCTAACCTGTATGTCTTTGGAACGTGGGAGGAAACCGGAGCACCCGGAGGAAACCCACACAGACACGGGGAGAATGTACAAACTCCTTACAGACAGCAGCCGGAATTGAACTCTGGTCGCTGGCGCTGTAACAGCGTTACGCTAACTGCTACACTACCGTGCCTGCCCTGCATTTTGTAGAAACTGCAGTTACTCAGGTGGTCAGCAGCATCTCTGGGGAAAGGTTCTAATTAAAGATCAATAACCTGAAACATCAGGCTTGCTTTTCTCATTCTCCATAGATGTCGGTGGAGTTTATTGTCAGACGCACAAGTCCATGTGTGCACAGGTGCAATGAAAACCTTACCTGCAGCAGCGTCACAGGCTCATGTTCTTTGCTGTTTCTTCTTTTCATCCACCTACATCCCCATTCCCATAGCTACTCTATTCCTTTCCCCTTCACAACTAGCCAAGAATATAAGCTTAATGTGAGCAACCCTAACTATGTATCCCTACAGGAGATCATGGTGATAGAGGGCAAGACATGGACAGTAGGTCTTGAGGCCACTCTCAGAATGTGAAAGCAGCCATTTAGCATCAAGACAAGACCTTTCTTTGTTATGAATCTTATGAAAGTCCTATCCTGAGTGCTCAATTCAGGAATATATTCAGGAGTGAGGAAAGATTTTGGCATTTAAAGAAACTAAAAACCGGGTGGAAGTAGAACTGATAGACCATGATTTTGTGGAGTGGTATGAAGCAAGCTTGCAGAACGGTGTGGCTTACTCTTGTAATGAGTTCTAGAGCTGGCTGACCATCCTGTCTCACAATGTGTTCCGAAGAACCTTGAAACCAAAGGGCTATATTCTTCAAATCACAACATCCTGTGCCAGATGATCTGATTGAAAGTCCAACCTCCAACAGAATAAATTCTGATTTTCTTTTAACCTGGAAACTTAAGTGATTTATGGTCTTCCACTTTTAATACAAAAAGAACATGATGGAGTATTGGGTGAGGCTTGTGGCTTCTGATTCCAGCATGATATACAACCTCAGAGAGTGTGGGTTTACTAGAGATTCTAAGGAGTTGAAAGAAGGAAACACTGACTGGTCAGGTAAATCCACATCACCTTGAAGAAGGGTCATATCTGTGTTATAATTACACCACTTCATCTGAAATGCTGCCACAATTTGGACCATGTCATCCAAGCTAGGGTATCAACAAGATGGGGCAGGAGTATGTTTTTCTGCTGAAGGAGCAGGACTGTTGAACACTCTCCGGTTACTTCATTTGAATAGTAACAGCAAGAATGAGACTGATTTGCCTTTGCAGCTACTGGAAAGACTTCTGAACCACACGCTGTGCAGCCAGGAAACTGCTCCAGTCACCACTTCGTTGCAAAGAAACTCCTCGGGACATTGATGGTTTGGGACCTAGCAGTGCTAATGTTAAGTGTTTATGATCTTGTTGAAAATGATCATTAGTGTGGCTTGACATTATTTATCAAAATGTTAACATGTCTTGCTGCAAGGAGCCTAAACTGGTTTATTGGATGAACTGATCACTGCAGCATCAGTGAACAAGCATACTCCTGACCTGCTGGAGATGAAGTCCTGTGATGCTATGCTGGGCCTGAGATGATTGTCCTCCGACAAGCACAATCATTTTTTGTGTGAGATATTCCAGCCACTGGAGTGCTCCCTGTCCCGCACCGCCTGTTGCCTTTACGTTTACTATAAGGAATTCTGTTACATGAAAGGATGTTTTGTGGGCAAGTGGTAAACAGCTGTCCAGCATAATTCCATCTTCCAACATTTTGTTTGTAGCCCTGTAGTGCAACCTTGTGAAAAGGGTGAGGATGCATCTCCAGTGATGTGTGGAACAATAATGGCATGAAGTGGATGGGTGTGCTGAGCTGAATTGAGGCCACCATTACCTTTTTGGAAGGCTTGAACGGATCTTGTTCATCAGATCTTATAGTATTTTAAGATTTTCTATAAGGGTTGGATGTAAGTTGCTGAATTATCACTTCTGGCTGTTGCTCAAATGGTAGCGTATGCTTGGCTAAGTTCCACGGCAGTTGGTGTAATTATTCAACAGAAACTAGAATTGTTGCTGAAGTCTTTTTGCCATTATAACCTTTGAAAGTATGTCTGCATGCAGATATGGGAGAGTGGTCACATTGTCTCTTGGAAAAAATCTTAAGGTACCAGAAAGATCTTGACGATACCAGAAAGAAGGACGAGCTGCCAGAGGAGTTGGCCACTCTGGAAAGTCCTGTGAGAGGGGGTCTTCATGGAGCCCCCACTGTTAGGGGAGCTGTATCCTGAAATCTTTCCCTTTCATGCATTGAGTCTGTCGCAAGAACCCTCTCCTCTTGTGTTGGCAACATTTCTGTAATGAAGTTTTTCCAGAACAAGGTAGTAAGCCTGATTAAGATCACATCAGTGTACATGAAATCACCTCTGTGAGCAAGTGTTACAAGAAGGGACTGAATTTTCATGAAACTGATAATGGGGTTTCCCCCACCAGGAGCAACTGACGAGGCAGGCTGGAGCACTCTGACGCACTGGCTGACATTATAACCAGGGCAAGGGACTGTGTAAGTGCAGAAAATCTGAAGAGTGGAGACAACCTTAAAATGGGAGTAGCAACATTACATTAGTTGAGGGGGAAAATCAGGCATTTAATCTGACTGATTTTGCATCTCATGATGTAGGAACACATTGCATCTTCTCACAGCTGAAGTCACCATAGGTAATTCCAACTGTTAAAATTAACTCCTTGGAATGTACTGCTTCAAGTTCTATGAAATATTAAAGCTTAAAAATCTTGGGGCTGCATGCATGAGGTAATTATATTTGTTAATGAAAATGTGAGTATGCACCCAATCATAACAGCTAACTGTTTTGGACACATACAAAGTCCTGTCCTCCAGTTTGTTAAACAAAGCAGCAGAGGTGGTAACCATACATTGACCAACTCCTGTTCTCTGTAACCCAGAAGGTAAGTTCAATGATATTTTGTGATTCTAATGGAACCAGAAAGCAGGACGAGCTGCCAGAGGAGTTGGCCACTCTGGAAAGTCCTGTGAGAGGGGGTCTTCATGGAGCCCCCACTGTTAGGGGAGCTGTATCCTGAAATCTTTCCCTTTCATGCATTGGCCCAAGAGGAGAGCCAATAATAACAGGAATGTGTTTGTATTGTTCTTAAACAAAACATTCAAAGACGATTCACAGGACTGTGATCAAATAGAACTTGTCAGCAGCCCCTTAACTATATGTAGACTGGATGACTGGAAGCCTCGGTCAAAATACAAAGTTGTAAGAAGTATCTGATGAGAGAGATGTTGAGGGTGGATTGCAGAGTTCTAGGGCCACAGAAAACGTAAGAGTGTTTATGTTGTGGTAAAGTACGCTACAACCAATGAAGTACTCAATAGACAATAGGAGCAGAAGTAGACCATTCGGCCCTTCGAGTCTGCACCGCCATTTTGAGGTCTTGGCTGATCCTCAACAATCAATATCCTGTTCCTGCCTTGTCCCCATATCCCTTGATTCCCCTATCTATAAGAAACCTATCTAGCTCCTTCTTGAAAGTGCCCAGAGAATTGGCCTCCACTGCCCTCTGAGGCAGTGCATTCCACAAATTCACAACCCTCTGGGAGAAGAAGTTTTTCCTCACCTCTGTCCTAAATGGCCCAGCCCTTATTCTTAAATCATGCCCCCTGGTCCTGGACTTCCCCAACATCTGGAACATATTTCCTATCTCTATCTTGTCCAATCCCTTAATAATCCTGTATGTTTCAATCAGATCCCTTCTCAATCTTCTCAATTTCAGCGTGTACAATCCCAGTCTCTCCAACCTCTCAGCATAAGACAGTCCTGACATCCCCGGAATTAACCTCGTAAACCTACGCGGCACGCCCTCTATAGCCAGGATATCCTTCCTTAACCCTGGAGACCAAAACTGTACACAATAATCCAGGAGTGGTCTCACCAGGGCCCTGTACAAATGCAAAAGAATCTCTTTGCTTTTGTACTCAATTCCCCTTGTAATACAGGCCAACATTCCATTAGCCTTCATCACTGCCGCTGCACTTGCTCATTCACCTTCAGTGACTGATGAACAAGGACTCCTAGATCCCTTTGTATTTCCCCCTTACCTAACCCCACACCATTCAGATAATAATCCGCCTTCCTGTTCCTGCTCCCAAAGTGGATAACCTCACACTTATCCACATTAAACTTCATCTGCCAAGTATCTGCCCACTTACCCAACCTATCCAAATCACCTTGAATTCTCCTAACTTCCTCTACACATGTCGCACTGCCACCCAACTTTGTATCATCAAACTTGCTAATGTTATTCACAATGCCTTCATCTAAATCACCAACATAGATCGTAAACAGCTGCAGTCCCAGCACCGAGCCCTGTGGCACCCCACTAGTCACGGCCTGCCATTCTGAGAAACATCCATGCAATCCTACCCTTTGTTTCCTATCCGCCAACCAGTTTTCTATCCATGTTAATATCCGCCCCCCAATTCCACGAGCCCTAATTTTACCCACCGATCTCCTGTGCGGCACTTTATCGAATGCCTTCTGAAAGTTGAGGTATACAACATCCACTGAATCTCCCTCGTCTATTTTCCTGGTTACATCCTCAAAAAACTCCAGTAGGTTAGTCAAGCATGATTTGCCCTTGGTAAATCCATGTTGACTCAACCCAATCCTATCATTGCTATCCAAATATGCCGCTATTTCATCCTTAATAATGGACTCTAGCATCTTCCCCACCACAGATGTTAGGCTAACTGGACGATAGTTCCCCGTTTTCTCCCTCCCTCCTTTCTTAAAAAGTGAGATAACATTAGCCATTCTCCAATCCTCAGGAACTGACCCCAAATCTGAGGAACATTGGAAAATGATCACAATGCATCCACAATTTCTAGAGCCACCTCCTTTAGTACCCTGGGATGCAGACCATCTGGACCTGGGGATTTGTCAGTCTTCAGCCCCATTAGTCTACCCATCACCATTTCTTTCCTAATGTCAATCCACTTCAGTTCCTCTGTCACCCTCTGCCTTTTGTCCATCCTTACCTCTGGGAGATTTCTTACGTCTTCCCCCGTGAAGACAGATCCAAAGTACCTATTAAATTCGACTGCCATCTCCCTGTTTCCCGTAATAATTTCACCCGATTCGGTCTTCAAGGGCCCAACATTGTTCCTAACTAACTTCTTTCCCTTCACATACCTAAAAAAGCTTTTGCTATCCTCCTTAATATTCCTGGCTAGCTTGCCTTCGTACCTCATTTTTTCTTCCCGAATTACCTTTTTAGTTAAATTCTGCTGCAGCTTAAAAATTTCCCAATCTTCTATCTTCCCACTCAGCTTGGCTCTGCCATACTTCTTCCTTCTTAACACAATGCTGTCTCTGCCTTCCTTTGTCAGCCACGGTGGCCCCTTTCCCCTCTTTGAGTCTTTCCTTCTCTGGGGAATAAACTGATCCTGCACCTTGTGCATTATTCCCAAGAATACCTGCCATTGCTGTTCCATTGACAATTCTGCTTTTTGAAGTTTTTTCACTAGAATTGTAGAAAATGCTGTAATCATCTGTGTGGTGGTGATCAGATAATCTTGTAGTGATGTTCATTCAGTGGTAAATGTTGGGCAGGTACCAGGGCTGAGTTTCAATCAGGAGGTCTGGCATGGATTTGGGAGGCTCCCGGTGCGTTTGGCAACTTCAGAGAGGGAAGCAAGATTGGAAACGAGACTGCATTTGAAGACTAAAGGATGGTGAGATTTATTTGAGAGAAGTGACGTCACATCAGAAGGAGAATGAAGTCAGGAAGGAAGGATGGACAGTGGACAGCATAGTCGGAATATGGATGAAAGGACCTGTGAGTTTCATGGATAAGGTGAGCATGAAGGGAATAGAGCTAAAGCCAGAAACTATGTACGTGTGGAGATGCTGTTGGGGAAACAAGACATAGGAGTAGAATTTGGCCATTTGGCCCATCGAGTCTGCTCCGCCATTCGATCACGGCTGATTTATTTTTCCCTCTCAACCCCATTCTCCTGCCTTCTCCCCGTAACGTTTGACACCCTTACTAATCAAGAACCTATCAACCTTAGCTTTAAATACAGCCAATGACTTGGCCTCCACAGCCGTCTGTGGCAATGAATTCCACAGATTCACCACCCTCTGGCTAAACAAATTCCTCCCAGACATGATTACGGTTGGGCTCTTTGGGTTAAGGTAAGGAACAGTAGCAGCAAACACAACTGATGAAATCGTGCAGAGTTCAGTGGCAGAGAAGCTCATGCAAACTCGGAACATCTCTTTTTAAAAAATGGGAGTAG
This sequence comes from Pristis pectinata, assembly GCF_009764475.1. Taxonomy (NCBI): domain Eukaryota; kingdom Metazoa; phylum Chordata; class Chondrichthyes; order Rhinopristiformes; family Pristidae; genus Pristis; species Pristis pectinata. Next base: position 113,076,022 of record NC_067409.1, on the reverse strand, counting down.
GCTACAAGGTCACTCAACCCGACTCTGCCCCACAATGGATGTGATCCCAGCCTCCATTCCATCCTCCTCCATGTTCCCTGTGATAAAATGTGATTAAATACAGTCTTAAATAGAATTCATCCTACAGACCCAACTTCCTTAAAAACTCTTTCTTCCAATCCACAAAACAACAGTGTGACTTTTATGCACCTCCTCCATATTAATGTGCTTAATTTAGATCTTTGCTATTTATTCCAATCAAGATAAACCATATAGTTCAGCACCAGATAGTAATTGTACCAAACTGGTTGGAGGAGTCAAAATGCAAAAATCAAACTACAAATGCTGGAAATCTGAAATTAAAACAATATGCAGGGAAATACTCAGCAGGTCGGGCAGCATCTGTGGAGAGAGAAACAGTTAATGTTTCAAGCTGACCTCGGATCAGTATGTTGAAGAGATCTACTGGTACTTAGAATTTCAATGTATATGTCCTAGGAAAATGAAGTCTTGTTCTTTGGTAAGGGATAATTGGGAAATCAACTTATTGTAACAGCATTGCATATAAACATCTAATTTATTAATAAAAGTATAATGAAATCCTTTGTTGCAACAGAATGTAGCAGGGTTTATCTTTCAATCGTGACACAAGTGTCCCTGATATGATTGATTAAGTTTAATAGTTTAGGTTATTTCTGAATGCTTCATTGGAAAATCTCAGAACCGAGCTGAACCACTTCAGAGTCAACATCCGCAGAGACTGAATGGGCAATGATTCAGCATGAATAAGTGGCTTTAATTGATCATAATGATTGTGTAAACCTGGCTGCTTGCAAGCTGTGAAGTAGTCAGGGATGTCAATATTTATCAGTGATTATATGCAGCCAGATCAGCTCGACAGATGAAAGGTGTTAATTAAATTAGCTTTACTTGTTAACGAGATAGAAGCAATGGAAATCCAAAAGTCAATGTCAATTTTGTTTCAGAAGGAGCAGTGTGCAAGTGTTTTTTTAAGTGGTTTTTGATAATGAACAGGTCAATTGACTTTTTAAATTGCCGTGATGCACTTGGACTCTGCTATTTTCATGGCTGTGGTACATTTTATGCAAAAGTGAATTCCTGAAATTGTTTCCTATTGTCTACATGTTACAGAATCAGATACTGTGGCTTTGAAATTTCAGCACTATTTCCAGTGCAAATTGGCCAAACATCCAAAAGATTGGAATTTTAAGAGCAAATTGAGTGCATATCAGATTTCTGTGAGTTTGTGTGTGTGTGTGTGTGTGTGTGTGTGTGTGTGTGTGTGTGTGCGCGCGCGCCAGATTAAAAGAGTGTGCTAAAACTGATCCTGCCCACAACACAGTCTATGCACCAGGACAGATGAATCCCTTTTACAAGCTTCACCTGACTGCAGCTTCAATGTAGCTCTTGAAATTGAGCATTTCTTTTTTAAAAAGTTTCTTCATCTATAAAGAGCTTATCATGTATACCAATATCAGCAGTCAATGGGTTCTGTATAATAGTGATTTTCAATTATGTAAAATTTACTTGTGTATTTCCTTGTGACACAGAAGGAAGCTATGTAGCCCACCAAGACTCTACCTTCTGTTGGGGGAACCCCATCAATTCCATTCCCATATTTGTTCCCTGTAACCTATCCTAATCAAAGTCCCCACCCACCCAGGTCATTCTCTCTTCTCTCCTCTTCCATCAGGCAGAAGATACAGGAGCCTGAGGGCACGTACCACCAGGCTTAAGGACAGCTTCTACCCCACTGTGATAAGACTATTGAACAGTTGGTTCTCTTATACGATGAGATGGACTCTGACCTCATGATCTACCTTGTTGTGACCTTGCACCTTATTGCACTGCACTTTCTCTGTAGCTGGGACACTTTACTCTGTACTGTTATTGTTTTTACCTGTACTACCTCAATGGACTCTGTACTAACTCAATATAACTGCAGTGTGTAATGAATTGATTTACCCCACCCTTAATGAAGGATACACAGCCTGATATTCCTGGATTGCCAAGCTCCAGTGGGGAGACAAAAGACTGCAGATGCTGCAACTGGAAGGACTCAGCAGGTCAGGCAGCATCTGTGGAGGGAAATGAACAGTTGATGTTTCTGGTTGAGATCTTTCACCAGGACTGAAAGGGGGGGGGGGGAATAACCAGTATAAAGGGGTGAGGTGGGGGGGGGAAAGCTGGCAAGTAATAGGTGGATCCAGGTGAGGACAGGTTGATGGGTGACGCACACGCACCTGTCTACATCAATGGCGCTGAGGTCGAGAGGGTTGACAGCTTCAAGTTCCTGGGAGTGAACATCACCAATAGCCCTGTCCTGGTCCAATCATGTAGATGCCACGACCAAGAAAGCTCACCAGCACCTCTACTGCCCCAGGAAGCTAAAGAAATTTGGCATGTCCCCTTTGACACCAATTTTTATCGACGCACCACAGAAAGCATCCTGTCCAGATGCATCACGGCCTGGTACGGCAACTGCTCTGCCCGGGACCACAAGAAACTGCAGAGAGTTGTGGACACAGCCCAGCATATCACAGAAACCAGCCTCCCCTCCATGGACTCTGTCTACACTTCTCACTGCCTCGGTAAAGCAGCCAACATAATCAAAGACCCCACCTACCCCGGACATTCCCTCTTTTCTTCCCTCCCGTCAGGCAGAAGATACAAAATCCTGAAAACATGTACCACCAGGCTCAAGAACAGCTTCTATCCTGCTGTTATAAGATTATTGAATGGTCCCCTAGTACAAAAAACTGGACTCTTGACCTCACGATCTACCTCACACCTTATTGTCTGCCTGCAATGCACATTCTCTGTAACTGACACTTTATTCTGCATTCTATTATTGTTTTACCTTGTACTACCTCAATGCACTGATGTAATGAATTGATCTGTATGGACGGTATGCAAAACAAGTTTTTCACTGTACCTCGGTACCTGCGACAATAATGTTCCAATTCCAATGGAGTTGGGTTGGGGAGGGAAGGGTGGAGATAGCGACAGAGGCAGAGAGGTGATGTGGAGGTGACGAAGGTCTGCAGATTAGAGAATCTGGTGAAGGGAGGAACCAAATAAGGAAGGGATGGTAGGCAGATGGAGGAGTGGGGGAGTGTGTGGGTGATGGGCAGAGGGTGTAGGTGGGTGTGGGGAAAGATGTGGGTGGGAGGAGCCAGGGAGATCAGGAGGAGAAAGGAAGGGACAGAGGGGGGAGTAAGTTACCTGAAACTGGGGAACTCAACGTTCTTGCCATTGGGTTGTAGACTACCCAGGTGGAATATGAGGTGCTGTGCTTCTAGTTTTCATTTGGCTTCACCCTGGCAGTGGAGGAGGCTGAGGAAGGGGAAGGGGAACTGAAATGGCATGCTGCCGGGAGCTCCAGACGGCCACTGTGGACAGAGCACAGGTGCTCGGCAAAGCGGACGCCTTATCTGCGCTTGGTCTCATTGATGCAGGGTAGGCCACGTCGAGAGCACTGAATGCAGTAGATGAGGCTGGAGGAGGTCATGTGGAAGGGCTGTCAGGTCCCTGGATGGAGGTGAGGGAGGAAGGATGAGGACAGGTTATACACCTCCTACAGCTGCAGGGGAGAGGGAGGGATGAGTGAATCAGGGAGTCACAGAGAGAGCGGTCCCCGCGGACGGCAGAAGGGGGTGGGGAGGAGAAGATATGACTGGTTGTGGGAAAATGTTGTAGCTGGCGGAACCGTCAAAGACTGAAGTGCTGGATGTGGAGGCTGGTGGGGTGAAAGAGAAGGGAACTGTGTCTGGGGGGGGAGGTGGCTGAGAGCAGGAGTGTGGGAAATGGAGGAGACTCACACGAGGGCTTCAACAACCATAGTGGGGAGGAAGCCACGTTTCCCAAAAAAGGAGGACATCTCACACCGATGGGATGGTATTGACTGGAGAGTGGGAGTGGTACGGTTGGCAAATTTCTGTGCGTACTTAAGTGTATGGTTGGGACACAAACAGAAATCTCCGAAGTCCTGGGATGGAATGCCTCATCAGGGATGGTGCCCTAACAGGAGACAGGGTGGGGGGAGATGTAGTCCGGGTCGTCGTGGGAGTCAGTGGGTTTGTAGTAAACGTCAGTGGACAGTGGATTTGTCTCCTGAGATGGAGACAGGTCAAGAAAGGGGAGAGAGTTTGGAAATGGTCCAAGCCTAACCTAATTTTACATTTTTGCCCTATTGTTTAAGATTTCCAACAGCGGAAAGTATTTCCTCTACTCTATCAAATACCTTAATCATCTTAAGCAAATTAGATCATCCCTTAATCCTTTATACTTGAGGGAAAGCAAGTCAACACTCTGCAATCTGCTGCCGTAACTGAATCCTTTTAGCCTCAGTAATATTTTGGCGCATCTACACTGCATCCCCCTCCGAGATCCATATGTCCTTTGAGACACAGTAAGAACAGTATTATAGAACTCTGTCTGCAGGCTTCCTTCAGCCTTCATCCTGTCTTGCCCCCTCCCCACCTTGATTCTCTCTGTGCTTTTTGCCTCCGATGGTTGCTGGCTTTGTTTCTGCTAAGCAATGATTATTTTCCCTCAGGGCTTTCTAAATCAAATGCTAGCGTACCACAAATGCAAGAAACACTTAGCAACATAGAAAAATGAGCAGCAGGGTTTCTTTCTGAAGGGCTAGAATTGAAAAGTAGATAAGTTTTGCTGACCCTATTTTGAACCTTGGTTAGACTACACTGAGAACACTGCATGTGGTTCTGGTCACTGTATTGTGCAAAGGATATAGAGGCACGAGAAAGAGTGCAGGGAAATTTTATAAGCAGAATAGAAGATGGTAGAAATGCATGAAAAGATGAGGAGAAAGACAGGATAAGAAGTGATCTAATAAAGGTCTTCAAAATCATAGAAGGTTTGATAGAGCGGACACAGAGGGAATGCTTATTATTTCTTTCTCCTTAGTACTTAGTTTGGGACAAAGGAAGGTAAGATGGGATTGAATGGTAGAACAAGCTTAAAGGGTTGAAAGGCCTAGTCCTGTCCCCTTCTCCCCAGACCTGCCTAGTGTCTGCAGACCTCCTGGTGGTTAGTTCAGAGGCATTTATCATAAGGGGTTCTTTTCACTTTATCTCTTCCACCCTTCAGTGAGTGTGGAGCAGATAGATAAAGGGCTTTTCTTCACTTGCCAAGGCAGAATCATAATGGAGAGTAGAGAACCTGCAGAGGAACCATGCAGCTCTACAATTGGTCCAATTCCAGGATTACAGTGGTGTCAAGCCAGGAGGGGCAGTCCTCCCCCATCACCACAACCCCCTAATCCCCCAGAGAATTACTGCCCTATCTGACAGCTCCAGCTGAATAGCTAACATCGACGGCAGCTGGCTTCTCGTCCTAAAACTCCAAAAAGTCAGAAGTCGAGTTTATTGCCACATGCACAAGTCCATGTGTGCGTAGGTGCAATGAAAAACTTACTTACAGCAGCATCACAGGCACACAGCGTCAGATAAGCAGCATTCACAAGAAAAACATAAATTATACACAATTTTTACAAGAAAACACAATTAGAACAAAAAAAACAAAGTCCATTTTAGTGCACAGTGATCAAAGTGGTCAGAGTGTTGCTAAACTGTAGTGATTAGGGTTGTGTCAGTTGGTTCAAGAACCGAATGGTTGAAGGGAAGTAGCTGTTCTTGAACCTGGTGGGGTGGGACTTCGCTTCTGTACCTCCTGGTAGCTGCAAGAAGATGGCGTGGCCCAGATGGTGGGGATCTTTGATGATGGATGTTGCCTTCTTGAGGCAGCGCCTCCTGTAGATACTCCTGCTGGTGGGGAGGGATGTGCCCGTGGTGTATTGGGCAGAGTCCACTACTCTCTGCAGCTTCTACATTCCTGTGCATTTGACTTGCTGTACCAGACCATGATGCAACTTTCAAAAAATCCATCTGTGGAAGTTTGTCAGAGTGTTTGGTGACAAGCCGAACCTCCTTAACCTCCTAAGAAAGTAAAGACACTGGCAAGTAAAGACACTGGAAGACCGTGAGGTCATCCACTTAGCTGAAGATAACCAAATAGTAAAGTATTTATTAAATGGTGAAAGACTGGGTAATGTTGATGTCCAAAGAGGTCTGGATATTGCTGATATAGATGTCACAGAAATCCTCACCCAGGTGCTATACATGGAGATGCAGCAAGCAATAAAGTGAGCATGCCTTTATGATATTTGACAGGGGAAAGAAAGGCTTATCGTGTAGCATCTGGGTGAGACCACAGCCAGAGCATTGCATGCAAGTTTGTTCTCCTTATCCAAAGATGCACTTGCCATCTAGGGAGCACAGCGATTCCCTAGATTGGTTCCAGGGGTGGGGTGTTTCCCATATGGGAGGAATTATGTAGACTGGAATTGTATTCTTTAGAATTTAGAAGAATGAGAGATGTCATCAGAACCTTTTTTTTGTAGAACTTGAGAGGCTAGGTGCAGGGAAGGTGCTTCCCTGGACTGAGGAGTCTAGGGCCAGAGTTTCAGCCATTTCACGCTGAGATAAGAAGAAAGTTCTTCACCCAGAGGGCGGTGAATCTTTAAAATTTGTTCCCCATTGTGCTGTGGAGGTCAGTTGTAGCGTTCATTTAAAACAGAGATTGATGGGTTTCTGGATATTGGAAATTGAGGGGTGTGTGATTACTGCTGGAAACTGATGCTAGGGGAAAATCTTGTGATGAGTCATGGAGCAGGTTCAAATGGCCAGAAGGCCTCCTCCTGCTATCTCTGACATTAGGTGGATATTGCACATTATGTCCTTACCTACTCAGTGAAACCTTTTTCCTTTGTCTTGCTTTATATTTGTGGCTTACCTGGTATAGTCTGAATGGGTGCACGATTTAAACTACGGTGCTTGCACCTTGGGCAGCAGCCCATTGCAAAGAAGCCTTGTGGTCTGAATGTCAGATACTGCAGCTCAGTAACAAACTTTACACAGTAGGCTGTGAGTGTTGGCAAAATCTTGTTGGCATTTTGAATGCAGCAGTAAACTGAGAGAAGATTCACTCCTCTAATCCCTTGAGGTAGCTTGAAAGGACTTGAAGCATAAATAATGATGGCTGTGGTCTGTTTACGGCTGACTTCCTTCCAGCTGGGGAACCATGTGATGAGAGAACAGTGACTATTTGGGTATCTGCAGGTTCTACATGAAGTGTCTGAAGTGAAACCCAGCTGGTATTCCCTGATGCAGCAGACGCATGCCCACAGATGTTTGCTGCCCTGAGTTACAGCACTCTGTGCTCTCGAGACACTTTCAAATCTGTGGCTTCCATGCCAATGCACCAATCACAAATAAATACCTGCAATGATGTTAACTACAAGGCTCAGTTTACTCCAGTTGGATAAAAAATAAACACTAATTACATTTTAGGTGGAACATATTGCTAACTAAAGCAATTGGAACTGGTATTTTAACGAGTCTTAAAAAGGTAATGCACAAAGTACTTAAGCTACTAGTTAACCTCTTGATAGCCAAAACTATTGATCTGGAAATAAGAGTTAAAATCTCAACATGGCAGTTGAGAAATCTGAATTTTGTAATTAAATAATGATACATTCAAAAGCTAGAATCAGTAATAGTGACCAAGGAGCACCTGATGGTTTTAAACAAACTATCTAGCTCACATGGCCTTCAGGAAAGGAAATCCACCACTGTCCTTTTTGTGACTCCAGCCCCACCAGTGAGGTTGTCTCATACCAGCTGTCTGAAGTGTCCCAGCTACCTAGAGACAATTAGAGCTGGACAGTAAATATTGGACTTGCCAGTGACAAGCACACCTCCTAAGAGAGTTAAAAGACTCACGAAAAGTATGCTTTGCTTCCATTCTGCCATTCACCTCAACAACGTTGTCTACCTAGTTGGAGATTTCCATTAACCTGGATCTGTTTCTACAGGAATCTGTAGTGTCTGCAAAGAGAATAAATAGCAAGGCTCTTGAACCAGTCAGTTGAAACTACCTACACTGAGACACACAGAGACCAAACCAGGAACTATAAATAAGCTTTAAGTAATGTCTGGAAAGCAAAATAAATATTGGGAAATGTTGAATTGAAGGAGAGAAATAAAAGAGACAAACAGGAAATGTCTTAAAATTATTTTAATTTTTAGTTTAAAAATCTCCCATATCATTTTTTTTCCTCAGGGAAAAATCTTTACTTGTAAAATTAACTTTTCATGGCCTAGAGTTTGTTAAGCAGTAACGATTGCTTCTTACCGGGTTAATCCTGAACGTACCAAACCTAGTTTTTTCAGCCATCTTTAGTGAAGAAGTCTACTCACTTCACATGACTGTAACAAGAGATATGCTGTTGAAGTAAGCTGGGTGAGTTTTTCAAGCACGCCCCAATAGTTCACGGATACTGGGGTGATAACGTACGGGTAATGGAGAGGATGGATGCTGAATCCAAGAATGTGGACATCTGTCAAATATCAAGTTATTGTGATTGTACCTGTTCATAAGAATGCTGAGTTTTCCACCACATCCCTGAATTAAATCTTGTAAAGGGTTGAAGAGTGTTTAGGGATCATGAGGAGAAGGAACATTTGCCAGTTCCTGCCCTGCTTTTGTCGCTACAGTATTGATGGGGCTGGTGAGTGGTGCTCCACAAGGTGTGGCTGTAGGCATCTTGTAATGGTTATTGAAGATCAAATGGTGTGACTGTAACCCCCGCTTCGAAGCCTGAGCTTGGATGTTTTCCAAGTCCTTCTTTAGGCTTACTGAATGAGCTGTAAATGGGACTGAATATTATGGAATCTTTGGCGAAGAGCCCCGGTCCTGTGTTTATGACAGAGAAGAATTAAAAAATCCAGCACAGTGTCAAATAGCCTGTTGCTTTGACATAATTAACAACAGCCTTGTTACAGACTCAGAGTTTATTCAGAAATTATTTTTGTTAACAAAGTTACAATAAACAGCTAAAGACACTTCCCTGAGAGATTCCAGTGATATTGTGTGACAAGAATTATTGGCTTCCAGTAACCTCAGGCATTTTTATTTGGAAGTTTTCCATTTATCTGCAATTACTTCAGATTTTGTTCATCCATTTTGCTGCTCTGCATGGTCACGTACATCATTATATTGTGCCGTGGCTCTCCCCCTTCATTTGGCATTGTTTTTAGTTCCAGATCTAAGTCGAGATCATGATGACATCTGGGGTCAAATTTGTCAGGCTGAGCCTGAATTGAGGATCAGTGGATGTCACCTAATGACGCTTCACAGAAGTCCTTCATGATGATTTAAATGAGGCTGATAGGACTGTAATGCCACATTGCCGTATTGAAACAGCTGATGTTGGGGAGGAGTTACTCCTATTGCACAACCCATGAATTCCACAGGTGGGCTATTATCAGGGTCCAGAGTGTTGATTGTATTGCAGACCATGGACTAGCTGAAAGCAGCAGCAAACAACAAGATTGCAAGTGATGGTATGGCAAATTCCAGCAAATAAAGACGTCTGAAATACCTTAGCATCGAGAAAGCAGAAACTATTTTAACTAAAGTTAATGTAAACTGTTTCTCAATATCAACTCGGTGCTTCAATAAATGATCTTCAGGTTTACCTTGTCTACAATCTGTAAATGGTCCCAACCAAGTTCTACATCACTTCCTTAAAGCAACATGCATTTAATAAAATGTTTCCGATTCCCTGACCACTTTTTGAATGAATTAAGGCAGGAAACAGAGAAAGGCATTTCGAGATCTCTTACACTCCTGATACTTCCAGAATCAACAGTGCCTAGTACAGGAATAATTGAATGGATTACACTATTTGCATAAGCAGTAGCTATTAACCTAAACCCAAAGCACTTGCAAGTGTTGAGCCAAATTAAAAAAAAGTGTCATAGGCATATTGAGAGAGAGATCAGCTGCTAGTGCAGATGATAATAACAGTCTAATGACATTAAATTGTCCTTTGTGACAACTCCGTGGGATCTGTAATTCTACTAATTCCCACGTGATAAAATTAGTAGCATTCAGCACAGTTGACTGGTCTCAGCTGTGCTTACTCTAAAAATCTACACAATGTGCAAATCACACGCCTTTAGTGTTATACAAACACACTTTGTATTGACAGCCCGAGCTGATTAGTAACAATCTGTTTTTTCAGATTTTGCTAATATTAAGGAACAGCTTTAACGTTACGTTTTCCCACATCATTGTGCCTTTTCTTCTCATGACTGGCACACAGAAGTCATTGCAATTTGATGAGAGTCGAAAGATTTAAATGTGATTTTAAAGTTAAAATACAGAGAAAATTGACAATTCAAAATTTCATAGGCTGTCAATATAAATAAATACAATCAAAATTTTAAATTAAAATATTTAAATTATAACTGTTAAACATATAATCACTTTGGAGGTAAACTACATTATGGCCACATTTTAAAAATATGCAATTAGCTGCACTCTAGTGGCCTGTCAACAAAATTACCAAATGCTTTTTCAAACATTCATATTTACATAAAATGAGTTTTAATTCTGCTAGAAAGAGCCTTTAAAATTGATTTGAACTAATATGCGTCTATGGATTTTCTGTTTATTTAAACAGAATCAGAATCAGAATTATTATCACTGACTTATTTGTCCCAGAATTTGTTGTTTTGTGGCAGCAGTACAGTGCAAAGACATAAAAATTACTATAAATTAAAAAAAGTAAATGAATAGTGCAAAAACGAAAGGAATAACGAGGTAGTGTTCATGGGTTCATGGGCCATTCAGAAATCAGATGGTGGAGGGGAAGAAGCTGTTCCTGAATCGTTGAGTGTGGGTCTTCAGGCTCCTGTACCTCCTCCCCAATGGTAGTAATGAGAAGAGGGCATGTCCCAGGTGGTGAGGGTCCTTAGTGATGGATTCTATCTTCTTGAGACACCACCTCTTGAAGATTTCCTCGATGGTGTGGAGGGTTGTGCCCGTGATGGAGCTGGCTGAGTCTACAACCCTCTGCAGCCTCTTGCGATCCTGTGCATTGGAGCCTCCGTACCAGGCAGTGATGCAACCAGTCAGAATGCTCTCCACTGTACATCTATAGAAATTTGCAAGAGTCTTTGGTGAAATACCTCAAGCTCCTAGCGAAGTAGAGCCACTGGCGTATCTTCTTCATGATTGCATCAATGTGTTGGGCCCAGGACAGATCCTCTGAGATGTTGCCACCCAGGAACTTAAAGCTGCTCACCCTTTCCACCGCTGACCCCTCAGTGAGGACTGGTGTGTGTTCTCCTGACTTCCCCTTCCTGAAGTCCACAATCAATTCCTTGGTCTTGCTGACGTTGAGTGTGAGGTTGTTGTTGCAACACCGCTCAACCAGCTGATCAAAGCATACTCCTGTACGCCTCCTCATCGCCCTCTGAGATTCTACCAACAACAGTGATGTCATCAGTGAATTTATAAATGGCATACCATACCGATATACCTTGTTTTACATTCAAATATACATTTGGACTGTCAGTTTGGTCCAGCTTTTAACATTAATGCCTCTGTGTCAAAACTATTTCCGGTTCAATCTTTCTGGTTCTGGAGCACATAATGCAGGCTGGAATTGCTGTGTAATGCTGAAGGTGTGCAGCGTTAAGGAAGTTTCATCTTATGTTGAATTTTAAACTGAGACTCCATCTGCTGGATCAGATGAATATTAATTATTTCACAGTTATATTTGAAGTGGGGCTGAAAGCTCTGATGTTCAAGTCAACACTCATTACTTAACTAACAATACCAAAAACTCATTAACTGCTATTCATAACCATGTTGACTGTGGTTTCTATTCAAGATGGCTGTTGTGTTGACCTGAATAAAATTGTGACTTTAATTTATTGCATATGGAATAGTTTGAGATGGTTTTGTGGGAAGTGACAGAGAACTATAAGAACGCAGGCTTGTTTTTCTACTTGCTTTGAAATTGTTCAGCGAGAAAACTTGTTGAGTACCTATAATCACATCAAAACTAGCAGCCGCAAGGTCCCTTAAACAAGAGAAGTAAATGACCTTTTACTTGTTGTGACGGCTGTAATTTAAAGGAAGAACATTGTCCCGGATTCCAAGATTACTTCCTGTTTTTCTTTCAATAATGCTATGAGATTATTTACTCCTACCTGAGCTAGCAGATAGGGCTTCGGTTTATTTGAGCATTATCCTGGATTCCAAAATTACTTTCTATTTTTCTTTGAGTAATGCTATGAGGTTATTTACTCCTATCTGAACTGGCAGATAGGGCTTCAGTCTATTTGAAGAAACTATTTATCCTATCCTATCAGTTTCCAGTTGTCCAAACTTAGATTCTGCCAGTAGTTACTGTGAATGGTTTAAAGTGACTAACCAAAGAGAAATCCACACTAAATTCCACTGATAACGTTTTTATAAGTGTAAATTTAGAAACATATTTCTATTATAGCTATAAATCTATTGTTCCAATTCAGTTACCATGGAAGCGAATTCATGATGTATAAGAACTAACATTTAATTAATTTTAACTTTCTAGTCTATGGGGAGCAATGGATTGTGTCTCACTGAATGAAAACCAATGCACACAGTTGTGAGATATCTTCTCTAATCACATAATTATTCCCTTAATTGAAAACGTTAAAATGCATTCATATGTTCACTGTTAGAATCTGCTAGTTTTAAGAGCTGTCTGCACAATATGAAGGATGTCTCATGTCAGGCCATGTAATTAAAAGGTATGCTTATATTAGAAATTGAATTGCATTCCATCGGCTGAAGAAGGATTCCATTAATTCAGCTGTATCATTTGAAAAATTTAGCTTTAAGTGTGACATATGACTGGAAGGAAGGTCTATTTAAGAGTACATAAATTCACAGTTTATTAGTCATTATATAGTTTATAATAATTAACATTTATGAAATGGTTCAATATTTGACTTAAATTCAAAGCCTCTTGCTACATTAAAATGTGCTCTGTAAATGCAGGTTGTGGTTGTTGTAAATTAAATGCATTTTGAAAAACTTCCAAATTGTTTGACTAAAGCAACATGTTAACCGTACCTTTAAGTCTATCGCCTTCAAAGCTGCCTATTAAGTGGCACCGACAAAGGCTTGGTAGAGACCTCTTCCCATTTACTAATCCGTAAATGCAGAAGGGTTGCTGTTCTGAGAGTAGAAATTATCGCAACTGCTTCTTTGATGGAAATTAGATGTGTCTTAGGGTAATAGAAAAGTATATTTTTGCCACATAAGAATAATACTGTTTTAATTCTTGCAAGGAAGTTCAGTGCTAATTTAAGACAGTGATATATTAAATGATGTTATACTCAACCACTGATTCAAAGTAAGGTTTTAAGGGAGCCCTTATCTTCATATATCACTGGGAGAGATGCCAAAGATGACAATTTAAATTATGCTGTTGAATGTCAATTTTGATCATGGAACTAAGCTACATACAAACTGTTTGAACTTTGCATTTGTGTTATTAGAATAAGTTAAATCTTACAGGTTGTACTGTGAACTAACGATTGGGCAATGAATACTTAATCCACACTTCAACATGACCTCACCGTTTGATTGATGAGCCAATGTCCATTACATTGCTGAAAACTCTGCTGTTTTATGGTGACAAAAACTGGAGCACCATCAAAGTCACTCTTCTGTTTGATCTTTTAAAAGACAGTGAAGAAGCAGAGAGTTGTTACTGACAGATTATTTGTTATTTAAATTATGGTCTTATTGTTAATTACAATCAGTGCAGGGAAGCATGACATCATCCATGCTATGACCTGTGACAGAAATGTTATATTCTACATAAAATGCTTTCAGCAAATGTAAGCAGTATCTTCAAAACAAGAAGAGGGAAAAGTGAAGAGGCCAAATTACCATTACCTTTGATCTACAAAACCAATGTTTACGGTTTTTGATGAAACCTTTCAGGCAGGGTATATATAACCAAAATCTCTTGGAAGGGCTTATTTACTGCATTTGTCCTTGGGTAGATTCCAGCCATGTTTGAACTGGTATGTCCATGTAAACCAACAGGTGAAAGTGTTGGAAATGGTTCACTGGCTGGGCAGCACAGCAGTGGCTCAGCAGGTAGAGTTGCTGCTTCACAGGATCAGTCCTGGGTTCAATCCTGACCTCGGGTTCTGTCCGTGTGGACTTAGCATATTCTCCCTTTGACCACCTGGGATGCCTTCAGTTGCTCCGGTTCCTTCCCACATCCCAAAGACTTGCAGGTCGGTAGGTTAATTTGCTGCTTTAAATTACCACGAGTGATAGAACTGGGGGTTTGTTTCCAAGCTGTATCTCTCTATGACTATCTAAAATTTTACAAAAATATGTTTCTAGTAACTTTTTGGGAACTTATTTTGTGCATTCATTACTTATTTTGTACCTTTTGTATGAATAAAACAACTAAAATTTACTGAATGCATTTTCAGGGTCAATGATGACATTTGATAAGTTTAAGTTAAGAAAAGTGAAGGTAGCTCATCAAAGTGGGTATTTTAAAATATCATTCTAAATCATTCAAACCAAAAATGGTCAATGGTTTGTTGTGTCATTGACAACCTCTGCAGAAAATTTTAAATTGAAATGAAACTTTGTAGTAAAGAAATGCCGTAACCCGACTGATGTGACATATGCAGAATCCTATCAAGCTGGCAGCCAGACTTCTTCTTTGCCACCACCTAACCAGCTAACTTCGGCTTAATGTCCTGCAGCTGATCTTCTCGCTGCCTCGGTAAAGCAGCCAACATAATCAAAGACCCCACCCACCCCGGACATTCTCTCTTCTCCCCTTTCCCATCGGGCAGAAGATACAAAAGCCTGAAAGCACGTACCACCAGACTCAAGGACAGCTTCTATCCCGCTGTTATAAGACTATAGTACAGTAAGATGGTGTTACGAACCAGCAATGAAAGAAACACACTGAGTCATGGTTCAGTGTTTAAAAACTACTTTATTAATAACTACTTATGATAATAAGAAAAGTAAAAGTAAAAATGTTAGTATATTAGAAGTAAAAATGTTAAACCTTGAACATTAACCCCAAAAACTAAACTCGTCGTGTGTGTGTGGCAAAGTCCCAAACTCCAAGTCCAGGAATGGTTATTAAAGTTCAGTTCCGCAAGCCATAAGGTGAAACATGAGCAAAGGCTTCTTCAACAACCACCGTTGTATGAAGATAAGACGTAGATGTAGAGAGAACATAGAGAGAGTAATTACGAAATCCAAATGTTCCACGATGGAACCCAAACGACACCTCAGTATTTACTCGGTAGTGACTTCCTCACCCCGAAAAGCATCCGACTCGTGGCCGTCCACACAAATACCTGTATACCTGTTTCCCTCTACTGGTCAGCAACAAAGTGAACTCCACTGGATTACTCCCAATTTCCATACGTGGATTGCAGTGACAGACACAGTTATTGTTTCTCATCCATCGATAGAGAAACTAGCAGGCTGGTGTCTCTCTCCCTTTTCCCTCTCTCTCTCTTTCTCTCTCTCTGACTGACTTCGACTGACTTCTTCAACAATGTCATTACGTCCTTTATCTTTGGTTGACGTAAGCACGCCCCACACACACACACACACACACACACACACACACACACACACACACACACACACACACACACACACACACACACACACACACACACACTACTAACTCTATCTTAAAGGGACATTCACCGAGTCTGTAACAATGGACTCTTGACCTCACAATCTACCTCCTTATGACCTTACACCTTGTTGTCTACCTGCACTGCACTTTCGCTGTAACTGTAACTTTATTCTGCATTCTGTTACTGTTTTACCTTGTACTACCTCAATGCACTGTTGTAATGAATTGTAATGAACTGAATGGTATGCAAGACAAGTTTTTCACTGTCCCTAGATACATGTGACAATAATAAACCAATTTACCAATTTGTGTAGCATTGCAAACTATTTTTGATGTTCCCTGACTTCTGCTAACTAGGGTAGAGCATTTTCAAGAGATTTTCCACCAATATTATACAGGCACGAGCAAAGACATGGACACAAGAGACTACAGACGCTGGAATCTGGAGCAACAAACAATCTGTTGGAGGGACTCAACAGGTTGAGCAGCATCTGTGGGGGTAAAAGAATTGTCGATGTTTCGGGTCGAAACCCTGCATAGGGATAAGCAAAGATGGTCTCACTCTTCAGAAAACAAAAATCTCTGTTGAGAATCCTAAACCAAAGACCACATTCCTGATTCTCCTCCTTCCTCCCTGATTTTTCTAGCACTCTTTTTACCTGCCTCTGCCTTCTTCCAAATGTTTACGCATGTATTTATCTGTTTATTTGTTTACTTCTTTTTCTATCCATTCTCAATGTCATATCAATACTAAGCAGCTCTGGCTTTGTTAAGAATCTGCAGTCTGGAATGTAAACGAATAATTTGTGTGGATTCAGAAAAATGTTTTATGAATATGCATCAACAGAAAAGGTTTTCCTTCTTTTAAAACTAGCTGTAAGAGACTCCAGGAGTACTGAGACAAGCAGAAGCAGTCCAAGCCCTTACCTCCCTCCCTCAGGTATCCTGCCAAATCGTGCGTGTTACAATGAGCCAGTTGATTAATGAGCAATAAATAAGGCAAATTGATGTCATGCACGGCATAAATTTTTGTAAATTGTGTATGGTATAGCTGGTAAAATACTATTTTGAAAGAATTGCTATTTGGAATAGACTGCTTAATATGTGTTCAGATTTTTAACTTGTTATTTTCATTTCTGATCAGAGTGGTGGTGAACTGCAACATGGAGAGATAAACTGTGATGAATAGCCAATCACTTTTAAAGAGACTATTAAGACATCTAGCCATGGCAGCATGAGTCTGCCTGTTGCAATACTTCAGTCCAGTTGATCTACTTTTAAAGCACTGAAAACAAATGATTCGTAGAAGTTGTGTTTGTAGTAACTCAAAAGCTCACATTCTGGTTCATTGTGATTTTGACAATTGGTAAATTGGTTTATTATTGTCACATGTACCGAGGTACAGTGAAAAACTTGCTTGCATACCGTTCATACAGATCAATTCATTACACAGTGCATTGAGGTAGTACAGGGTAAAACAATAACAGAATGCAGAATAAAGTGTTATAGTTACAGAGAAAGTGCAGTGCAGGCAGACAATAAGGTGCAAGGTCATAACGAGGTAGATTGTGAGGTCAAGAGTCCACCTTATCATACTAGGGAACCGTTCAATCATCTTGTAACAGCGGGATAGAAGCTGTCCTTGAGTCTGGTGGTACATGCTTCCAGGCTTTTGTATCTTCTGCCCGACAGGAGGGAAGAAAAGAGAGAATGTCCCAGGTGGGAGGGGTCTTTGATTATGTGGGCTGCTTTACTGAGGTAGCACGAAATGTAGACAGAGGGGAGGCTGGTTTCTGTGATATTCTAAGCTGTGTCCACAACTCTCTGCAGTTTTTTGCAGTGCCGGGCAGAGCAGTTGTCATACCAAGCTGTGATGCATCCGGATAGGATGCATTCCATAGTGCATTGATAAAAATTGGTGATGGTCAAAGGGGACATGCCAAATTTCTTTAGCCTCCTGAGGAAGTAGAGGTGCTGGTGAGCTTTCTTGGGCATGGCGTTTATGTGGTTGGACCAGGACAGGCTATTGGTTATTGGTGATGTTCACTCCCAGGGACTTAAAGCTCTGAACCCTCCCAACCTCAGCACCGTTAATGTAAATCGGAGCATTGCGCCCCCCCACCCCCTTCCTGAAGTCAAAAACCACTTCTTTTGTTTTGCTGACATTGAGGAAAAGGTTGTTGTCATGACACCATGTCACTGGGCTCTCTATCTGCCATTGTTTAAAGTTAGTTTTTTTTCTTTTATCAATGCATATATGATTTCTTTTGTATAACTTGCACCATTGTTTTAATCCACGATATTGGAGTGAAACTTTAAACAAAAGGAAAAGCACATTAGTAAACTTCACTTAGAGTCATTGAATCGGTATGGACTGGTGACCATTTGGTCAATCGAATCTGTGTTGTCTCTGAGCACAGCACAGCAATCCCTCCAGTTCCATATCCCTGCTCTTCTCCCCTGGCCCTGCAAACTGTTTTCTCTCAAGTGCCTGATAGACGTTGTTTCCAACATTCTGCAGGCAACAATCATCGTAAAAATAAAAAAAACACAAATGCCGAAAGTAAATGTTGGCCTGCATAAAAAATGCCCCATGGATATTTTGATCGAAACCAGTAACAAGGAGCAGGAGTAATTATTTGGGTCCCATATCTAAGGAAGGATGTGCTGGCATTGGAGAGGGTCCAGAGGAGGTTTACGAGAATGATCCAAGAAAGAAAGGGTTAATGTATGAGAAGAGTTTGATGTCTCTGGGCCAGTGCTCGCTGGTGTTTAGAAGGATGAGGAGGGATCTCAACGAAACCTACTGAATATTGAAAGGCCTGGATAGAGTGGAGAGGATGTTTCCAGTAATGGGAGAGCCTAGGACCAGAGGGCACAGCCTCAGAATAAAAGGACATCCCTTTAGGACAGAGGAGGAATTTCTTCAGCCAGAGGGTGGTGAATCTGTGGAATTCATTGCCACAGACGGCTGTGGAGGCCAAGTCATTGGGTATATTTAAGCGGAGGTTGATAGGTTCTTGATTAGTAAGGGCGTCAAAGGTTACGGGGAGAAGGCAGGAGAATGGGATTGAGAGGGAATAACAAATCAGCCATAATCAAATGGGAGAGCAGACTCGATGAGCCAAATGGCCTAATTCTGCTCCTATGTCTTGTGGTCATGTGGTGCCTTGAGCCTAGTCCGCCGTTCAATGTTCTTAGCCTCAGCTTCGCTTTCCTACCTGATTTCCCCATAATTCTCGACTGCTCTTTGGTCCAAATACTTAGCCTATCTCAGCCTTCAATACATCTAATGGCTTTGCCTCCTACAGTTTGCTGAAGAAGGTTTGCTGGGCATTAGCCCACAATGTTGTGTTACGGACTCAGTGAAAGTCCCTTTAAGATAGAGAGTGTGTGTGTATGTGTGTGTGGGGCGTACTTACGTCAATAGAAGATAAAGGACGTAATGACGTTGAAGAAGAAGTAGAAGAAGAGAGAGAGAGAGAAGGGAGAGAGACACCAGCCTGCTTGTTTTCTCTATCGATGGATGAGAAACTATAACTGTGTTTGCCACTGAAATCCATGTATGGAAGTTGGAAGTAATCCGGTGGAGTTCACTTTGTTGCTGACCTGTAGAAGGAAACAGGTATTTGTGTGGACGACCACGATTCGGATGCTTTTCGGGGTGAGGAAGTCACTACCGAGTAAACACTGAAGTGTCGTTTGGGTTCCATCGTGGAACATTTGGATTTCATATGTACTCTCTCTCTGTTTCTCTACATCTACGTCTTATCTTCAGACAACGGTGGTTGTTGAAGAAGCCCTTGCTCATGTTTCACCTTATGGTTTGCGGAACTGAACTTTAAGAACCATTCCGGAACTTGGAGTTTGGGACTTTGTCACACACACACACGAAGAGTTTAGTTTTGGGGTTAACGTTCAAGGTTTAACATTTTTGAATTCTAACATACTAACATTTTTACTTTTATTTTACGTATTATCATAAGTAGTGATTAATAAAATAGTTTTTAACACTGAATCATGCTCAGTGTGTTTCTTTTGTTGCTGGTTCGTGACAGTTGTTAACAGCCAAGAGAAGCACTTCTCCTTCTGGCTCCATACTAAACGTTATTGTATTAAACATTCTTTTATCATGATGGACTTCTAAGAGATCTTTCATTAGCCCCTATTTAAAATTTTTTTTTAAGTTTTACTTACAGCGTGGTAACAGGCCCTTCTGGCCCAACGAGTTCGCGCTGCCCATTTTAAACCTAATTAACCTACCTGTACATCTTTGCAATGTGGGAGGAAACCGGAGCACCCGGAGGAAGCCCACGCGGACACGGGAGAACGTACACACTCCTTACAGACAGCAATGGGAATCGAACCCCGATCGCTGGCGCTGTAATAGCGTCACGCTAACCATTATGCTACCGTGATCTGGAGTATTACAGCGATTAAATATCAGGATAGGTCTTAAACACAGCTTTAGACCCATTATTGGATTATCCAAGGGGCTAATGGCAGTTTGACCTGGTAGCTAGATACAAAGATAAGTGCAAGAGCAAGTTGTGTGCAGGACACAAAAAATCTGCAAAGGGAAACGATAGGTTAAGGGAGTGGACACAAATTAGGCAGATAGAATTTAATGTGGGCAAATGTGAAGATATCCCCTTTCGTGGGAAGAATAGAAAAACTGAACATTGTTTTAGTTCATGTACAATTCCCTTTTGATTAGAGAATTCTGTTGTACTGAGGGCTCTGGGTGTTCTCATACATGAAACATAGAAACTTTGTATGCATGTACACCAAGTAATTAGAAAGGCAAGTGAAATATTGGCCTATATTGCAAGGGAAATTGACAATAAAAGTAGTCTGTCTACATGTTTACTGGGCACATTGATAAGAATTTAAGCACATACAAAGCATGAGGCCCTTCGAATCTGCTCCATCATCCAACAAGATCATGGACGATCTTCTACCTCAATTCAATTTTCCTGCATTATACCCATATCCTTTCACTTCTCTAATATCCTGAAACCAATGGATCTCCGTTTTGAAGGCAAGTAATGATACGGCCTGCAGAGCCCTGGAGAGCAGAGAATTCCAAAGATTAACCATCCTCTGAGTGAAGAAGTTTCTCCTCATTTCAGTCCTAAATATCCACTCTCTTATTTCAAGATGGTGACTCTCAGTCCTGGGAAAAGTTCTTCCCTGAAGCCACCCTGCTAAGGCCTTGAGGAACTTTGGATGTTATAATGAGTGTCATTTCTGATTCTTCCAGAGAATAAAGTTGAGTTGAATTGAGGACCCAACTCAATCTCTCCTCGTCTGACAGACCTGACTACCCAGGGCCCAATTGATAAATCTTCACTGAACTTCCTCTATATCAAGTATATTCTTTTTTAGGTATGTCACGAACCAGCAACAAAAGAACCACACTGAGCATGATTCAGTGTTAAAAACTATTTCATTAATCGCTACTTATGATAATACATAAAATAAAAGTAAAAATGTTAGTATGTTAGAATTCAAAAATGTTAAACCTTGAACGTTAACCCCAAAACTAAACTCTTCGTGTGTGTGTGTGTGACAAAGTCCCAAACTCCAAGTTCCGGAATGGTTCTTAAAGTTCAGTTCTGCAAGTCATAAGGTGAAACATGAGCAAGGGCTTCTTCAACAACCACCGTTGTCTGAAGATAAGACGTAGACGTAGAGAAACATAGAGAGAGTAAATACGAAATCCAAATGTTCCACGATGGAATCCAAACGACACTTCAGGGTTTACTCGGTAGTGACTTCCTCACCCCGAAAAGCATCCGAATCGTGGTCGTCCACACACAAATACCTGTTTCCTTCTACAGGTCAGCAACAAAGTGAACTCCACCGGATTACTTCCAACTTCCATACATGGATTTCAGTGGCAGACACAGTTATAGTTTCTCATCCATCGATAGAGAAAACTAGCAGGCTGGTGTCTCTCTCCCTTCTCTCTCTCTCTCCTTCTAATTTCTTCAACAACGTCATTACGTCCTTTATCTTCTATTGACGTAAGCACGCCCCACACACACATACACACACACTCTCTACCTTAAAGGGACTTTCACTGAGTCCATAACAGGTAAGGGAACCAAAATTGTACACAATGCTCCAGGTCTGGTCTCACAAAGGCCATTTATAATTGTAGTAAGACATCTTGACTCTTGTACTCAAATCTTCTTGCAGTTAAGGTTAGTCACGGGCCTCCAGTACGAGAAACAACCTTCCACAATCACCCTCTGCTTCCATCAAGCTAACTGTGTATCCAATTAGCCAACTCTCCCTGGATTCCATGCAATCTAACCATCCACAGCAGCCTACCATATGGAACCTTATCAAAGACCTTACTGAAGTCCATAAAAATCACATCTACCACCTTGCCCTCACTGACTTTCTTGGTCACGTCATCAAAAAAACTCAATCAAGGAGTGTTGATGTACTGAGGGACCTTGGGCTGCAGGTCCACAGCTTCCTCAAAATAGTGAAAAAGGCATTTGTTGTGCTTACCTCCATAGGCTGAGGCATGGCGTTTAAGAGTTGGGATGTTATTGCAGCTGGACCGCAGTATTGTGTACAGTTCTGGTTGACACACTACAGGAATGATGTGGTAGCAATAGAGAGAGTGTACAAAAGAGATTCACTGGGATGTTGTCTGAAATGGAGGGCTGTGGCTAGAAGGAGAGGTTGGATAGGTTGCTGCCTGTAAGGAGTTGGTACGTTCTCCCCGTGTCTGCATGGGTTTCCTCCGGGTGCTCTGGTTTCCTCCCACATTCCAAAGACATACAGGTTAGGAACTGTGGGCATGCTACGTTGGCGCCGGAAGTGTGGCGACACTTGCAGGCTGCCCCCAGAACATTCTTAGCAACGCAAAAAGACACATTTCACTGTGTATTTCGATGTACATGTGACAAATAAATATCTTGTATCTGGTACACCATCCGCCTTCTTAATTGACTTCTTCACAAGTGAGGTAATTTGGCTGGTTGAGTAGTGTTGCAGCAACCTCGCACTCAACGTCAGCAAGACCAAGGAACTGATTGTGGACTTCAGGAAGGGGAAGTCGGGAGAACACACCCCCAGTCCTCATTGAGGAGTCGGGGTGGAAAAGGTGAGCAGCTTCAAGTTCCTGGGCGTCAACATCTTGGAAGATCTAACCTGGGCCCAACACAATGATGCAATCACAAAGAAGGCATGCCAGCAGTGTTAGGAGTTTGAGGAGATTTGGTATGTCACCAAAGATTCTTGCAAACTTCTATAGATGTACGGCGGAGAGCATTCTCACTGGTTCTAACACAGCCAGGTATGGAGGTTCCAATGGACTGGATCGCAAGAGGCAGCAGAGGGTTGTAGACTTAGCCAGCTCCAACACAGGCACAACCTTCCCCACCATCGAGGACATCTTCAAGAGGCGGTGCCTCAGAAAAACGGCATTTATCACTAATGGCCTTCACCATCCAGGACATGCCCTCTTCTCGTTACTACCATCGGTGGGGAGGTACAGGAGCCTGAAGACCCACACCCAATGATTTAGGAACAGCTTCTTCCCCTCCGCCATCAGATTTCTGAACGGTCCATGAACCCTTGAACACGACTTCATTATTCTTTTGTTTTACACTATTTATTTATTTTGTAATTTATCTTAATTTATATATCTTTGCACTGTACTGCTGCTGCAAAACAACAAATTTCATGTCATGCCAGTGATAATAAACCTGATTCTGACTCTCTAATCTGCTCTACTGCTTGCTTTTGTTACTGCTGCCTATTTATTTTTCGTCTCATAACTATTTCAATCAGCAGCTTTGTCTCTCTCTCTCTCTCCTCCCACATTCCCATCCTCCTGTCAAGCTAATTAAATCCTTTTCAAAAACACTAACAAACTCTCCTGGTTTTGGTCATGTTGATTGTTGTGACAATAATAAACCAATTTACATTTATGTTTCAGATTTACCCCAGAAAACGACTGCTATTTTTGATGTTCCTGCTCAGGCTTCTTATGTTCCATGAGCGTAGTTTTGCAAAGTTCACTTTATCCCCAATAAAGATCTGTCAAATTTCTCCCAGCTGGAAGGTCCCCCTCTTGACTCAGCCAATCTATTTAACTTCTTTCATTCACCACTTCACTGGCCTTTCTGACCTCTTATACATCCTTCTGATCCTCTCTTTTCCTCTGTTTAGATTGCTTCAAAAAGAATACATTTCCACTCACATTTGGAAAGGCGATCAGATATTGAATCTCTGAACTCTCATTATCAAATCGATTAGGAAATTCAGAAGAAACCTTGTTAAAGTGACAATGGAATAGGATTGGTGAGGTTGGTAAAATTAGTTGAATATAGGAGATAATATTGAGGTGTATAATATCATAAAGGGCATAGATAGGGTGAATGTGCACAGTCTTTTTCCCAGGGAAAGGGAATCAAAAACCAAAGGGCATAGGTTTATGGTGAGAGGGGAAAGATTTAAAAGGGACCTAAGGGGCAATTTTTCACGCAGAGGGTGGCGTTTTTATGGTAGCAAGCTGCCAGAGGAAGTGGTTGTAGCAGGTACAATAACAACATTTAAAAGACCCTTAGACAGGTACATGGACAGGAAAGGTTTAGAGGGATATGGGCCAAACGCGGGCAAATGGGACTAGTTTAGTTGGGCATCTTGGTCTGCATGGACCAGTTGGGCCGAAGGGCCTGTTTCCATACTGTATTACTCTGACACTGGCTGAGAACCCTGTGAAGGAAGGGACAACAGCCTTGTCCGCATCTCCCTACCTTGAGGGACACCCGGTCAGGGGGAAGGACATCCTATTGGACGGACAGCCCTGGTGCCCACCTCCCTGAGGGATGGACACCTCACTGAGGGACACCTCACTGAGGGACGGTCACCTCACTGACGGACACCTCACTGAGGGACGAACAACCCACTGAGGGACGGACACCTCACTGAGGGACACCTCACTGAGGGACGGTCACCTCACTGACGGACACCTCACTGAGGGACGAACAACCCACTGAGGGACAGACACCTCACTGACGGACACCTCACTGAGGGACAGACACCTCACTGAGGGACGGTCACCTCACTGACGGACACCTCACTGAGGGACGGACAACCCACTGAGGGACGGACACCTCACTGAGGGACGGACACCTCACTGAGGGACAGGACACCATCCGAGGGACGGACACCTCACTGAGGGATGGACACCTCACTGACGGACACCTCACTGAGGGACGGACACCTCACTGAGGGACGGACAACCCACTGAGGGACACCTCACTGAGGGACGGACACCTCACTGAGGGACACCTCACTGAGGGACGAACAACCCACTGAGGGACGGACACCTCACTGAGGGACGGACACCTCACTGAGGGACACCTCACTGAGGGACGGACACCTCACTGAGGGACACCTCACTGAGGGACGAACAACCCACTGAGGGACGGACACCTCACTGAGGGACACCTCACTGAGGGACGGACACCTCACTGAGGGACGGACAACCCACTGAGGGACGGACACCTCACTGAGGGACACCTCACTGAGGGACGGACACCTCACTGAGGGACGGACACCTCACTGAGGGACGAACAACCCACTGAGGGACGGACACCTCACTGAGGGACGGACACCTCACTGAGGGACGGACACCTCACTGAGGGACGGACACCTCACTGAGGGACAGACACCTCACTGAGGGACGGTCACCTCACTGAGGGACACCTCACTGAGGGACGAACAACCCACTGAGGGACAGACACCTCACTGAGGGACACCTCACTGAGGGACAGACACCTCACTGAGGGACGGTCACCTCACTGACGGACACCTCACTGAGGGACGGACAACCCACTGAGGGACGGACACCTCACTGAGGGACGGACACCTCACTGAGGGACGGACACCTCACTGAGGGACAGACACCTCACTGAGGGACGGACACCTCACTGAGGGACACCTCACTGAGGGACGGACACCTCACTGAGGGACGGACACCTCACTGAGGGACACCTCACTGAGGGACAGACACCTCACTGAGGGACGGTCACCTCACTGAGGGACACCTCACTGAGGGACGAACAACCCACTGAGGGACAGACACCTCACTGAGGGACACCTCACTGAGGGACAGACACCTCACTGAGGGACGGTCACCTCACTGACGGACACCTCACTGAGGGACGGACAACCCACTGAGGGACGGACACCTCACTGAGGGACGGACACCTCACTGAGGGACGGACACCTCACTGAGGGACACCTCACTGAGGGACAGACACCTCACTGAGGGACGGACACCTCACTGAGGGACACCTCACTGAGGGACGGACAACCCACTGAGGGACGGACGCCTCGCTGAGGGACGGACGCCTCGCTGAGGGACACCTCACTGAGGGACGGACACCTCGCTGAGGGACGGACGCCTCGCTGAGGGACGGACGCCTCGCTGAGGGACGGACGCCTCGCTGAGGGACGGACACCTCACTGAGGGACGCCTCGCTGAGGGACGCCTCGCTGAGCGGCATCGCCGAGGGACGAACCGCCCGACAACCCCCCCCCCCCCGAGCCGCCGCAGCGCCCCCTGCCGACCGGAGGGCGGGGAAAACCCTTTCGGCGGAAATGACGTAGTCGGTTTATAAAGCGGGCGGGCGGCTTGCCTCTGTCTCTTCCGGTTGGGGCGCCATCGCGGGGGTGAGTGGCGGGAGGCCGGGGCCGCGCACCATCCGCCGCCATCCGCGCCCCCTCCCGCTCCCGGGGCCCGCCCGGCGCCGGGGTCCCGTCCCCTTCGCGTCGCCGATGGTCGGTGTGGCGGGCGGGCGGGCGGGCCGAGTCCGGGGCCTGGGGGCTGAGGGAGCGCCGGGTGAGGGAGGGAGCGCCGGGGCCTGAGGGCTGAGGGAGCGCCGGGTGAGGGAGGGAGCGCCGGGGCCTGAGGCCTGAGGCCTGAGGGAGCGCCGGGTGAGGGAGGGAGCGCAAGGTGAGGGGGGAGGGAGCGCCGAGCGGAGGGAGGGAGCGCCGCTGACCCTGCCCTGTGTTGCAGGCGGACCGAGGATGGGGGCCTACAAGTACATGCAGGAGCTGTGGAGGAAGAAGCAGTCGGACGTGATGCGGTTCCTGCTGCGGGTCCGCTGCTGGCAGTACCGGCAGCTGTCGGCGCTGCACCGGGCGCCCCGGCCCACCCGGCCCGACAAGGCCCGCCGCCTGGGCTACAAGGCCAAGCAAGGTGAGGCTGGGCGGGGGGCCAGGGATCGGCCTGTGCTTCTGGGGCTGGAGAACGGGGGGAGCAGGCGGCACGTTGGAGGAAAACGGGTGTGTGTGTGTGGGGTGTGTGTGTGGGTGTGTGTGTGGGGTGTGTGTGTGTGTGTGGGGGGTGTGTGTGTGTGTGGGGGGGTGTGTGTGTGTGTGGGGTGTGTGTGTGTGTGTGGGGGGTGTGTGTGTGTGTGGGGTGTGTGTGTGTGTGTGGGGGGGGTGTGTGTGTGGGGGGGGTGTGTGTGTGGGTGGGGGGGTGTGTGTGTGTGTGGGGGGGTGTGTGTGTGTGTGGGGTGTGTGTGTGTGTGTGGGGGGGGGTGTGTGTGTGGGGGGGGGTGTGTGTGTGGGTGGGGGGGGTGTGTGTGTGTGTGGGGGGGGGTGTGTGTGTGTGGGGGGGGTGTGTGTGTGTGGGGTGTGTGTGTGTGGGGGGGTGTGTGTGTGGGGGGGGTGTGTGTGTGTGGGGGGGGTGTGTGTGTGTGGGGGGGGGTGTGTGTGTGTGGGGGGGGGTGTGTGTGTGTGGGGGGGGGTGTGTGTGTGTGGGGGGGGTGTGTGTGTGTGTGGGGGGGTGTGTGTGTGTGGGGGGGGTGTGTGTGTGTGGGGGGTGTGTGTGTGTGGGGGGGTGTGTGTGTGTGGGGGGGTGTGTGTGTGTGTGGGGGGGTGTGTGTGTGTGTGGGGGGGTGTGTGTGTGTGGGGGGGATGTGTGTGTGTGGGGGGGGGTGTGTGTGTGTGGGGGGGGTGTGTGTGTGTGGGGGGGGTGTGTGTGTGTGGGGGGGGTGTGTGCGTGTGGGGGGGGGGTGTGTGCGTGTGGGGGGGGGTGTGCGCGTGGGGGGGGGTGCCGGGGTGTGCGCGTGGGGGGGGGGTGCCGGGGTGTGCGCGTGGGGGGGGGGGGGTGCCGGGGTGTGCGCGTGGGGGGGGGGGGTGCCGGGGTGTGCGCGTGGGGGGGGGGGGTGCCGGGGTGTGTGTGGGGGCAAGTTTAAATGTGGCTTGAGGGGCATGTTTTTTCCCGCAGAGAGTGGTAGGTGCCCGGAATGGGTCACCAGTGGAAGCAGGTAGTTTAATGGAATTTGAGTCTTTTAGGCTATGGATGATACACAGAAGGAGGACCTTTAGTATAAATTGGCATTAAGATCAGCACAAGATCGTGGGCTGAATGGCCTGTCCAGTGCTGTGTGGTTTCCTACCATGGCATTGGTGTAGTGCTCTGGGAGTGTTAGGCAATAAATGGTACTGAACTGAGAGGAGGAGGACCTGGGGTACCTGAAAAGCCAGTGGGGAAGGGTGGTGGTTGGGGAGTTAGTTGGTTGTGTAAGTAATTGGAAGTGGCCGGAGACTGAAGGGTGGCCTTGTGGAGATGTATGAAATCATGAGGGGTATAGAAAGGGTCAATGCACATAGTTTCTTTTCCCCAAGGAAGGGGAACTAAAAACTAGAGGGCATAGGTTTAAGGTGTGATGTGAAAGATTTCAAAGGGACTTGAGGGGCGGTGACTTAATACCGAGAGTGGTGTGTAGGTGAAATGCGCTGCCGGAGCATGTGGTTGACACAGGTACAATAACAGCATTTAAAAGATCTGGATAAGTGGATAGGAGAGGTTTGTAGGGATATGGGCCGAATGCAGGCATGTGGGATTAGCTTGGTGGGCACGATGGTCAGCATGGATGAGTTGGGCTGAAGGGCCTGTTTCCATGCTGTATTATGAGGGACTACAGTAATAAGGATAGATTAAAGAGGCTGCAACTGTTTGCTTTGGTGAAGGCTGAGGGAAACCTGATGGAAGTGTATTCAGTGATGTGGAGTCTGGTTAGAGTGGGTGATGGAGGAGGCTGTTCCTGCTGATGGCAGTGTTTAGGAATAAAGTCACGGGTAAAGGGGAAGGCAATAATGATGGAAAGAAAACTTCAATACAATGTGTGGTTGGAATCAAATGCACTGCTGGCAAATCTGGTGAAGGTAGGTTCCATTGTCACTTTCAAGAGGGAATTGGCTAAATATATAGCAAGAAAAAGTTTGCAAAGGCTGAACAAGTGCCAAGTGGAATAGTGAATCGGTCTGGTAGTGAGCTGGTGTGGTCACAAAAGGCCAAGTAGCCACCTGTGCTCTGATCATTTTATGAACCACACTTTGTGTCATTGAGCTTGCATCAGACCACCTGCTGCCTGTGGCACAAGGTTCTAATGGTTAAACACTATTTTAATAGTTTACATTGGACTTGTATCTAATTGTTGATGCAAGTGCATTTGTTTTAATGAAAAGGCTGAAAATTGTGGTTGCTGGACATCTGAGGTAAAAACATGGCTGGAAGTACTCAACAGTTCAGGCATCATCTCTGAGCAGAAATAAAGTTTCAGGATTTTTCATCAGGACTTGTTTTAGTTGCAGATATTTCACCAGAGAGATCTCTTGTAAATTGTAATCGGTTTGGGACAGTTGATCACTTGGGAGTATTATTCTGCTGGCCATTCATGCTGGATTTCTTCATGGGCCCTCTGGGTTTTCTAGTGGGAAATGCTGTACATTAAGAGGCTTTTAGACATTTCTTTACTGTAAACTCCACCATTACCCCTTGTAACCTATCCCAGGCACCTGCCACTCTCTGCGTATTTTAAAATAAAGGCCCCTCACGTTGCCTTTAAACTTGCCCCCAAGCACACTTATCCCCCACACTTTCAAATTTCGCATTTGTCAGTGATAATGAACCTGATTCTGATGTACACCTCGGGGTCACGTTCTCATTACTGTTAACCTGGAAGTTGTTGATTGAAGCAGTGACGTCTGGAGAGAAGTGAAATTTTGAGGATAATGTGCCATTAACAAGAGAACAGTCTAGTATATAATGTATAAATGTTCTGGGTGATATTCACAGGCTACGTTATCTATCGTGTGCGAGTTCGCCGTGGTGGCCGAAAACGTCCTGTTCCCAAGGGTGCAACCTATGGTAAACCAGTGCATCATGGTGTCAACCAGCTGAAGTTTGCCCGTAGCCTCCAATCTGTTGCTGAGGTATGTTGAAGCATAATAGAATTGAAGCATAACATGCTAAATTTTAGTGTAATGTTTTGCTTTGTACAAATTTGATCACTGCTTACAGCTGTTTGCACTAAATGGTTCTACTGACCTGCTGCATAGCTTTGGTGGGGGACTTTGATAAGAATTGTGTTGAGCATGTTACCTTTTAAAATAAATCCATCATTTCAATGCCGTGTTTTGAAGCTCAATGGACCAGTCTGGAAAATTGCGAATCTGGTACCACTTTGAGCTGAGTGAATCATTATTCTGGGGCATCCCAATGGTCCTATTCATTTTGACAGAAAATGGTTTCTGGGAGTGCACAATCAAAATGAACTGTTCAATAAATAGTTCTGCTTTTGCAGAGGACCCAGATAAACAGAAGCTACTTCAGTTTTGTTTAATGGATGGATGTTAGAATTCCTAATTGAGGCATAGTTACATTTCCAAAGTTGCTAATAACATTCAACAAAAGGACTAATAATAAATTGCTATCTGGATGAAGTTGACTGGAGTTGGATTGTGGAATGTTTGATTTTTTACTTCTGCAATGAACTGCTCCATACAATGAGTTGCTTTTAGTTGTGTGATCTTTGTAGTCAGTGTAATGAATCTACTAAGACACTAAACTTGAAAGATGACATGTCCATTTCAGATCACTGATTATAGCAATCTGATTAAATTTGGGTTGTACAGAAACACTCCCATATGGAAGATATGGTACCCTTACCAAACAGTCATCTTTTAGCCAGAAAACTCCAAAGAAGGAATCTAGAACATGATTTTTGCCTAAAAGTCTATTAACATTGATGTACTTCCAGATAAATTCAGAAAACTTGTATTAACTAATTGGGAGGAGTACTTCCTTTTAAAAAAAAAGTAATTGCACTTCTTCATCTTCTATTAATTATAGACAAAAGAATATTTATTTCTGACTACTGCTTACTGTGGGGTATCCCCAACCTTTCACTGGCCCTTGATATATCAAAATCTTGTACAGTCTGCAATTTGAGGCCTACGTGATCAAGAAAGAATAACCTGGCCTGTTGTAGCAGATGGCCATGTCCTTGATTCAGCCAACATTGAAACCAAATCAAAAGAGTATTTGGACTGTGAATGTAATGTGTTTTGTCTTCGTGAGCTCACTTTGGTTGTCTTGTGTAGAAATAGCACTTTCTTCTCTGGTGGAGTCTGGACTAATCACATGGACTAATCAAAAATCCACTTGATGTGTTCCCCAGAAGTAGTAGGAGTCTATACCAAGTGACTTGGATGGTTTGGAAAGAGGATTGTATGGTATCCTCCTTTTGGATATCCAGTGTTCAATAAAACTAGTTATGGTTGTCGAGTGGCTAACATGGAAGGATTGTATTCAGTAGATATTTCAATACTATGTATTGTAGATTGATTTTTCTTTTATATTGGAATAGATAAAGGAATTGAGGATATGCTTGCAGAGTAGGTGCAGTAAGTAATTAGGTAAACTAATAGAATTATTTATTGCAAGGGAAGTTTAATATGAAAGTAGGGAGGTTATTCTTCAGTTATCTAGGGCATCAGTGAGACCAAATCTGGAGTTTTGTATACAACATTGGTCTGGATATTTTGGAAGCATTTGGGTTAAGTGGAGGAGGTGCATCACGCTATCTCCATCACTACCATTAAATGGGTGTGTAGACCCATCCCAGTTGGTTGCCTTGCCTTCAGAAGTCATTGTTGAATAGTTGAATCAGGTGATGCTTCATGGTCAAGAGAATTTGTTCTGTTATCCATTCTCACATTTCTTTCCTTTAGGAACGAGCTGGTCGTCACTGTGGAGGACTGCGAGTTCTTGCCTCCTATTGGGTAGGTGAAGATGCCACATACAAGTTCTTTGAGGTTGTCCTCATTGACCCATTCCACAAAGCTATCCGACGCAACCCCGATACCCAATGGATCACAAAGCCTGTGCACAAGCACAGAGAGATGCGTGGCCTGACGTCTGCTGGCAAGAAGAGCCGTGGTTTGGGCAAGGGTCACAAGTACCATCTTACTATTGGTGGTTCTCGTCGTGCTGCATGGAGGAGGCGCAACACACTGCAGCTCCATCGCTACCGTTAAATGTGTAGTGTCTGTATATTTCACATTGGTAAATAAATTGTTTTGAGGATTTTTCCTGCATTGTTGGTAGGCGCCTCATTTTGATAAAATTGTGTTGAGAGTGACATTTGAAATTTTTGGCAGGTGCATCATGTTCATGTGGGTTCTCTTATTCACTTGCTGCTAATATCTTTGCAATTGGTAAGACACATTTTGTGGGGCTGCAGTATTCCTCCTCTGTGTGGTGGCGTGTTGGCACAGCAGGTAATTCTGCTGTCTCGCAGCTTCTCAAAGCGACTCAAACTTAATCCTCTGCCACCAAGTTTTCTGTGACTGGGTTTCCTGCTTCCTAAGGGTGTGCTGGTAGGTTTATTGGCTACTGTAAATTATCACTCTGTTTAGGGTTAAGGGCAAAAACAATTAATTGATGGGCATGTGAGAGAATAATTGGAGTGGAGGAATGGGAGTATGGGATTTCTCCCCCAAGAGCCAATTTGGACACTCCGGGCTGAATAGAGGCCTCCTGTATCACCAAACATAAATCAACTGGGTGAATCAAAAGTATAAATATCAACTGGATTTCTTTTTACCCCAATTTTGTCTCAACATATCTAAGCCAGATTTTATAAATCATAAAAATGGTCTTTTGGTTTAATAATTGGCAGGTTAGGAAGTCTCAGACTTGGATAGATTAAAATTTGTATGGGCTGAGCCTGGCATTCTGAACGCTTGTTTGCAGACTTTCCTTAGTGCTTCCACTTGAGATTCTTTAAGCAAATATCTGTGGGAGAATAAAACAATTTTCTTTGGGTTATACTGATAAATGCGTCTCATTTCCTAGTAAGGTATTTCCCCTGCAGCTGTCTATTCAATTAATATTCTGATTTTTATTCAAGCCCAAGTCCTTTACAAGTGGAGGGAGTTTGAGTTTGGAGCCTTGGCATCTGAAGGCATAACCACTTCTCAAGTAATTAGAATTGATGATGAAAAGGAAATTAGAGGAAGTGTGTACTTTGGGTTGGTGGGTTTTTTTGTTAGAAGGGGTGGTCATGAGGAGCGAAGCCATGGAGCCATTTAAATTTGGAGCCAGTGTTGATCAGCTGGCATTGATACAGAGTGGGTTTTATTTGCAAGATAGAAAATGGCAGCATGCTGCTGGCAAGGGGTTGGTCAGCAATGCATTGGAATATTTGAGATTATGACACCTGACGTTGCAAGAACATTGGTAAGCTTTACAGGCAAGGTGAAGATGATGGCTTGAGCTGTTGCTGAAGGGAGTAAAGATCACCAAGGATCAGTTTTTTTGTGGAGATAAAGCAATGGTGCAATCTGAGCAGTGGTGGAGTAGAGATCCATGTGTTAACATTTGATTGTTCTTGTGTAATTTTGAGCCAGCATCTTTATTGAAAAGAACAGATTATTAGTACCCCTAGATTTGATAGATCAGGAAGCAAGACTGCAAACCAAGTTACTTTTGTATAGTGGTTGAATGAACATAGCCGAATGAGATTCCAGTACGGATAACAAAAATTAGGTTATAAAGATTTTGGGTGGAAGTCAGAGGTTGGGCAAGAATAACAAAACTACTGAAGCAAATTTTTTTTGTTACTGAAAGCTAGGACATGAATTTACACAGGAGGAAAAGCTGAAGTGAACTACTGCACTTTGGCATACTAAATTAGTGGGTTTGGGGTTTGAAAATGAGTCTGCACCTCTGCTTGGAAAGTCAGATGAAAAGTTCTTAATAGATGCAAATTTGCTACTGGATAATAAAAATGAGGCACAGGCCATCCTGCCTAAAAGCTGCCACAAAGAGACCCTCCTGCTTAAAAGAAATAAAGATTATCCCAGTGATCCCTTTATCTAACAGCCTAAATGATTTATTATAAATGCAGCAAATGTTTGGGAATTCTATACTTACAGCAGTTTAGAAATTAATTCTGGAATCACCGTTTTGGTTGGGGATGGGAGTTCCTTTCATTCAAAACTGCTCTATTCAAATCTCAAAATTCACGTGGTAGCCTAAACATGCCTTCATCAATTACTTCAACAGAATTACTTCAAGCTACAAATCTTGTTTGTTTAGCCAGTTCTTTTAATACAAAAAGCTGTGAAGGTTTGTTATAGATGTTGCCACAAATGGAGGATTTTATGGCTCCTTAACTTTTACTACTACTTCATTATTTCCACTAACTAGCTGATAAACAGATCCAAGCATTAAATTAATTTCTTCGGTCCTTGACTGGGGACTGCACAAAGAACTAGCAGTCTTTCTTTGAATGATGTTCAATTAAAGTTTTTTTTGACCATAGCTGCAAACTGACTTACTAGGTTCCAATGTCTGATATTTTCATAGCTCAAAAGTCTTTAATGAATTGTGTTTGCCCAATTTTGAAAATCTGCTCTGTCTGGTGAATTTTGTGTATTAATATCCTGTAGAAGAACATTTTAACATTGCCAAAGGAATAGGTTAGGGAAAAGGTCTAGATGGTAGAGAAGATTACTCCTGTAATCTAAAGAGTGGAATTTTGGCAGCTAAAAGACAAGATTCTGGTTTGCAGTGGAATACTGGATATTTTATCCATAGCTGCTTGCAATCAGATTGGGGGGATAAAAAGCTATCAACACGAAATTTGGTTTCAAATCAACATTTTATTTGTAGCATTATCAAGACCTCTAAAACTGGGAAGACTACAGAAGAGGCAGCAAATGTGGAGAGAAACAGTTTGGAGCAATTATCTGAGTGGGATGCTGACTTTCAAAAATCCAGTTTTAAAAATTCAGATCTGTTTCAAACAGTTCTGACTATTTTTGCCAAAATTTCAGCTTGGGTTAGCTCAGTTCTGGAGTGGTAATTTGCCTCAAGATTGTGATCTATTGTTTCTTTGGTAACCTGGTTTAGAAAGTAATAAATAATTGAATTTTAAGATACACATTAGGATGGGCTGCTTCCAGACTCTTATTACTAATAAAAATAATATGCTTCCAAACTTTCCATGTTATAACACTGACAATCTGTGAAAGTTTGGATTAATTTGTGATCTCATGTACTCTAGATGAAATGTTCCAAACTCAAGTTCCCTGACTTCAAACACATCAGATTTGTCAATGCAAACACATTTTGGAAACCATTTCAATCCTGAATTAAATAAATATAAATGGTAGCCACTTGCTACTATGTTGGTTGAATTTATTTTTTGAAGAAATCACTAATAAGGTAGATATAGTAAAAATCAAGACCTTCAAAACAAAATCTAGAGCAACAAAGCTCATGGTCTATTAAGTGGTGGTGATCTTGGCCCCCCCACATACTTGAGTCATGGATTATACCTTCAGCAGGTGCCTGCAAAATACACCAAATCCACTAGCAGGATATGCCAACCAATGTCCTCTCCCAGGCCACCATCCCTCATTGAGGACTTAAGTGCATATTAGAGCCATCTGCCTGTGGACTTCTGAAATAAGTACTCTGCTGTGGCAAAAGATTACTAGGCGGATAATAGAAATGATTTGAGGATGTTCTTGGCCTTTATGTAAAAGTGTGGGAATCCCTGGCCTATGACTCTTCAAAATGGTGAAAGCATTCACAATGACGTTGAGTAAAGTCTGAGTTTCACCTGTGGAGTCTGCAGATACCACATTGGCCTCATCAGCCACTTGGAATCTATAGAACTGCAGTGGAATTAAGCCCATTCTTTCACAAGTAACTGGTGAAATAGTAAGAAATAAAGATGTTTTGTCTATGTGAACAAGCCAAAAGCATCTAATAAAATTCTATGCAAGGATTAACAGCAAAAACTAGATTGCACAGAATTGATGGCAGCCTGTTTGTTGTGGAAATTGAGAGTTTGGAGAGAAATTGTTGGGATATGCAGTAGTCCCCAGTTATCATACTGGAGCACCAACTTTTCACCGTACACAACACAGATGAGGATCTCAGCTGCTGAAAAGATGTCCACAAATTGTGGATGCTCAAATACCCAGATAGCTTGTGGGGTTGCAGTGTGGAGGTTACAGAGATAAAGAGGGGTAATGAAGAGGTTTTAGAATGAAAATTTAAAGGCAGCGGAGGGGTTGGAAAAGATTGTGAACTGGGTGCTGTCTGTACATGTGGAAACCAGCATGTTTGCATTTGATCTCACTAAGATACAGCATGTAACTGAATCATGAGCAGATTCTTGGGTAGATCCAGAAGTAATGGTGTCTGTGCAAGTAAGTGAAGCCACTGAAAGAGCAATTCTAGCTATCACTGAGTAAATGAGAATAAAACCATCTAGATGAGTACTGTTTTCTGCATCACATATCAGGAAGTGTGTACTGGCCTTGGAGTGTTCTCAGTGCAGCTTCACTAGAACGATAGGATTAGAGGTCACATCGCAGAAACCTGTTTTGTATTCTCTTAGCATGACAGGATATCTTTATTAGTCACATGTACATTGAAACACACAGTGAAATGCATCTTTTTTGTAGAGTGTGCTAGGGGCAGCCTGCAAGTGTCGCCACACTTCTGGTGCCAACATAGCATGCCCACAACTTCCTAACCTGTATGTCTTTGGAATGTGGGAGGAAACCGGAGCACCCGGATAAAACTCACGCAGACATGGGGAGAACGTACAAACTCCTTACATACAGTGGCCGGATTTGAACCAGGGTCGCTGGCGCTGTAATAGTGTTACGCTAACCGCTACAGTACTGTGCGGGCCCGATAGTGTAGCTTTGTGCATGGGAAATCGTGTCTCACAAATCTGAGTTTCTTGAAGAGATGACCAAGAGGATTGACGATGACAAGGTAGCAGAAGTTGTCTACGTGGACTTCAGCAAGGCCTTGGACAAGATCCCACACGGTAGGCTGGTCCAGAAGATTTGATCATATGGAATTCAGGGTAAGCTAGCCAAGCAGATCACACCAGTGATGCAGTTTGGGAAATTTGACCGTGGCAGGATATGCACAGTGAATGGTAGGGCCCTGGGGATTGTTGTATAACGCAGACCTATGGATACAAGAACATGGTTCTCTAACTGGCAACACAGTAGATGAGATGTTGGAGAAAGTGAAAAAGTTGAAGAAAGCTTTCCTTCAGACAGGGCAATGAGTACAAGAATTGGGGCGTCATGTTACAACAGTACAAGACACTGGAGAGACCACATCTGGAACACTGTGTGCAGTTTTGGTCGCCATACTATAGGAAGGATGTGACTAAGCTAGAGAGGGCGCAGAAAAGAGCCACATGGATGTTGCCAGGACTGGAGGGCTTGAATTAAAAGGAGAGACTGCTTAGGCTGGGACTGTTTTCCCTGGAGTGAAGGAGGCTAATGGGTGACCTTACAAAGGTTTATAAAATCATGAGGTGCACAGCTAAGTTGGATGATCAGTGTTTTTTACCCAGGGTAGAGAGTAGAGGTTTAAAGTGAGAGGGGAAAGATTTAAAGGGCAACTGAGGGGCAAATTTTGCACACAGAGGTGGTGGTATATGAGGCAGGTACAATTACTTTTAAGAGACTCTTAGATAAGCACATGAATGATAGAAAATGTCTCTTCCCCAGGGCACCAATGCTCAACACAAGAGAGCATAGCTTTAAAGTAATGGGTGGGAAGTTCAAGGGAGATATCAGAGGAAGGTTTTTTACCCAGAGAGTGGTTGGGGCATGGAAATGCGTTGCCTGGGGTGGTGGTGGAGTCAGGTACATTGGTCAGATTCAGGAGATTACTAGATAAGCCTATGGAGGAATTTAAAATAGAGGGATATGTGGGAGGAAGGGGTTAGATAGTCTTAGGCGAGGTTTAAAGGTTGGCACAACACTGTGGGCTGAAGGGCCTGTATTGTGCTGTACTGTTCTATGATTCTATGAAAAATGGAGGGCTCTGTGGGAGGGAAGGGTTAGATAAATCTTAGAGTAGGATAAAATGTCAGCACAACATTGTGGGCTGAAGGGCCTGTACTGTGCTGTAACGTTATATGTTCTACATTTAAAAGACATTTAGATAGGAAGGGTTTAGAGGGATGTAGGACAAATGCAGGCAAATGGGACTAGCTCAGGAAGATACAGCACAGGGCATTTGGGCCAAATGGCCTGGTTCTGTGCTATATAACTCCTCGACTTTCACTTGAAATCTGAAGGAAGATATGATCTAGATGTTTATGAAGTTGAGATTTGATAAGATAAATTAATGAGAATACCAGAACAAAGGCATACAATCAAACATAAGCCATTCACGTGGGAAGTCAGGAAGTATTTTTTCCACACAAAGGGTATGGAAGTGCAGCACTCTCCATCCCCACTGACATTATAGGATTTGAGCTTTCAGTACTGACACCATTGCTTAGGATTCTGTATCATGAGATAGGTGCCAAAGTGGGAAAATGGAGCTGTAAACAGTTACAGTTGGTAGAATAGCTCAAATGACTTACTCCTGCTCCTGTTCCTGATACACTTATTTAAATAAACCAAATAAGTGTTCCCAGATTACAACACCAGGGAGGGCTGCAATTACCTAAGAACCTTTGATCAAACAGAAAAGGTGGTCAAGATTGCCGCTCCTAATTGTTAGTTACTTGAAGTACTACCTGAAGCGTAAATTTAGAGTTGGTTGAATGGGAAGTGGACCACGTTTGGATTACATTATGCGATGACTAATTTACCCGGGCATGGATAGTCATAAGAGGTGTGACTACTTTCTTTGCATTTAAGGAAATGACATACTTTTGATCAACAGTTATTGAAGTAAATGTCTATGTGTGAATGCCATGTAGGGTCAATTGGACTTAATCAGAATTGGTTGACATTCACTTTCAAGATTTTCACAGGAATGAGCTCTGTAGAAGTGCTCTATTCTTCTAAATTCCACCCCTCGAGACACTGATGTGAGCTTGAAAGGCAGCAGAGAGCAAAAGTTTTTTCTTGAACTTTAAACAAATTATTGGGTTTTGAGGAAAAAGCCTGAAGAATTGCTTTAAAAGCTTCAAACTGTAGCCTGACTGCTAAGATATGAAAATTAATACTGAATAAATCATGAAACTTTATACAAACAAAACAATCTGAACTAGAATAGACCACATGTCAGAAAAATGACTTACTGAGACACAAACCTACCTGGCCTTGTCTGGACCTGTTAAGCCTCTTTGTTTCTAGAGAGCTACAATTGTGGACTAAGTAAATGACCTGCCTTGTTTAAGTGCCACATCTTCATTGTTTTAGAGGTCATTAGGTAGCAACAGAGGTTTGTGGTGACTGATAATTGAGGGTTGGACTCTTCTAACACACGTCATGAACATTAATTATCAAAACTGCAGAGGCTTTTCAGTGGTACAAAGATGAGTCGTTCACGTAAACCATCACTTTAAGACTGAAGGGAATGAGATTTAAACCAGCTAGTCCAGACAAAGGCACCAGGTAGGTAATTTTACTGCAGCAGCAGATTATCCAATAGAGTAACAAGCAGCTGATAGGAGCTCATCATTACATCATTTGAGGGAAAGACAACCAGTTTATCTCAGCCAACTGAGTTTCTGAAACAATACATAAATTCAGATGGTTAAAGGTGCATTGACAGCTGCAGGGTGTCTATGAAATTCTTGAACCCCATTATCAAGTGAGATTCAGACCTCATTTAAGTTCCAAAGACACTTACTCGATATCCTCAGGCATCTCAATGGTAAATTGGTTTATCATCGTCACATGAACTGAGGTACGGTGAAAAACTTTGTTTTGCATGCCATCCATACAGATCATTTCATTACAACAGTGCATTGAGGTGGTACAAGGTAAAACAGTAACAGAATGCAGAATAAAGTGTTACAGTTATAAAGTGCAGTGCAAGTAGACAATAAGGTGCAAGGTCATAATGAGGCAGATTATGAGGTTAAGAGTCCATTTTATTGTACTAGGCGACTGTTCAATAGTATTATAACAGTGGGATAGAAGCTGTCCCTGAGCTGCTGGTACGTGCTTTCAGGCTTTTGTATCTTCTGCCCGACAGGAGGGAAGAGAGAATGTCCCAGGTGGGTGGGGTCTTTGATTATGTTGGCTGCTTTACCATGGCAGTGAGAAGTGTATACAGAGTCCATGGAGGGGAGGCTGGTTTTCATGATGTGCTCAGTTGTGTCCACAACTCTCTGCAGTTTCTTGCGGTCCCGAGCAGAGCAGTTGCCATACCAAGCTGTGATGAATCCAGATAGGATGCTTTCTATGCTGCATCAATAAAAATGGGAGACCTCTGATATTGGTCAGTTCGTGGCAACCCCTGAGTAAATCTTTTAAATTGATACAGATGACAGTTAGGGGAAGTTAGGTGTGCAATTGGCAGGATTTTAGAAACAAAGGACAGCAGATGCTCGAATCTAGATGAAAAACACTATGATGCTTGAGGAACTCAGCAGGCCAGGCAGCATCCATGGAGAAAAGCAGATGGTCAATGTTTTGGGTCAGGGACCCCTTTTCAAGATTACTTAAAGGGCAAGAATTCAATGTACATGCCATTAGGCTACAAGGTTCCAAGACGGAAAATGAGGTGCTGTTCCTACAGTTTGTGCTTGGACTTCTCCTGGCAGTGGAGGAGGCCGAGGACTGACATATCAGTGATAGTGTGGGAGGGGGAGTTGAAATGACTGGCAATGAGGAGATGCAGATCGCGGTTATGGACAGAGCGCACGTGTTCTGCGAAACAGTCACCTAGTCTGCATTTGGTTTCACCAATGTGGAGGAGGCCACACTTGGAGCACCGAATGCAGTAGATGATATTAAGGGAGGTGCAGGTGAATCTCTGTCTCACCTGGGAGGACTGTTTGGGTCCCTGGATGGAGGTGATGGAGGTGGCGTAGGGGCAGGTGTTGCACCTATGGCGGGGACAGCGGAAAGTTCCCGGGGTGGGAGCGGGATGGGTGAGGGAGGAGTGAACTTAGGGAGTCGCAGAGAGAGCGGTCTCTGCGAAAGGCAGAAAGGGGTGGGGAGGGGAAGATATGCTTAGCAATGGGGTCCCATTGGAGATGGCAGAAGTGGTGGATAATGATGTGTTGGATACATAGGCTGGTGGGATGAAATGTGCATCCCAGGTGGATCTGCTCTCCCCTCCTCCCCCACACCTGCCTATCACTGTCTCTTACCTGCATCTACCTATCACCACCTTGTGCCCATCTCGCCTCCCCTCTTTTGTCCACCTATTACTGCTCTGCTTTTCCCTCCTATATATTGGGCTTCCACTTTTCCTATCTTCAGTCCTGAAGAAAGGTCCTGACCTGAAACGTTGACCGCCTGCTTTTCTCCACAGATGCTGCCTGGCCTGCTGAGTTCCTCCAGCATCATCGTGTTTTTCATGGCAGGATTTGAGCTCAAGGTTGTGATGTGTGGTGGGGGGGGCGGAGTAACTTAGTGACTGGCAGTGTTAGTTTCACTTTGGTGCCAACATTGCAGAACCCTGCACCTTTGGCCCATATTCAAGCATTTTTGAAAACCTACATTTTAGTTTCGCTGGTTAACCCAGATAGCCTGCTGATGGCTGCAGTTTTGGACAGGAAACGTTATGCAAGTGTTAGATCCCTGGTAGTCCAACAACACCACTGCTTCCCCAACACTACCCATTTTCAAACCCAAACCCAATAAAGCAGGAGGCATCCTTGCATCCTCCAATGAGGGTGTACTTCTTAGCTGAAAAGCAAAAGAACAACAGATGCTGGAAATCTGAAATTGAGACAAAAAATGCTGGAAATGCATAGAACTGACAGAAGTTCAATGCCCTGAAACATTGTCTCCCTCTCTGCATAGGTGCTACCTGCCTGCTGAGTACTTCCAGTATTTTCTGTTCTTATTTTGTATCTCTGAACTGCTTTGGACATTTTAAACCAGAGAGAATTATGTTTGTGATGCCACTGAATATCTGACCTGAAGGTTTAAACTTTTTCGATAGGTTGGCCATAGTCAGCTGTTCCCTTCAAGGAGCCTGAGTACAAATTCACCTTACTGATTTATATAGTATCCAAGCAGCTGAGTTCATCTGCAATGTTTTGCAGTTCTCTATTAAAAATTGACTGAATACGATCCATGCTATGTGACTGATTTTGAATGGTTAGATACAGTATATCAATAAATGAATGATATTGATTGGGACTTCTGATCGGGAGGATCCAGTACAGAAAATTGTACAGTGCTGGTCTGAGGAAACAGATGAGCTTCTATGCGACTGCTTTAAGTCAGTGGACTGGTCCATGTTCAAAGACTCAGCTGCCAGCCTAGATGAGTATGTCACCACCATCACAGACTTTATCAGCAAGTGTGTTGACTGTGTACCAAAGAGGACAATCCGGGTGTTCCCAAATTGGAAACCATGGATGAACCGGGAGATCCACTCCCTACTGAAGTCCAGGACGGCAGCATTCAAATCAGGTGACCCTGACCTTCACAAGAAATCGAGATACGAACTCTGTAAAGCTATCGGAGATGCCAAGAGACAATATCAGTCCAAAATCGAGTCCCAGACCAGCCATCAGTTGTGGCAGGGCTTACGTGCTACAACAGGCTACAAAACAAAGTCAGGCAGTCTAGTCAACAACAGCGCATCCCTTCCCGATGAGCTTAATGCACTCTGTGAATGTTTTGAACAGAAGGGTCACCACCTACCCCGACAACCTCCAATGCACCTGAACCCATGGTCACCGTTGAGGACGTAAGATCAGTCTTTCAGAGAGTGAACCCACGGAAAGCATCTGACCTGGATGGTGTCCCTGGCTGTGTCCTCAGATCCTGCGCAGATCAGCTGGTGGGGTATTTGCAGACATTTTTAACCCTGCTTCAATCTGAGATTCCCATCTGCTTTGAGAAGACCACTATCATCCTGGTACTTAAGAAAAACAAGGTAATGTGCCTTAATGACTACTGCCCGGTGGCTCTGACGTCCACCACCATGAAGTGCTTCGGGAGGCTGGTCAGGGCACACATTAACTCCAGCCTCCCAGAAAACCTCGACCCACTGCAATTCGCCTATTGCTGGAACAGGTCTACTGCGGACGCCATCTCCCTACACTCATCTCTGGAGCAACTGGACAGTAAAGGCACCTACGTTAGACTATTGTTTAATGACTACAGCTCAGCCTTCAATACATCAATTCCAAGGAAACTCATCACCAAATTCCGAGACCTGGGACTTAACACTTCCCTCTGCAACTGGATCCTTGACTTCCTGACCAACAGACTGCAATCAGTAAGGATAGGCAGCAATACCTACTGCACGATTATTCTCAACACTAGTGCCCCACAAGGCTGCATCCTCTGCCCCCTACTCTACCCCCTATACACTCATGACTGCGTGGCCAGATTCTGCTCTAACTCCTTCCACAAGTTTGCAGATGATATCACCGCAGTGGGCCGTATCTCAAATAATGATCAGTCGGAGTACAGGAAGGAGATAGAGAGCCTAGTGACATGGTGTCATGACAACAACCTTTCCCTCAACGTCAGCAAAACAAAAGAGGATGTGGTCGGTGCACATGCACCTGTCTACATCAATGGTGCTGAGGCTGAGAGGGTTGAGAGCTTCAAGTTCCCAGGAGTGAACATCACCAACAGCCTGTCCTGGTCAAATCACGTAGATACCACGGCCAAGAAAGGTCACCAGCGCCTCTACTCCCTCAGGAGGCTAAAGAAATTTGGCTTGTCGCCTTTGACACTCACCAACTTTTATCGATGCACCATAGAAAGCATCCTATCTGGATACATCACAGTCTCGTATGGCAACTGTTCTGCCCGTGACTGCAAGAAACCGCAGAGAGTTGTGGACACAGCGCAGCACATCACGGAAACTAGCCTCGCCTCCAAGGACTCTGTCTACACTTGTCACTGCCTCGGTAAAGCAGCCAGCATAATCAAAGACCCCACCCACCCCAGACATTCTCTCTTTGCTCCTCTCCCAGTAGGCACAAAATACAAAAGCCTGAGAGCACGAACCACCAGGCCCAAGGACAGCTTCTGTCCTGTTATATGACTATTAAATTACCAGTACGATAAGATGGACTCTTGACCTCACAATCTACCTCATTATGACCTTGCAGCTTATTTGCCTACCTGCACTGCACTTTCTTTGTAGCTGTGACACTTTACTCTGCATTCTGCATTGTTTTACCCTGTACTACCTCAATGCACTGTGTAATGAATTGACCTGTACGATCGGTAGGCAAGGCGAGTTTTTCACTGTACCTCGGTACAAGTGACGATAATAAACCAATTCCAATTTTAAGCTGATGACATTGGGTTATAGACGTTTAAAAAAATAAATCTTCAAAATTATCACTGTAATTGTATTATTTGTAAATAAAGTTAAAACAAAACTATAGACAAACATCAAAATACCTTGTTATTCCCTTTTTTGCACTATTTATTTTACAATTTATAGTAATT
This sequence comes from Pristis pectinata, assembly GCF_009764475.1. Classification (NCBI taxonomy): domain Eukaryota; kingdom Metazoa; phylum Chordata; class Chondrichthyes; order Rhinopristiformes; family Pristidae; genus Pristis; species Pristis pectinata. The sequence continues at coordinate 113,031,720 of NC_067409.1, read as the reverse complement.
TTAATGTCTTTGCACTGTACTGCTGCTGCAAAACAACAAATTTCATGTCATTTTAATCAGTGATGATAAACCCCTTTCTGAAATGTTGTCAGCATTAAGGAGAAGACCCACACTCATTGATTCAGGAACAGCTTCTTCCCCTCTGAACAGTCCATGAACACCACCTCATTATCACTGGGTTTTTTAAATTGCAGTATGTATTTATTTCGTAATTTATAGTCATTTCACGCCTTTGCTGCCACAAAACAACAAATTTCACGTCACATGTCAGTGATAATAAACCTGAGCCACCCCGCCCACTCTGAAAGCACTCATTTTAACAAGAAATTTCACGTCAGCGGAGTCAGTGATAACAAACCCGATGCTGTGCAGAATCCAGCGCAATAACCAGCACAGTTTGGGCTGCAGTTGTCTGGTTTTACTCTCCTGGTCGTGCACGGCCCGGGGGCCTGGCTTGGGTTGAACTCGGCGCTGGAAAGTGTGTCAGTGGGGCAGAGGGAGAGCCCGGGGCGGGGGTGGGAGGAGGAGGAGCCGGCATTAACTGGGTCACACGCCTCACCCACAGCAGCAGCAGCAGCAGCAGCAGCAAACCACCCCCCCCCCCCCCTCCACCCTACCCCCAGGTCGCCTCGCCGTCCGACCGTGAGGGAAGGCACGGCCGCCCGCCCGCCACACTAGGAGGGCGGGAAGGAGGGGAGCCGTCGACGGCCGGCGCTGAGGGGAGGCAGGATCCCACTCCCCTCCCCTCCCCTCACCTCACACACCGGGCGGAGGATCTCTCCCCTCCTCATGGAAATGGACGGCAGCGGCGCAGGTAAACGTTATCGCTGGTTATTTGCCTTTATCCCGCGGGCGTAAATCGGAACAGAAGGGAAAGTTGCCGCCGGTCCCGCCTTGGGGCTTCGCCGGGCTCTGAATTCCGGTTATTTCTCGAACAAAAAAAAACAAAGCGAAACGTATTTACTCGAAGCAAAAGGCATTTATCTGAAGTAAAACGTGTTCCAGTTTAAGGCGGAGGGATAGTTACTGGAGGTTTACGAGGTTCTTCCCTGATTTCTGAGCGTCGCCTCTTTATATTTTTTTTTGCACCGTTTATTTATTTATTTGCAATGTGCGGTGTTTGCGCACCGCTGCTGCAACACAGCCGCCTCACGTCATGGAGGTCGGCGTGGAGCCGCACGCTGGTACAATGGCCGGGTGTGCGGGAGGGACCGTCTTCATGCGGCGGGAACCGTCGGCGGGCGGTGGGGGCGGGAACGGTCGGGGGGGGCGGGGCGGCGGCGGCGGCAACGGTCGGTCGGCGGCCCCTCACGTGGACCTGCCCGCGCTGCCCACGTGCGCCCTGTGTTTACGCCGCCGCCGGCGCGGGCTGCCATTGGCCGAGCGGGCGGGGCGGCCCTGTGGCGCCACGGTGAAGGGGGGGGGGGGGAGGGAAATGGAACGGCCCCGCCCCCGCCCCCGCCGCACGTGACCGGGGAGGCGCGCGGGGTGGGTGTGACCCACTTTCTGCCCCCCCCCCTCCCTCCCCGGGGCACCGGCTCTCCCCTCCCCCCCCCCCTCCCTCCCCGGGGCACCGGCTCTCCCCTCCCTCCCCGGGGCACCGGCTCTCCCCTCCCCCCCCCCCTCCCTCCCCGGGGCACCGGCTCTCCCCTCCCCCCCCCCCTCCCTCCCCGGGGCACCGGCTCTCCCCTCCCTCCCCGGGGCACCGGCTCTCCCCTCCCCCTCCCCTCCCTCCCCGGGGCACCGGCTCTCCCCTCCCCCTCCCCTCCCTCCCCGGGGCACCGGCTCTCCCCTCCCCCCCCCTCCCCGGGGCACCGGCTCTCCCCTCCCCCCCCCCCCCCCTCCCCGGGGCACCGGCCCTCCCCCCCCCTCCCCCCCCCTCCCTCCCCGGGGCACCGGCTCTCCCCTCCCCCCCCCCCTCCCTCCCCGGGGCACCGGCTCTCCCCTCCCCCCCCCCCCCCCTCCCTCCCCGGGGCACCGGCTCTCCCCTCCCCCCCCCCCCCTCCCTCCCCGGGGCACCGGCTCTCCCCTCCCCCTCCCCTCCCTCCCCGGGGCACCGGCCCTCCCCTCCCCTCCCCCCCCCTCCCTCCCCGGGGCACCGGCTCTCCCCTCCCTCCCCGGGGCACCGGCTCTCCCCTCCCCCCCCCTCCCTCCCCGGGGCACCGGCTCTCCCCCCCCCCCCTCCCTCCCCGGGGCACCGGCTCTCTCCCCCCCCCCCCTCCCTCCCCGGGGCACCGGCTCTCCCCTCCCCCCCCCCCCCCCTCCCCGGGGCACCGGCCCCCCCCCCCCCCCCCCCCCTCCCTCCCCGGGGCACCGGCTCTCCCCTCCCCCCCCCCCCCCTCCCTCCCCGGGGCACCGGCTCTCCCCTCCCCCCCCCCCCCTCCCTCCCCGGGGCACCGGCTCTCCCCTCCCCCCCCCCCCCCCTCCCTCCCCGGGGCACCGGCTCTCCCCTCCCCCCCCCCCCCTCCCTCCCCGGGGCACCGGCTCTCCCCTCCCCCCCCCCCCTCCCTCCCCGGGGCACCGGCTCTCCCCTTCCCCCCCCCCCCCCCTCCCTCCCCGGGGCACCCAGCACCGGGGGCTGCGGTTCGCCGCCTCCTGTGCACCGAGCGCCGCCTGTAGCAAAGGAACAGCATGTGGTTGTGAATGCATTGTAGCAAAATGCCACACATTGCAGCAGAATTATAATGTATTCTTCATAATTTCGCTGCAATGCATTATAATTTTGCAGCAAAAATGTATAGCCCCAGCCATTAAAGGAGACTCGGGATTCTGGAAATCTGGAGCAACACACAAAATGCTGGAGGAACTCAGCAGGTCAGGCAGCATCTGTGGAGGGAAGTAAACAGCCAACATTTCGGGTTGAGACCCTTCATCAGGACCAGCCCTCCAAGGGTTGTCGTTTGCTTGCCTCATGTACTGATGTGAGCTGCAACAATTAAAGTGGTACAGCTTGTGGCGATGTCGAATGGTTAAATAATGTGGTGACACAGGAGACTGCAGATGCTGGAGTCTGGAGCAAGGCACACAAACTTTTAAATAAACTTTCAAGCTGTCATTCCTGACCACGTATTTATTGGCTTTGTTTGATTATGGGATCTAGGTGGAGGAAATTATCAGATTTTCCTGCTGCAAATATTTCTATCTTGGCAATGACTTTCAGTGCATTGGCATGGACATGAAGGAATTTACTATGAAGATTTTTTTTAAAAAAAGGAAATGCTGGAAACCCTAAACAAATAAATGGTTGGAGAGGGTCAGTGGGCCTGGTGGTGTCTGCACAGAGAGAGGTAGTCAACGTTTCGGCTCTGCAACCCTTTATCAGAACTGGGAAATAGATGCAAGTTAGCATTCAGTAGGAGAAAAGTTGGGGGAGGGACGTTTACAAGTTGAGTTTATTGTCACATGCACATGTGTGCACAGGTGCAATGAAAAACTTACCTACAGCAGCATCGCAGGCACATAGCATCAGATAAGCAGCATTCACAAGAAAAACATGAATTATATGCAATTTTTTACAAGAAAGAACAACTAGAACAAAAAACAAAGTCCATTTTAGTGCAAATTGATCAAAGTGGTCATAGTGTTGCTAAACTAGTGATTCGGTTTTGCTGGTCGGTTCAAGAACCGAATGGCCTTGAAACAAAAGGACTGTCTCATGGATTAAATTGGTTTAATGGGGACTCTTGTCAGCACATTAAGCCTCAGGGTCTGTGTCATGAGTTGTTGGTGGTACGGTTCTGACGAAGGGTCTCTACGCAGATGCTGCCTGACCTGAGTTTTTCCAGCATTTTCTGTTTTTGTTTATAATGAAGCAAACTGCATTTGAAACTGCACAATATGATGGTTATAGAGTCAGCAGTTGGTAAAGAATAAGTTGCACGCTTTCCTCTGTGAGCAGACAAGTGGATCAAAAAGCAAGGGTGCAATGTCACTGTAACTATGTGGAGGGGAAACATTTATGACACTTCTAAGACAAAAATAATCTTAAGTAGTGGCAGTGTGCAGTTGTTTTTTTTAATTATACCCCATTATACTTTGTTTTAATGCAGGTGGTGTCATTACATACATCAGTTCGAGCTCCAGTTGTAGTCCATCCTCCTATCATAGTGATAGTTCTGAGAACAGTTTCCAGTCAACCTCATCTCCAGTTCCGTCCTCACCCAACAGCTTTGTTTCTGATAATCATATCAACCTCAGTGACATGCTTTCTGAAAACTGTAGTCTGAAACCAGGAAGTTCCAACAATGCTCAGCTTGTGTGTTCTGCCAAAAGGGATGGATCGAGCTCGGGTGCCGTGAACAAAAGTACCAGTAGCATCACTAGTAAGTTTACACAATTTGAGTTGAGAATTATTATTTTCTTTTCTCCACTGTAATAATTGTACAAGTAGGAAGCTCACTATCATCTTCTCAAGAGATGTAGTGGGTGGAGAGCAAATACTGACATTGCCTGTGGTGCCCACATCCTGTGAATGAATTAAAATAGGCCAAAGTAGTATATTTGATTAAAGATGGATGAGTACAAGCTTTACTTAGCTTCTGATAAGTTGCAACTCGTGTTTTTCTTTTAGAAATAAATGGGATGATCCTACTGTGTAAAGTCTGTGGAGATATGGCATCAGGATTCCACTATGGTGTCCATGCATGTGAAGGTTGCAAGGTAAGCCAAAGTCAAATGCTGTGAACTTGAGGTAATCTGGATAATATCCAGATCTTTATTGCAAAATTGAATAAAGTACTAATCTGAAGGGTTTCTATGGCATGCTTTCATGTTCTTCTTCCTATGTGTGCTGCACCCAGAATCATAATGTATTAATATAAAAGTAATGTGGTGGTTGTACTTCAGCTTGTTGACCAGCTGTGACTTACTATAAAAGGGTTGTGAAATTATGTTCTGTTGGCTAAGAGGACCTACACTCACTGTAGTTTCATTAGGAAATTATTGCTGGTAAGTTGTGGATTTGCCTATCTGTCTTTCAATGTGCTTTTGCATATTGTTGTATTAACAGTTTGGTGGTTTAGCCTGTTGCTGCTTGTTTGAACTTGTCATTAAGCAGGGGTTGGTCATCTGCCATAGGGGCTGAGAGAGAGAGAGAGAGACCATGTCATGAGTTCAGTTAATTAATTAGCCCACAGTGCCTTGTGAATGCCCAGTTTGAAGCTGATCGATCTCTTGCTTGTTTTCACTGAGCACTGGGGTAGTGTTACAGAATATGATGCAGGGTACTCCCAAATCAGTCTTAGTGACAGACATGGAAGTTCCCTGTACAAGGATGGGGAGTTCTCCCAGTCTGCCTCCAAAGTGATGTTCAGTCTGGAAGAATGCTTGTGCTAGCAGAGGAAGGATATTTGATTGAAACTGACAAGTTGTTTTCCTTGTGCCAGCATTATCTGTGGCTGTGAGACTTGATGTGTAGACATCAAAGGGAAAACACCACATTGAGAGTCTGCAGAGAGTTGTGGACACAGCTCAGCACATCACAGAAACCACCTTCCCCTCCATGGACTCTGTCTACACTTCTCGCTGCCTCAGTAAAGCAGCCAAAGTAATCAAAGACCCCACCCACCCCAGACATTCTCTCTTCTCTTTCCACCCCCTCCCTCCCCCCCCCCCCCACCAAAAATCAGGCAGGAAAAAACAAAAGCCAGAAAGAACGTACCACCAGGCTCAAGGACAGCTTCTATCCCGCATTATGACTATTGAATGGTTCACTAGTACGATAAGGTGGACTCTTGACCACACAATATACCTTGTTATGACCTTGCACCTTATTGTCTGCCTGCACTGCACTTTCTCTGTAACTGTAACACTTTATTCTGCCCTCTTATTGTTTTACCTTGTACTACCTCAATGCACTGTGTAATGAATTGATCTGTATAGACGGTATGCAAGACAAGTTTTTCACTGTACTTTGGTACATGTGACAATAATAAACCAATACCAGTTCATATCTTGCATAAAGGAAAATGATTGTGGTGGCTGGATGTCAATCATCCTAGCTATGGGATGCCCCTGCAGGATGTGTGCACCCCCATGGCACTGCTGCTGATAGAGCTGCTGTCTCACAGCTCTAGAGACCCAGGTTCAATCCAAGTGCCAACTGCTGACCTTCTCCAGTGAGAGAGAGAGAGTATAACCTTCTACCCTTGACGTTCAATGGTGTTGTCATTGTCTGTACCCCACCATTCATATAGAGAAGTCACAGTGGACAAAGTACTTGATTGGACTAGCCAGCCACACAGGTACATAAATAAATCAGAGGCTGGATGTCAGGAGCACGATAGAATACGCTCCGTTTGCTTGGGTGAGTGCTGCTCCCAGTAACTCTCAGGAAGGTCAACATTGTCAAAGGCAAAGCAACTGTGATTGGTACCCGATCCGCCACAACAGCCATTCCCTCCTCTGCTAGTGCACAGTAGCTACAGTGTGTGCTGTTCACAAAATACATTGTGCCACTCCAACTGCATCTCTCCAACCCATGACCCCCAGCACCTCAAAGGACAAGGGCAGTGGGTGCTTGGGAGCGCCACCACCTGCATGCTCCCTTCTGAATCCTACACCATGCTGCTTTGAAAATGCATCATGGGTTTCATTGTTGCTGGGTCCAAGTAATGGAACTCTCTACTTATGCTCTCTCTCCTAAATTGAAACTTATTACAGTACAACTCCAATAATTCTAGAGAAACAAAGGACTGCTGATGCTGGAATCTAGATGAAAAACACGGTGATGCTGGAAGAACTCAGCAGGCCAGGCAGCATCCGTGGAGAAAAGCAGGTGGACAATGTTTCAGGTTAGGACCCTTAAAAGGATCCTGACCAGAAACCTGCTTTTCTCCATGGATGCTGCCTGGCCTGCTGAGTTCCTCCAGCATCACCGTGTTTTTCAACTCCGATAATTCACTATTCAATTTGTTCAGAAATCCTGAGTAGTTTGGCACTGGGATCACCAGGCTCCGGTTTCCTGCACTCTCTTCAATTCATGAGGGCCGTGGTTCCTGCACTGTCTTAAAACTTGCTGCAAAATTTATGATACTATGTAACATACGTAAAAAAAAATCAAACTAAAATTATATTGAAGTATTAATTGGAATAACATCAATAGTCTAGAAAATCATCGGTCAGGGCATTGAGTATGGGAATTGGGACATTATGTTGCAGTTGTACAAGTTGTTGGTGAGGCCACACTTGGAGTACTGTGTACAGTTTTGGTCACCCTGTTATAGGAAAGACCTGATTAAACTGGAAAGAGTGCAGGAAAGATTTACCAGGATATTGCCAGGACTAGAGGGCCTGAGCACAGGGAGAGGTTGGCCAGGCTGGGTCTATTCCTTGGAACGTAGGAGAATGAGGGGCGACCTGAGAAATGTTTAAAATTCTGAGAGGCATAGATAAGGTGGATGGTAACAGTCTTTTCCCCAGGGTAGGGGAGTCCAGAACTAGGGGCATAGGTTTAGAGTGAGAGGGGAAAGATCTAAAAGGGAGCAGAGACGCAACTGTTTCACACAGAGGGTGGTGAGTATATGGAACGAGCTGCCAGAGGAAGTGGGTGAGGCAGGTACAACAGTGTCATTTAAGAAGCACTTGGATAGGTACATGGAGGGGAGGGGCCTGGAGGGACATGGGCTGAACGCAAAAATATGTGGTCAGTATGGACTGGTTAGGCTGAAAGGCCTGTGTCTGTCCGGTATTGCTCTGTGACTATGACTATAAAATCTGCCAGTGTGGCACCACCGAAGTCCCAAGGGTGTCATGTTAACAGAGTTTTGCTGTAGGTTCTGAAGAGTTTTGACAAGTTGGATGTGGAAAGGGTGTTTTGTGGGAGAATGCAGAAGGAGAAGATCACGATTTTAAAAAAAATAGTTGGTTGCCTATTTAAAACAGAGATGGGGTGCAGTGTTTTCTGTGGTTTGAGTCTTGGATCTATCTTCCTCAGGGCAGGGGAATCAAGAGTTTACCACTCCAGATGTACAAAGTTTTAGAAAAAAAAGTTGTTTCATGTCCATCACAATGCTTTATTAACAAAAATTATGCAGTTAGTCTTGTGTAGCTGAAGGTAGCTGTCCCTCAATGTTGTAACATTAGTGATGGTTCTAAAGTAGCACAAACTGACTGGCAGTGCAGTTTGTCTGAAGTGTAATGTTTGGACAAATGTAAATATATTGCTTTATTTTATCAGATTTGGATTAGATTGAATATTCTTCTTTGTCCTTGCAGGGATTTTTCAGAAGGAGCATTCAGCAGAATATTCAGTACAAGAAATGCCTGAAAAATGAGAACTGTTCCATAATGAGGATGAATAGGAACCGGTGTCAACAGTGTCGCTTTAAGAAATGTCTGGCTGTGGGCATGTCCCGAGATGGTACTGTTACAGTTGAGAAGGATCTTATTACAGTGTTACAGAACTGCAGACATAATCAGATATTACCATATTCCCAACTGTTGAAAGATTTTGTGATTTGAGCTCAGATATTCAACTTGTATGTTGAAAACCATTGTGTACTGTTTTACAGCTGTTCGATTTGGACGCATTCCTAAGCGTGAGAAGCAGAGAATGTTGATTGAAATGCAAAGTGCAATGAAAAACATGGTGAATAATCAGCTGAATGGTTACGTGCAGTCGGATGTATCATGTGAGGAAAGTTCCTCTCCGCTGCAGACTGAGATACCTCAGAATGGAGAGGATGAAGTAATCGGTACAGTGTCAAGAGCCCTCAAAGAAACTTTCTCGAGTACCCAAGAGAAGCCAGACAAAATGCTGAAAGTGATGCAGCTTCAGAATTCAGAAAATTCTCAGAGAAATGTAGGTGACAAGTGGGTGACTGGACATCCAATAAGTGGGGTTAATGAAATCCACTGTTTCAATAATGTAAATCATGACAAAGTCTGCATCACGAATAAGATTAATAAGCATATAGTTTGTCCAGATGGTCGCACAGAGAGAGTGAGCAGGCAGTGTCACTCTGTTCCCAGTGGATATATGCAAAAAGTATTCGCAGAAGATGGGTTTTCTCGAAGCAGTGACCCAAATAAACACTCCTGGGCCACAGAGAGGAGAACGCATCTGGTAAATATGCCATTGTTATTGAGCAAGTGGTTGTACTTCCACTGTGGAATGATTGTTAAATGTTTGCTCATTTGAGAGCTTTATATGAAGATAAAGTAAAATGCTTATCAATATTGTTATGTTTCACAATTAAAGCTTAAAATTCCCATTAAATATCAGCATGCTCTTGTTTTGAATAGATATTTCAGTTAAAACCTCTATTTCTTGCTATCATCCAGGTTATTATTTTGTGTGTGGTTGTTTTGACAGGTGTGCCCAATGAGTATGTCCCCTTATGTAAATCCTGATAAATCGGAGCAGGAAATCTGGGAAGAATTTTCCATGAGCTTTACCCCTGCAGTTAGAGAGGTGGTAGAGTTTGCAAAACGTATTCCAGGATTCCAAGATTTATCACAGCATGACCAAGTTAGTTTGCTTAAAGCTGGAACATTTGAGGTATGTACAAAAGGTAACCCTATTTTTAAATACTGTTTGGCAGCAGTTCCCAAAAGGATTGGGAATTATAATGGTCTGAGAAGAGTAAATAGTGGTTTTGATTAATGTGTATTATATCTGCTCCATTTAAATTTTCTGTTGAAGGTGTGTGAGGTACTGATTTCACTGGCCAGTTCATTCCCAACCAGTACCACAGTGTTGGATTGTTATACTGGGAGTTGAAGTCACGGCTAAGTACAATCCTGACCCTGCTTGAGAGGAGCTATGAGATGACTAGCCAATAACAAGGATGATATTGTATTTCCCTCCCTCTTAAACTATGGTGCTGGGACCCAGATGTAACAATCACAATGTCATCCTCTGAGAGTGGTTAAATTAGTAGGAACCAGATCTGGGCTTCCTGTAGTCAGTGTGGTTCAGCATCTTTATTTTAGCTTGGAGGAGGAGGTGGTTGTAGATTCTACAAGAATATAAATTTGTGATTTTTTTTTCTCTCTGTCAGTTTTAATTTCTGAGTCTTCTCCATCAGTTTCCGGTCAGCAGATGGGAAGGTGTGGATGTCTACTTAGAATGGAAGGTTAGAAGTTGGTAGATCACTAGAAGAGCAGCAAGGAGTTTCTGTGAGCTATTCCCTCACCTCTCTAAGATCCAGGATGGTGCTTATTGGAAGAATGTGAGAGCATCCTTCCCTCAAAAGGCTGGGTTGTAACTGGGGAAAAGGACAGGAATTTGTGAATCAAGCCAGTGTTTCTCAGTATCATCCCAATCATTCTGGCATCTTGCTTTGCCCCATGGCAATCGTTGCAGGGACTGGTGGGTTCAGGAAGTTTTGTTAGAAATATGTATGTTTTATTGGAGTGTAGGAAGAGGGAGGAGGTTTGCAGAATGGATCCAAAGAGGAGGGATTTTAACTAAGGGTTGAGGCTGAGTTCTCCTTGAATCAAAGGAAGTTGTGAGGAGATCTGGTTGAGGTGATTCTGATTAGTTTAGATAAGGTAGACAAAACTGAGCTGTTCCTATGAGCCGATGATACGACGACTGAATGACACATTTAAGACTTGGGCCAGCAACGCAGGAGAAATGTGAGGAAGAATATCTTCATGCGGTGAGTGTCGGAGACTTGGAACTTTCCACCTGAGAGAGAGAGGTGGGAGCAGAGGCGATCAATGATTTCTAAAAGAAATTGGATAGGTACTTGAGAGCAATAAACTTGTCACACAACAGGGATCGAGTAAGGGAATGCGACTGACCAGATTGCTCTGTGTGGAGGTTAATGGCTTCCTGAGCCACAATGATTCCGACTGAAGTGCCCTTTGGCAATACTGTCAGTCTTCTGGAGCATGAAGGTGATAGTAGGTCACCAGTAAAAAATAAAATCAGAATTTTAAAAACTGTTTGCTATTATTGCTGGTCTCTGTTCCTCCATTATATCTGGTGGATCCCATTGCCTAGGAACTGATGGTGGAAAAAATGTTTTACTCCCTCAGTGCTTCTGACATGCAAGGAGCAAGAAATGGTGCCAAACCTGACAAAAGCTAGTCTTTGTTAGTCATTTCTGATGCTGTGCTTTTTTTTGGTTGGGGAAAATGGTCTGAGTGTAATCTGATGGCCTTTTTATCGTTGGTGTACATTTTATCCAGAATCAGAATTGTTATCACTGATATGAGGTGAAATTTGTTGTTTTGCGGCAGCAGTACAGTGCAAAGACCTAAAAATCTATAAATTACAAAATAAATAGAGTAAACAAAAAAAGGAATAACGAGATAGTGTTCATGGACCATTTAGAGATCTGATGGCGGAGGGGAAGAAGCTGTTCCTGAACCGTTGTGTGGGTCTTTAGGCTCCTGTACCTCCTCCCCGATGGTAGTAACGAGAAGTGGCCATGTCCCAGATGGTGAGGGTCCTTCATGATGGATGCCGCCTTCTTGAGGTACTGCCTCTTGAAGATGTCCTGGATGGTGGGGAGGGTTGTACCCGTGATGGAGCTGGCTGAGTCTACAACCCTCTGCAGCCTCTTGCCATCCTGTGCATTGGAGCCTCCATACCAGGCTGTGATGCAACCAGTCAGAATGCTCTCCACCATACATTTATAGAAATTTGCAAGAGTCTGTGGTGACCAAATCTCCTCAAACTCCTAACAAAGTAGAACCGCTGGTGTGCTGCCTTTGTGATTGCATCAATGTGTTGGGCCCAAGATAGATCCTCCGACATGTTGATGACCAGGAGTTTGAAGCTGCTCACCCTTTCCACTGTTGACTCCTCAATGAGGACTGGTGTGTGTTCTCCTGACTTCCTCTTCCTGAAGTCCACAATCAGTTCTTTGGTCTCTTTCTGAATGATGTTCTGATGAATGCCTATTTCTGTCATTGGCAGGTGTTAATGGTGCGTTTTGCAGCTCTCTTTGATGTCCATGACCGGACAGTCACATTTCTGAGTGGAAAGAGTTACGGGATGGAAGAGCTGCAATTGCTGGGGGCTGGAGATCTGTTGATATCCATGTTTGAGTTTAGTGAAAAACTCAGTGCCCTGCGTCTTGGTGAGGAGGAGATGAGCTTATTCACAGCAGTTGTCCTGGTGTCAGCTGGTAAGAGAATTTGTGAATTGTCTTTATACATATACACTGTCACCACTACCTTATTCTGGTTGTGTAAGTTCTGAATCAGAAATTTAAACCAGATCAGCAATAAAACTCTTCAAAAATAAAAAAAATTGGTAAATTGGTTTATTATTGTTACATGTACCAAGGTACAGCAAAAAAACTTGTCTTGCAATACAGTTCATATAGATCATTTCATTACAACAGTGCATTGAGATAGTACAAGGTAAAACAAGAACAGAATGCAGAATAAAGTGTTACAGAGAAAGTGCAGTGCAGGTAGACAATAAGGTGCAAGGTCATAACAAGGTAGTTTGTGAGATCGAGAGTCCCATCTTATCGTGCTAGGGTATTATTCAGTCGTCTTGTAACAATGGGATAGAAGCTGTCCTTGAGCTTGGTGGTACGTGCTTTCAGGCTTTTATACCTTCTGCCTAATGGGAGAGGGGAGAAGAGAGAATGTGCGGCGTGGGTGGGGTCTTTGATTATGTCGGCTGCTTTACCGAGGCAGTGAGAAGTGTAAACAGAGTCCATGGAGGGGAGGCTGGTTTCCGTGATGTGCTGAGCTGTGTCCACAACTCTGCAGTTTCTTGCGGTTTTTATGTTGTGTTGCTGTTATCCATTGATATTTGGATGTCTTCTTGCACTGCGTGGTATTCACTCTGCATTAATAAGTCATTTATAAATCACAGTTTAGTTGAACTAATTTTTCTAGGAGGAAATAGCTGTGAATCTAACATTGTTCATTTATTTGTTGTAAATTTAATTTCTTTCTAGATCGATCAGGAATAAAAAATGTTAACTCAGTGGAGCAGTTGCAAGAAACTCTAATTCGAGCACTCCGAACCTTAATTATGAAAAATCACCCAAATGAATCTTCAATCTTTACAAAACTCCTGCTGAAATTACCTGACCTGCGTTCTCTTAACAATATGCATTCAGAAGAACTGTTGGCCTTCAAAATTCACCCTTGAATTTATGAACCATTCTCTACATTTTGTTTTTATCCTGTTGATATCATATATTTTGTGGATGAGTGTACATTATTTATGTATATAGAAATTTGCATTTTCTCCTGCATTATTTTTGAGCTACAAAAGGAGTAATATAATCAAATAACAAAAATAGAACTATACAGATATTAAAGTATATTTTAAGATTTTAACATGGATGTAACTTGAGACCATTGAAAATGTATAGATATAATTCTGAGTTTAAAATTTACTGATCAAGGTGACTTAATTTTTTTTGCCTCCATTGTAAATTGGTACTTGGTAATAATGGGAAAAGATGTTTTTTTTCTAAATCTTAGCGCTCTTACAAGTTCCTCTGTATGGTGCTGTGCCTTGATATCAATGGGATCACAGGATCGCAGTTAAATGAACCTGTACTGCTTGATCTAACTTATTATTGATTTAAAAAAGAACATTTTTTACAGCCTAGCAGTAACTTGTGGAGTTCGTGATCAATGTGCACCTTTCTTACCGATGACTCTTTATTGTTTGAAAGTCAACTTGAAACATGAGGAAAATACTGCAACCAGCATGTTTGTGTGTCTTGTCTTCGAATGCTGCATCTAGAATTAACAATGTTAGCTAATGTACTTATAATGCAACTGTTACTGTACCTGAGTAACAACTTAATATTGTCTTCTGACTACTGTAAAATGTGCTTTTTGTTTAATGACTCTTTGAATGTGAATGAGTGCAGTAAAGTCAATGCTTGAAATGCATTGGTTTTTTAATTCATTTACAGGATTTGGGGATCACTAGCTAGGCCAATATTTATTGGCCTTTCTAATTGTCCTTGAAGCTGGTGGTGAACTGCCTACCTGAAGGCTTTGGAATCTTTCTGTCGAGGGTACCTCAGGTGCTGGTGGGAAGGCTGTACCAGGATTTGGGGCCAGCGAAACACCCAGGTCCGGATGGTGTTTGACTTGGAGGGGAACCTACAGGCGCTAGTGTTCTCTTGTGTCTGTCCCTCTTTGTGATAAAAGGTCTACGACATTGAAGGAGACCTTGGGCAAGTAAAGGCTGTGCGTTTTGTACGTGGCGGAGACTGCAGGCATAATGCAGCAGTGATGGAGGGAATGAATGTTTAGCAAGTACCTGAATTAGTCATTTAGCAACTTTGCCGTGGGTGGTGTTGAGCTTGAGAGTTGGAGCTGCAGCCATCTTGGCAAGTGGGGATTATTTCATCATGCACCTGTGTTGTGCCTTGTAGGTGATGGAAAGGCTTTGAGGTGGTAGGAGATGAGTTGCTCACCGCAGGGTACTGGCCATCCCAGGTATTGAACAGGTTTAGTTCTCACAGATGTCCATTTTGCCCATATTGGGGAAATATACAAAAATCACTCCATTAGAACAATACCTCTGCAGTATTGTAATGAATGGCATCAAAAACATGCAAGACTGATAAGAAAAAACAGTTACTAACAGTGGAGGAGGAGAGGAAACCAGTCTTGTCATTTGTAGGAACAAACGTGTATATACATCAGACTTTTGAACTTAATATTATGAGAGCTTGTTAATACGTAGGGGTGTCCATATGTCTGATGTTCGTATCCAGGGACAGCCTTTGATATGTACTTGCTGCCACAGTATTTATGTGGCTGGTCCATTTGAATTTCTGGTCAGTGGTGACCCCTTGGGATGTATGTGGTGGAGGTCTTGATATTGGTCATGTCATGATGATCCGGGCTGGGGTGATTGATCTCCCAACAACCACAGCCATCTTTCTATGTGTGGGTTGGGACTCCACCCATTGGGATGTTTTTTCATTGACTGTAGTTTCGCCAGGTCTCCTTGATGCCACACTCTTGACAAATAGTGCCATCAGGGCAGTCATACTTGCCCCAGGAATTCAGCTCTTGCGTATCCATTTGGACCACAGATGTGATGAGGTCTCCAGCAAAGTGCTGCTGTCAAACCTAAAGTGAGCACATTATTGGTAAGAGTCACTAGATAGTACTATCTCTGCCACCTTTGATTATTGATTGAGAGTAGGTCCATTGGCTGTACAGAGGGATCTTGGGCTGCAAGTCCCTAGCTCTCTGAAAGTGGCTACACAAGTAGAAAGGGTGGTAAAGTAAATAGCATACTTGCCTTCATAGGTCGGGGTGTTAAGTATAAAACTAAGGAGGTCATGTTGCAGCTGTATAAAACTTTGGTGGGGCCACATTTGGAGTGTGCAGTTCTGTTTGCGATATTACAGGACGTGGAGGCTTTGGAGAGGGTGCAGTCGAGGTTCACCAGAATGCTGCCTGGATTAGAGAGTATTAGCTATCAGGAGAGGTTGGACAAACTTGGTTTGTTTTCTTTGGAGTGTCAAAGGCTGAGGGGTGACTTGATAGAAGTATATAAAATTATTAGAGGCATAGATAAGGTAGATGGAATCTTTCTTTTCCCCAAGGTGGATATGTCAAATGCTAGAGGACATGGGTTTGAGGGGGGAAAGTTTCTAGGAGATGTACAAGGCAAGTTTTTAACTCAGAGTGGTGGAAGTAGATATGACAGAGGCATTTAGACAGGAGCATGAACACGCAGAGAATGGAGGGATGTAGACCATGTGCAAGCAGATGGGATTGGGTTAAATTGGCATCATGGTTGGCATGGAATCTGTGGGTTTAAGAATCTATTCCTGTGCTGTACTATGTTCTAATGTACCCAAGGTGGACGTGCTCTGCTTTTCGAGGACAGTTCTATGTTGTTGGGTAGTCTTTTAACTACTGAAGCCATCTGACAACTGGTGTATCTGACACGCCCTTCGACAACAATTGAAACGGATGGCCCCATTTATAGTTACAGTATCCCATTAGTATATTACTGCCACACAACCCTACAGAGACTGCCACAGGGTGAAAGGTGAGACTTTATTTCTGTATGGACTGTTGACTGGTCAAATGCAACAGGTGCCTGAGCTTGGGCCAGGGCTGTTACCAGTTCCTGCGGTTGCCTTGCTGATGAAACCGGTTATGAAAACGCCATCCAAAGAAGGATGTTGGAGATGGCCTTCCTTACTGATCACAACTTGTCAGAAGGTTACCACTTCTCCCAACCCGCTGTTGAATTAGCTCAGGAGAGTCCGTTTGTCTTGTTCTGACAGGCAGACCAGGGTTTATTCAAGGCTTGAGTAGAAGGCTTCATCTGAAACTTCCATGGCTGAGGTTGTATACACTGTGATGAATGAGGAAAGGGTTCATAGGATGTCCTCTAATTCTGTAGCTTCAGTGCTGCACCTGGTTCTACACCTGGACCTCTTTCCAGTGGGGAGTTTTCAGGTGTCTCCCCAGTTGTGTGGACACCTATGGCCTATGCTCCCCACCTTGCTATTACTAGTGCCTTCATGAACAGATTCATTTCCAACAAATAAATGACTGAGGATGAGAACAATTAAGTTTTCTCACTGCTTCTGCAGGACCCAATGCAGTGTGAGGTATTGCATTTTGGGAGATCAAACCAGGGTAGGACTTGTACAATGAATGGTAGGGCTCTGGGGAGTGTTATGGACCAGAGGGACCTAGGAGTGCAAGTGCATCGATGGCTGAAGGTGGCGTCACGGGTAGACAGGGTGGTGAAGAAGGCATTTGGGATGCTGGCCTTCAGACAGGGCAGAGTACAGGAGCTGGGAAGTTATGTTGCAGTTATATGAGATGCTAGTGAGGCTGCACTTGTGTACCGTTTTGGTCACCCTGTTAAAGGAAAAATGTTATTAAACTAGAAAGAGTGGAGGAAAGATTTACCTGGTTATTTCTGGATTTGGGGACCTGAGTTACAAGGAGAGGTTGTGTAGACTAGGACTTTATTCCCTAGAACGTAGGAGATTGAGGGGTGACCTGATAGAGGTGTGCAAGATCATGAGGGGCATGGACAGGGTAAAAGCACATGGTCTTTTTACCAGGGAGGGGGTGCTAAAAACAAGAGGGCATAGGTTTAAGATCAGAGGTGAGAGATTTAAAAGGGACATCTGGGGCAGCTTCTTCACACGGAGGGTGGTGCGTATTTGGAATGAGCTGCCAGAAATAGTGGTTGAGGCGGGCACATTAGCAACATTTAAAAGCCATCTAGATAAGTACGTGGATAGGAGAGGTTTAGAGGGCTATGGCCAAATGTGGGCAGATGGGACTAGCTCGCTGGGCAACACAGTCGGCATGGACGAGTTGGGCCGAAGGGCCTGTTTCTGTGCTGTATGACTCTATGACCCAGTCTGTAGGCTATCCTGGTTGGTAAGTAGTAGTGCCATTCAACATGGAGGAATACTAATTCATCAGTTGGGGGAAGGGAGTTGGTGGTATTTAATTGGATGGTTCCTTGCCTATGATCTGATGCCATAAAAGTCTATGGGATTCAGAGTCAGTGTTTTGAATTCACTAGACCCCTCACTTTTACAAGTATATCACCACTTCTGGTTCTTCCGGTGATGGGAATCATCTAAGCATTGTAAACTTTTATTTAAACTTTATTTATACAGCACAGTTACAGGCCCCTCTGACCCACCGAGCCCGCGCGACCTCATTATACCCATTGTGGAACCATTGAGCATATTGGCTGTAAGGTAAGTGATTTCAGTCATGTAAGGTCTCTGCTAAATTCACCTGTGGGACAGCTCTCCTAATTACGGCAAAGTCATTCCCATCCAGTCTGGAGGTCAATGCAGATAGTCTGTCCTGTGCTGCTTTTATTCTCATCTGTGTATTGTCCAATAATGCACTTTGGTGCCATCAGCTTTTATGCTGTTTTGTATCTGAAGTATTTGAATTATCCACCTTTTTTTTACCAATAATAACACAAAGTACCCAAAACCTATTTTTGTGTACCGAAAAAAACGATTGCACTTTGCTGTAAGAATGCGGCCTTCAAAGTGTGGATATTGTGCATGGTGCACTGAACTATCATGTTTTCTTATGGACAAATCTTAATATTGGTCAGTAGCATGACCGTAACTCAAAGGGTGAAAATCCGGAACAGTAAACACGTTGATGGCACTGAATGACTTTGAATGTGCAGATATTACTAACTTTTAGAAAGTTGATGCATTTGCCTAAGCTTTATTAAATAGCTGAAAATAACTGGTTTTACCAAACAGCGGCAACTGGAAAAAATGCCCTGAAATGAACCAAAAATGAGGCCCTGAAGCCCTATCTACATATGTAACTTGTTTGGAACCTTTTGTAGCATTGTGTCCAGTAGTGCATGAATTTTCCTATAGATCAGAATTTACTAAAACCATACTAATGATTTCAATAAATTAATGGGCAGTTCAGAGGATTAGAGTCATGGAGTTGTACCTACATAGCCCACGGCTCACTGGAAACGTAACCCTAAAAGTATTTTTATTTTGTGCAAGTACAACATGTAATTTCATCTTTTAATAATTTCCTGCCTTCCCCCGACGGAAACTTAAATTGTTGGATCAGTTCTCTTTGCAATGCTCCGATTCTAATAGAAACTACAAATTTCAGCTTTTGATGCGGTTGGTTCATAAGAGCTACTGAGGACCCCACCTACTCTTCACCAGCCTCCTCTCCTGAAGGCTAAATCTAAAATGAAGTAGGAAAGTTGGAACTACTTTTTATCTAGCTGCCCACCAGCTTCTTTCAGAAAATCAAGCTTCTTTTGTGCCTAACAGCTCAACGTGTTCACCCAGCAGCTGTCGGAGGTGGATTATGCAGGCAGCAAGATTGCTCTGTAACTGGAGTGGACTCTCGGCTGATTGCCTTTCAACACTGGAGACAGCCAATGTGGCAAAAGAGTTGCGGGGAACTGGTTGACTTCGAGGAGTAGAAACTGCTCAGTGACGAGAGACTTTGGTTGATTACTGAGCAAGGGGGATGATGGGAATCAAAGGAATCCTGATGATTAGGGATTGGAAGGGGGGGCATCAAAGAGGCAAATGAGCTTATTGGGCCTGGGGAAAACACTGCTGCTCCTTCTAACCCACAAGCACCATTGTAAATGCACTTTCTTTTCCTATGTTCACAATGAGCAGCAGTAAGTCACCTGGACTCACGAGCCTAATACAAGATTGTCACTGCACCTTTTCCTCAACACCTGGTTCCTAATTCTTGTATCCCTCACCTTTCCTCGATTCCCAAATTCTATTAATCTCAGCAGAAGAGGTTTCACTGCTCTCTCGACTAAAGAATTACAAATATTCAAAATCCCGTCAATTAAATGACTCCTTGCTTCAGTTCTACATGTCCAACCCTTTAATCTGAGAACGTTACCTGGTTCTGAACACTCCATCGCACTACTTAAATATGTGCCATTCTCTTCTTCTAACCTCCACAGAATAAAGGCCCTTGTACCAACACTCACTTTGCTCCAGGAATTGATTGAGTAAACCTATAGACAACCGTTTCCAAGGTACTGTGGTCCTGCTATTATAACTGCTGCCTCACAGTTCCAGTGATCCAGGTTCAATCCTGGTGCTAGGTGCTGCCTGTCTGGAGTTTTTAAACTTCTTGTGATCATTTGGGCTTCTGCACACATCCCGAAGATGTGCAGGTTGGTAAGTTAATGAGTGACTGTACATTGCCTCTAGTGCATAGGTAAGTGATAAAATCTGGGGGAGGAGTTGATGGGAATTTGGGGAGAATAAAATGGGGTAGGATTAGTGTGAAAGGGGTACTTAATAGTCAGTGCAGACTTGTTGGGCCAGAGGGCCTGTTTCCATGCTGTATCACCTAAGGGGAACAAAACTACAAAGTACTGCAGGTTTAGTCTTGTATAATTGTTGCAAGTCTTTACAAATGCACCCCAACCCCTTGCAATGAAGACCCAGCCCTTGAACAGTTAGATCATGGCTAATTTACAGTTGACTCCAGCCACTCCCCGTAGCTCCATATCCATGGTAGTCCTCTTCAAAAATGACTGAAAATTAAAGTATCATACATAAAACTGCAGCAAAGATTAAGAGACTAATTTATTTTGCAGACAAGGATTTTTCCCCCTAGGTTTGTTTTATTACATAAAATATCTATACTAAAATACAGCATCACAATTACATAAAATATTGTTTTGCACCATTACTAAAACATATTTGATGCTCATTACATGATGTGATTGTCAACAGCAACTACCCCAACAATATTTTAGAGCATGTAACTGCATTGTATCCCTCTTTCTTCACAGTGTGCAAATATAAATCCCTATCATTCACAAAGAGCTATTGAACAATTTTCTCCCGAGCTTAGTTATTGACATTTTAGCTATTTTTGGGTTCTGCATTTACAATTAAGAAAAAATACATTAGATCATCAGCATTTACATAAAGAATTATCAGCCATAAGCATTAATGTGCCAGTTAGTAGCAAAACAACAAAAGCACAACTGCACCAGTTGTACTGGATTTTTTGAAAAAAAAGATAGGGCCTGTTAATTCCAGAGGTTTAAAGCAGTAAATCAGCATTGTTTTGGATTCTAACTATTTTTCCTGAATATCAGCAAATGTTAGTTGGTCTATTCATTCAAGATTTCTATTGATCACATAGACTTGTGAAGGTCGGTTTGGGTTTCTGCTATCAAATAGCTGATCAAAAAATGTCATTAAGATTTATTTAACAGTTCCAGAAGAACCAAATAAAAGGGTTAACAGTATACATTGAAGCAAAAACAAAAATCACAGACTTAAATATCCAAGAGCAGATGCTTGAAAACTGAAATTAAAACAGAAAATGTTTGAAACACTCAGCAGGTCAGACAGCATCAATGGAGGCAATAAACTGTTCTAATAAAAGGACATTGCGATGAGACATTAACTCTGCTTCTCTTTCTGCAACGCTGTCTGATGTGTTGAATATTTCCAGCATCTACTGTTTTTATAAGGGCATATGAATTAGAAGCAGGAGCTGGCTAAAAGCCCCTTAAACCTGCTCCGCCATCCAACAAGAATAGTGTAGGAAAGTGATCCAATAAGCATCACTTTCCTGCACTATCTCCATATCCCATGATATCCAGAAAGCTACAGCTCTCTGCTTTGAATTAACTCTATGGATGAGTCTCCACAGCCCTGTGGGGTAAAGAATTCCAAAGATTCCACTCTCTGAATGAAGGACTTTTTCCTTATTTCAGTCCTAAGTGGTCTACCCCTTATTGTGAGACTGTGACCCCTGGTCCTAGACTCTTCAGCCAGCTGAAAGATTTTCCAAACATCTCTTTCGTTGAACCCCGTAAGAATTTTGAAGTCTCAATGAGATGAAACTTACTTTTATAGACTCTAGAGAATAGAGACCTAATCTACTCACTCTCCTTGTATCCCTCCACAGCCTGGTAACCTGAGAAAGATCCTTGTATGGCAAACCTACCATCCCAGGAACCAGTCTGGTGAATCTTCATTGCACTTCATCTGTGGGAGTACATCCTTCGTTTTAGATAAGGTGACTAAAGTTGCACACAATAATTACAATATTTCAGATACAGTTTCATTAATGCCCTATATAATTGCAATAAGACACCTTTACTCAAATCCTCCTGTAGTAAAGGCCAACATACCATTTGCCTTCATGACTGCCTGCTGCACTCTATATTAGCGTCAGTGACATCCAGGTCCCTCTTCACGTTAACATTTCCCAAACTGTCACTTTTTAAAAAAAGACACAGCTTTTCTGTTTTATGTACCAAGGAGGATGACCTCTCAGTTTTGTATATTATATTCCATCTGTGGCTCACAAAGCTTTCTAATATTCTGTCCTTGCCCAAATCCCAATGGAACATTAGGTTCCACCGAGCCAAATCATTGATATGAATTGTGAACAGCTGTGGCCAGGTACCAGCCCTTGCAGTAACCCACTAGTCACCCTGGCAACCTGAGAAAGAACTGTGATTACCACTCATTGATTTCCCCGTTAACTAATTCTCAATTCATGCTAGCCTATTACTTCCAATACTTTGCTGACCAATTTCCTCCGTGGGATATTATCGAAGGCTTTCTGAAAATATACCACATATTCTCCCTCCCCCCTTATCTATTCCTCTAGTTACAATCTCAAAAAAATCCAATAGATCAGTCAAACATAAATAGCTCAGAACTCATAAGCACATAACAATGAAATAATATTTTAAACATTACCTCTAGCAATTCAGCAATGTGGAACAAAGGCTGAGTGATATTGTTAAAAGTTTAAAAACTGCCAGCATATGATTATAAACGTTCAGTTGTACCATACATTCTGAACTCTAACATGGTGCAATACTGGAGGTTATAAGTCTGCTACATATGGCTGCAGTGTTGTCTCATAGCGCATTGCTGGTTGTAAATGAAGATCTCCCTGTAGTAAACGGCTAAATATTCCTATTGATATGATGGGACATTCCATCAATGAGTCAGAAACTACAAAGATCTGGCTGGTGCAATTCCTAGTTGTGCCAACTTACAGACATTTACAAATGGCTCTGATGAAGGCTGTTCAACCTGCAATTTTAACATTATTTCTCTTTACATGAATGCTGTCTGACTTGCTGAGTGTTCCTGGCATTTTCTGTTTTTATTAAGAAATGGTGAACTGTTAGGTTCATTACAAATACCCTTAATATCCTGACTTGTAAGAGGGGAAAATCTTTCCTCATTATCTAGTGATCCAGTTAGAAATTTTGTACAAGGAATGTAACGTAGCAGCGTTGAACTTGATTGGGAAGGCCAACATGATTCTGCTGGCATACATTGTCAAATCCCGTATATGAATAATGGGCACTCAGGAATTAAACCGGGGGGAAAAGACTCCCATGCATAAATAGGTTAATAACTGGAGTTAGAAAGATCAGCGTATTAAAAGGGAAAATGAATGCACATAGTATCAATGAATTAAACAAGATTGATTTTTCTTGACTGCACCACGACTAAAATTATTTGCATCTGAAAGTTATTATAATACTAAACATTCTTGCTTTATCAAGAAGTAATATCAAATAACCTTTCAGAGTGTATTTTTCTTGTAGTTTTAGCTCATTTGTATGTAATGCTTTAATAGGAAATTGAACCTCTCAAACTCCCACGGGAGATGACGATAAGGAAAAACAATGGATATCTTAAACTAAACAAAGTAGATGAGAACAAGTCTGTTTACCTCTAAACCATTTTCCTTCCCTGTAAAAGCAAAATTAACCATTTATAGGACTTTGAAGTTCAGTCATAGTTGGAGAATTAGGCTTTTAACTACACTATATACAACATAAATGGCATACTACTTAGTAGTTATTCTTGAATACAACTGATTGGAAATCCAATTCGAATTTAAAATCTCAAGGGCATTTTATTACTTTTGATCCCTTAGCTTCCATAACCATCTGATAAAAGCCATAAATGGGTTTTTAACAAAGGTAACTTGCCCTCTTTGCAACCAAGACACAAACTGGCCAGGGAGAAACTTGCTTTGTGTCATTTCCTGACCTGACGTGGATCTGAAGTGTTTTAAAATCAGGTCCTTTTTCCAAATTAGGTTCCTTGCCTCATTTTCATAATTTCAAAGAGCACTGGGGGGCAGTTGTACTTCCTGCTGCAGTTTGATGACTGAGGAGGAGATTGGCTGTGGTTTAGACTTCTCTTCCTGCTGGTTCCATTGTAAAGTGTGAACCTAAAACTTAAATGTTCCTTGGCAGCCTCTGTTAGCCCCCGAAGGACTGCAGATTAGGCCATGGTACAGACAGGCAAACTAAAGCATCTGTGCTGGCCAATTTTGCTAAATTTTGGGACGTGTCAGCACACTATTTCACTCAGGCTCGCTGGCTGAGCAGCAGGTACATCAGGTGAAGGCAGGAAATACAGGAATGGGGGAATACAGTGCAAATTATTCTCTCACTTTATGCAAAACATGGGCTTAATTTGGGCCAATCCCTCTCCTCTCATTTCTTACCGTCGTCCCATCTGAGAGTCTTGTTGAGAGTGGATTAACATTGAGACAAGAAAACATGCTACTTTAAACTGCCTGTAAACAGATGGTCATTACTGTTTATAGTGAAGGGCAAAGTACAGTCTGTAATAATTTGCTAACTTTAATCCCACTGACGGATTTAAGGGAAAATGCCACCTGAAAAATAATTAAAAATATACATTTTAGTTTCTTTTTGTGCAGCAGCTTCATAATTGATTAAACAAACCTAAGAACCATACTGGCTAATTTCAAACTGAAAATAACATTAAATGTTGTACACAAATAAACCTGGAAAAATGGGAGAAAAAACAAACTATTCCAAGAAAGATTTGAAGCTGGATGTCAATCGGGTGGATGTCAATGTCCAAAAGTGTGAACAGTATGATAAGTGAACAGCCTGTTCACTGGCTCTGTCGCATATGGGTGCTCTAATTTCACTCAGGGTCCTTTTGTTAACATTCATCATTACATTTTATAATGAAATACACTTTTATATCTAGTTCTCAATTCACTTTTTTTTGAGAGGATTTAAAACAAAATCTGAGCTCTCAAAGTAGCTTTGATATATCAATACACATCACCAGCTGAATCTGGTTTTACTCGAGGCAAGGACAAGAATATTCAAGCATCTGCCTAATCAAGAAAACCTGAACTCTATCGAGGTCCAGCAACAGACTGCAACAATGATAAACATACACACATAACTAAATACCATCAGTCCCCCGAAAGCTCAGTACTGTATTACATGATAAAAACATTCCAACAATTTAAACCGAAACCTGTCTGTTAATATTTTTGTGACAGGTTATTAAACCACATTTCTCATTTGGTAAAGAACTAGTACAATACCAGTTCAGCATTGTCTAACTGAGTTAGATCAACAGCCTATGGACTATTCCATGGACGCAACTAATATTTATATAGGCCCTAATATAGCAAAGTGCACCAAGGTGTTTTACAACAGTACTATTGTACAAAATTTGACACCGAATCACATAAAGAGATTTTAGAGCGGATACTCAACACTTTTATGGTTTAAGCATCTTGTCAAAGAGATGTACGTCCAGCGATTCATGCCTGGTCAGTAGTGCAAAAAGCTTTATGTAGTCACATCAGTGAGTTGTATCCTGCCTCTGAAATTCATTCCACCAATTTCATTGCAACGAATTTCAGGGGCAGAGCTCAATGTGCTAGCTTAACTACGCAGCACCTGTAGTGCTAAAAACTGGAGATTAATTTCTCAGCAGTGGAGAAAGGAAAAGATTTTGGACGGGAGTTCCAGGGCTTAGATTTTTGTCAGATGAAGGTAGAGCTGTCAGTGGTGGAGTGATTTAATTCAGGGGTGCTCAAGAGGCCAGAATTCGAGGAGTGCAGATAGTTCAAGATTGTAAATCTAAAGCAGATTACAGAGGTAGGAGAAGAGAAGGCCAGTGGGGGATTTGATTAAAAAAAGCTGAAGTGTTATGTAACTATGAACCAGCATTGACCAATGGGTAAATGATGACTTGGATTTACTGCAAGTTAGCACATGTGCAGCAGAGCTTCCGGTGACCTCAGATTGATGGAGATTAGAAGATTGAGGCCAGTTAAGAGGTAACAAAGACGAGGGCTTAGTGTCTGTGAGGCAAATAATGTGGGAAGGGTATCATGCAATGGCACAGAAATGTGGTTTATAACTCAGCTTGGGGTCAAGTATCACACCAAGGGTATGAACAGTCTGATTCAGCCTTGGACAGTTGCCAGGTACAGGGATAGAGCTGAGGGTTTCTAAAGTGATCCATTAGTGCTAGCGCTGGTAGCTAAAGCCAAATTCCAACAACCCACACTGAACAGTTGAGAAGTAATTCAGAAACAGGAAGGGAGCAATCACTCTATTGGGAGTATTCTGTCAGCCCCCAATTAGCCATCAGGACACTGAGGAGCAAGTAAGTAGGCAGATTTTGGAAGGGTGCAAAAATAACAGGGTTGTTGTCATGGGTGACTTCAAATTCCCTAATATTGACTGGAACCTCCTTAGTGCAAAAGATGGGGTGGAATTTGTTAGGTGTGTACAGGAAGGATTCCTGACACAAGCTGTGGATAGGCTGACTAGAGGAGAGACCATGCCCGATCTGGTATCAGGCAATGAACCTGGTCAGGTGAAAGACCTCTCAGTGGGCAAGCATTCTGGGGATAGTGACCACAATTCTCTGACCTTTAGCATAGTCATGGACAAAGATACAGTTGGAGCAGACATTATGGGAAAGTATTTAATTGGGGGAGGGCAAATTATGATGGTATCAGGGAAGAACTTGGGAGCATAAATTGGGAAATGCACTGCAGAAATGTGGAGGTTGTTTAGGGACCACTTACATGGGGTTCTAGATAGGTTTGTCCTGCTGAGACAAGGAAAGGATGGTAGGGTGAAGGAATCATGGTTAACAAGAGAGGTGGAAGGTTTAGTCAAGAGGAAGAAGGAAGCATATTTAAGGTTTAGGAAGCAAAAATCAGATAGGGCTCTTGAGAGTTATACGGTAGCCAGGAGGAGCTTAAGGAGGGAGTTAGGAGAGCTAGAAGGGGACATGAGAAGGCCTTGACAAGTCAGGTTAAGGAAAACCGTAAGGCATTCTACACATATGTGAGGAACAAGAGGATGATTAGGGTGAGGGTAGGACCGCTCAGGGATAAGGGGGGAAAAATTTGTCTGGAATTGAAGGAGGTAAAGAAGGTCCTGAATGAATATTTTGCTTCAGTGTTCACCAGGGAAAGGGACTTAGACGAATGTGAGGTTAGCATAGAACAGGCAAATGTGTTGGAGCATGTTGAGGGTAAGAAAGAAGTAGTGTTGGAGCTACTAAAAGACATTAGGATAGATAAGTCCCTGGGGTCGGACAGGATATACCCCAGGTTACTATGGGAAGTGAGGGAAGAGATTGTTGGAGCGTTAATGATGATCTTTGAGTCCTCCCTGGCCACAGGAGTGGTACTGGAGAATTGGAGGATGGCAAACGTTGTTCCAAAAGGGATAAACCCTGGAATTATAGACCAGTGAGTCTTACGTCAGGGGTGGGCAAACTATTTTAGAGGATTCTTAGGGACAGGATTTATGAGCATTTGGAGAGCATAGTCTTATTAGGGATAGGTAGCATGGCTTTGTGACGGGCAGGTCGTACCTCATGAGCCTAATAGAATTTTTTGAGGAAGACAAATTGATGAAGGTAGTGCAGTGGATGTGGTATATATGGATTTTAGTGAGGCGTTTGACAAAGTTCCCCATGGTAGGCTCATTCAGAAAGTCATGAGGTATGGAGTCCGTGGAAAATTGGCTGGGTGGATTTGAAATTGGCTTGCCCACAGAAGGCAGAGGGTGGTTGCAGAAGGGGAGTATTCGACCTGGAGGTCAGTGACCAGTGGTGTTCCGCAGGGATCTGTTCTGGGACCCCTGCTCTTTGTGATTTTTATAAATGACTTGGATGAGGAAGTGCAAGGGTGGGTTGGTAAGTTTGCTGATGACATGAAGGTTTGTGGTGTTGTGGATAGTGTAGAAGGTTGTCATAGGTTGCAATGTGACTTAGACAGGATGCAGACCTGGGCAGAGAGGTGGCAGATGGAGTTCAATACAGAGAAGTATGAAGTGATACACTTTGGAAGAATGAACTGGAAGGCAGAGTACATGGTTAATAGCAGGATTCTTAGCAGTGTGGAGGAACAGAGAGATCTTGGGGTCCAAGTACATAGATCCCTCAAAGTTGCCATGCAAGTTGATAGGGTGGTTAAGAAGGCGTATGGTGTGCTGGCCTTCATTAGTCGGAGGATTGAGTTCAAGAGCCGAGAGGTAATGTTGCAGCTCCATAAGACTCTGGTTGGACCACACTTGGAGTATTGTGTTCAGTTCTGGCCGCCTCATTATAGGAAGGATGTGGAAGCTTTAGAGAGGGGGCAGAGGAGATTTACCAGGATGTTACCTGGGTTGGAGAGCATGTCTCATGAGGAGAGACTGAGCGAGCTAGGGCTTTTCTCTTTGGAGCGACGGGGGATGAGAGGAGACTTAATAGAGATGTATAAGATTATGAGGGGCATAGACAGAGTGGACAGCCAGCACCTTGTTCCCAGGGCAGCAATGGCTAATACTAGAGGTCACCCAATTAAGGTGAGAGGAGGAAATTTCAGGGGAGATGTCAGAGGTGGGTTTTTTACACAGAGAGTGGTGGGTGCCTGGAATGCACTGCTGGGGCGGGGGGTGGGAGGGGCTGATACAATAGGGTAATTTAAGAGACTATTAGACAGGCACATGGATGAAAGAAAAATAGAGGAATAGAGGGTTATGGGAGGTGAAATAGAGAGGGGGATAGATTGAATGGGGATAAGGTTTATATAGGTCTCCATAATTCTGATGTGTGATATGTAGTAAATGAAACACTTTCTTTAGTGTGTTGCATCCCATTTCTGTTCCCTGTGGTATAAAGGATGTTCAATTTTTGTCACTGTGCATTCACTAAAACCTCAACAGCACAATTTCAACATGAAGTATTGGAAAATGTTACAGTTTAAAATCACAAACATTCAAACTGGACATACAAACCATTTTAGGACCACATGACATTGCAATATTCATATGACAAGAAAGCAAATTAATCAGAGCATACATTAAATTTACACGCAGCTAAATGTTCAACAAAACATTCTTGCTCATATATGAATACTTGCTCTGCAGGCAGCATAGACTCTAATAGGAACACATTGAGAAATATTAGTTTTAAATCTATAGATAGAAAAAGCAAAATTTACTCAATGGAATATTTCTGTACAGATTTAACAGCTGCTTGAACAGAACACAAACCAAATTACATTCCCTTACAGTGCAAACTTGAGGCTCATTTGCCACATTTTGTTATCGCAATCTTCCTCACACAATGGACATTACAGCACAAACATACCATCGTATTTACATAACAATTAAATATTTATCATTTAAACATGATTGTAACGAGATTGGAAAGGTGACTTTTGCTTCATTTCTTTAAATTCTATTTTTTTCAAGTGGTCGTTTTTATTAAAAATATCAAGGAAATATCATAAATTTAATTAACTGTGCAAACATCTGGTAAGATTCTATAAAAGTGGCTTGTTTTCCTTAGTTATATCATTCAATATTAATTAATGTATTTCACATATAAAAATTAGAATTCTGGCTCCCTACACAGTTTATTGTATCCTGATTGTCTGTGCATTCAATATTCTCAGCTCGTGAGTTCAGCGAAGTCATGACTAATGGTCATTTGGATTTACTATCTATTATTTTACAAAATTATTCAACTTGACTACCAAGAACTGACAAAGTGTATGCAATATCCCAATCCAGCCCTGTTAGGAGGGCAAGACTTTTTAAAATCTTGGGAAAAATTCTTTCTTAAAAGTAATGCTTAATCACTTCATATCCTTTGAGGTTTCACCCCTCAGAGTCTCCCCCTCTTACTTTTATCTCTTCATCTCATTTAGACACAATTTTGTTGTATTTTTTCTTGCTGTACTGCAAGCTTCATTTTAGGTAGAAGCAGTACTTCAGGTGGGGGAAAAAATCAGGAGCACAATAGCTCTTATTCAGTGGTGCCAGAAACAACCTTCCATTTCAGAAGACTGGCTATGTTTTTGTTTTGAAAATTCTGCACCGAACTTCAATTTTCGATTGACGTGATCCTATCAGATAAAACAGAAGGGTGCGCTGAAAGGTGCACTCAGCAAAACATTATCGGTAGAACATGGGAAAATGGTCTAGGAGAAAGACTGAGTCTACAAGGCTTCAATCCTGAAGTTCTCGTCAGCAACATTGATCAAGAACTACTGTATTTGCAAAGAGAATGCATTACTGCTACTTCTGAAGAATATACATGGCACTATAAGGATCTCAGTATCAAGGCATATATACTGACATTTTTGACGCTATTATTTATTCCCACAGTTTGAAGAGAAAAGCTGCAGAAGTTATAGCTCCATTCACAGGAGGCATGAGAGCACCACTGGTTAGCACCGTATAAATAAGCTTTCTCAAGCTGTGGGAAATTGTTTATGATATTCAGAAATGGATAAAAGCTCATTAAAAGGATTATTTTAGATTATCTATTTGGTAAGAGGTGGATTTTGCACAGGCACGTTCCCAATAAAAAAGTTCCTGAAAGACAGCTGCTGGATTTAGCAACGATATTCTAACACATGCAGAGAAATTCTTCTCCACTCTTGACATCAGTTGAATACCCAGGCCAAATTAATGATGTCAGCGTTGAGGGAAAGATGCTTTTCCATTGCTGGTATTCAAGACCAGTGTCAAACACTTTCAGAAAGATGCAGCATAACCAAAGCTAGGTTTGAGTCCTTTCCCTCCCCCCCATCTACCTTCAACTCCAATCTTGGAAAAGAAATCCTTATGACTCAAATTGTGAATGTTTCCACTTGAATATTCTGGCTGCCTCTTCAATCTGTCTGATTGGAACTGTCTACTTGTAGAACAATCTGTACAACATGTGCTGCTAGAATTGGCAACTTGGTTGAGAATGCTGTTGGGTAACTCGTTAAGTCATTCTGTTGTTCAGACTTTATTCTTACTGAAATGTACTGAAGTTTTGTAGATGCTAATTTATTCATGTTTGTTTGACCTGCACAGCACACTTTAACTGCATCTATTTATCCCCTTAATTCACAGTCTTGGATATGTACATGAACAATGAATAAATACTGAAAGGAATATGGTTCAGATGTTGGTGGAGGAGAGGGATTCTAGCAGTTATCTTCCTTACACTTGAATTTTGGTTCCAGTTAAAGAACATTTTTCACCTCAGAACTATTCTGCAATTTCCCTAAAAATATCAAATTAGTTAAGCCTTGGGCTACAGTGACTTGCCTGCAACAATAGCTGCAGTGCATTTAATCATATTAAATTCCATTAAAATCCATGCAGGAGAAAACTCATATATGACACTGGAGTTTGGAGTTCCTTACCACAAACAATATTATACCATATCATCTCATCTGAAAACAAACATGAACAACATCAGTCCACAAGGTAAGTGAAAATGTGTACAAAAAAATCTACCTTCACAAAATCACTAGTACCCGCATTAATGGAATGTTTCCCCAACATTTCTGGAAAAAGGTACTCTGTGAAGTGCAATTAAACATCGCTCAGTAGTGCTAATGCAGTTTACAGATATTAGGGTAGTGCAGCTGTTCGAAGTTAACTTCCTAATCTTCAAAGACCTCCAGGAATAATGGTGGAAAAAGTTCTGTTGGACATTCCACTTTCATATGAAGAAAGCGGCTTGCATGGCAGGCTCCGATCATTCGCAGGTCTGTCACCTTCATCAGTAGTTTTGGCCAAAAGTGGGCAACGTTGTGTTTGCGATAATTAATGTAATGTTCAAATGCAAGGAGGAAGGACTCCTGGATTTTTTCTATCTTGTCTATGCTGGTAAGGCCAGGTCGATCTACACAAAAACAATGAGGTGCTACCATTAGGAAACCTAGCAGAAAATAGTTAATTCTGTAGTACAGCCTGACACATGAATAAATATTAGGCGATGATGCCAACGTGCTTGCTTCTAACATATAATTTGCGTGAACAGCTTTAATGGAATGTATTCAAAACTGGCTAATTAAGAGCTCCCAAAATCCAACACAATTTATTCTGTCAAAGATACAGGAACATCTGGGCTACGAGTAAAATATGGTGTTATATATTTATCAGGTTGAATATTTTCAATGACCAATTATATATGTTTAACTGGAAAATTGTTAGCAGGATATATCAAACTATGACAAGGTATAATTCCACCATTACTATCGATTAAGCCTTGCCAGTAAACCTCTCAGAAAACCCCAGAAAACTACAATGCTGCAGATAGAAATGACCAATTGCGTGTGAAGTATTCAGTAGTGCTGGACTCAATTTGTTGAAACAGCTGATGATGATTGGGCCTAGAAACTTAAATTTCTTACCTGTATAGTCATATATTACTTTCACTCCCATGTTAAGACAACTGACTTTCAATTCAGTTCTGGAATTTAACTCTTTGTTCTGTGGTTTATAGCGAGACTGTCATGAGTCTGGAACTGAATGCTGCTGGCAAAGCCCAAACGGAGTATTTTTGAGCAGCTTACTGTAAGGTACTGCTTGACAGCACTGTCGACGATACTGTCCATCACTCTGTTGATGATGAAGAATAAACTAATTGGGTAGTGATTAGTGAGATTGGATATGCCTTGCTTCTGACCAATTATTCATATTGTTGGGTAGAAATCAGTGCTGTAACTGTTCTGAAACAGCTTGGTGGAGATGTAGCAGGTCTTCAGTACTTCAGCTGGGATGCTCTTCGGTCCCATAGTCTTTACTATTGTAGTTTTGAATCTCCTGGAGAGACTGGCTTCTGTGACGGTAGGGATCTTGGGCAGAAGCCAAGAAGGATCGTCCACCTGGCACTTCTGGCTGAGCTTGCTTCAACTACCTCTTAAAAAATCTTTGATCAATAACTGTATCCTAGAACCAATGTGTAGCCTGTCTAGTTACGGTGACACAGGAAATTATTTTATACATCTTGTGGCAGACTTAATATTACCACTTAGTAAAATATCAGCAGCAGGAAAACATTTGGAAAGCGTACATTTTGATAGACAAAAAGCCAATTACTGCTGCACTGCCAAATCGGAATGACCTCATTACTGCACTTCAATTGGATTCCAGTACATTCTAACTTTATATTTAGTCTGTGAGCTGCTACTTAATTATTCACATATAAACATTAGGCTTGTGAATCATGTAAGTCAATGTCACTCTTTCTCATTTCTCTCTTTTTACCTTCATTGACCTTCCAACAGAGAACAGTGTCTTGGGTGATAGCTCGAGTCAAGTATTTGTGAGGGCAGCCCAAACACTGTGCTCCTTGCAAATATCGCCACCCGTTGTTGCTGACAGTATTTAATTACATCAGAAACATGATTGCTGTTAACATTTTTCTTTAAGATTTCACATAGTTTCTTATAAATCATAGACTGACTAACATCCAGAGGACAAGGTTTATTGCAAAATCTGATATCTAGGCAAACTTTCTCTTCCCTAATAAAGCCTTCATTGTTTTAGTGTTTACTTTTTTTTCAATGCACACTCCTGTCGAGAGTCTCTGAGTTTACTGTTTCAGGAAAGCTTGCATCACCGCCTGGCATGGAGGCTCCAATGCACAGGATCGCAAGAGGCTGCAGAGGGCTGTAGACTCAGCCAGCTCCATCACGGGCACAACCCTCCCCACCATTGAGGACATCTTCAAGAGGTGGTGCCTCAAGAAGGCAGCATCCATCACTAAGGACCCTCACCACCCGGGACATGCCCCCTTCATGTTACTGCCATCGGGGAGGAGGTACAGGAGCCTGAAGATCCACACTCAACGATTCAGGAACAGCTTCTTCCCCTCCGCTGTCAGATTTCTGAACGGTCCATGAACCCATGAACACTACCTCATTATTCATTTTTTTTCACTATTTATTTATTTTTGTAATTTATAGATTTTTATGTCTTTGCACTGTATTGCTGCCGCAAAACAAATTTCATGACATATAGAACATAGAACAGTATATGTCAGTGATAATAAACCTGATTCTGAGTGGACTAGGCCTGAGTTCTATAGTTAAGAAGAATGACAGGTGATCTCATTGAAACTTCCAAAAATTCTTGCAGGGCTCAGTTGTCTGGCTCCAGGAAGTTTCCCCTGGCTGAGGAGTCCACTGTCCGGAATCACAGTCTCAGAGTAAGGGGAAGACCATTTAGGATTGAGATGAGCAGAAACGTCTTCACTCAGAGGGTGGTGAATCTTTGGTATTTTCTACCCGGGAGGCTCAATCACTGAGTTCATTCAAAACAGAGATCAACAACTTTCTGGAGATTAAGGAAATCAAGGATATGGGTCAGGGCAGGAGACTGGTACCAGGTAGAGGCTAAGCCATGATCTTGATGAGTGGTGTAGATAATTTACCCCATTCCCA
Source organism: Pristis pectinata (assembly GCF_009764475.1). Lineage (NCBI taxonomy): Eukaryota > Metazoa > Chordata > Chondrichthyes > Rhinopristiformes > Pristidae > Pristis > Pristis pectinata. Next base: position 112,997,757 of record NC_067409.1, on the reverse strand, counting down.
TTCTTATGTTCTACAATGGTGATACAACATCAATCCAAATGGTTATTCTGGTGGAAGTCCGATTCAAAATTTTCTGATCTTGCAGCTAATTTTGCAGTGGATTTAAAAGGGACCTGAAAATTACTCAGGGAGTGGCTTTGCTGTGATACAGCCACATGTGGGCAAATGTACTTAATGAAAGGCAAACACAGGGACAAGGTTCTGTACCAGAATTTGCAAAGTGACAAGATGCACAGACTGAACAAGGGTGACTTCAATAATAATCAAAAGAAATGTCTGAATAGAGACCATGCATATTCTCTCACTGATGGAAACCGAGAGAAATACTCTTTGAATTCTCCACTCCATCATCAACACCGTGCTAAGTATGCAAATGATCCCGATGATGGGCAGTTTGCAAAGTCCCAGCCCTGGAGAGGGTTCAAGTCCTGTCTCGTTGCAAATATGGTGACAGTACTTGGGAACAGTTTCATTGACAGAGCTGACTTGATTTGTCTACTTGTGAGGTTGGTGCTCCCATGGTTTTGCCGATGTTTTTAAATTTCAGATCTGAAATGCAGACTGTATATTCAATTTTTTTGTCTTCTTTTCCTTTACACCTTTCACCGTTTTGCTTTACCTTCTATCTGATATGCTCTTTTAAGCATCTAACTGCCTCCTTTTCATCCCAGCAGGTCACAACTGATTAATATGATTTTCCTCTGTGCTTGGACTATCTGAGACCTTTCTCCCCTCCCCGTCCTTTAATTTTTCACATATTATTAAAATGTTTAACTATTTTTCCAGTTTCAGAAGGGCAATCCCATATTTGTCTTTTCCTCTGCACAGATTCTCACTGATCTGATGCGTGCACATTTCCAGGATTTTCCATTTTTGTATGAGGCTGAATTTCTTGCAAATGAATCCTCTCCAACAATATCAAATTTCTTTCATTGCCAAACAACTGCAAATGGTCTGGAAAATGGCACAAGTAACACAAAACCAGAGTGATCTGGGGTGATTAAAAAAGTTGTGTAACAACGAAGGTCAGATCACAGTCAACAGCAGCTGGACAGCTTCATGAAGTAAAAAGCAGAAATATTAGATGACAATGCTTGTGAAGGAAAGCTTGACAGTTTTATTTAACTATGATTTAAAAGGCCCGGGGTAGGGGAGTCCAAAACTAGAGGGCATAGGTCTAGGGTGAGAGGGGAAAGATTTAAAAAGGACCTGAGGGGCAACTTTTTCACACAGAGGGTGGTGAGTATGTGGAACGAGCTGCCAGAGGAAGTGGGTGAGGCAGGTACAACAGTGTCATTTAAAAAGCACTTGGCTAGGTACATGGAGGGGCGGGACTTGGAGGGATATGCAGGAAATTGGGACTAGTTGGGTGGGCACTGTGGTCAGCATGGATTTGTTGGGCCGAAGGCCTGTATCTGTGCTGTATTGCTCTAAAGCACCATGCTGCATATGTTCTATTTAGTTTGCTTTGATGTTCAGTCGGTAAGGAAAAGATTTAAGTGACCAGGTACTATGCGAGTGCTCTGTATGTTACTATGTGAGTGACAGAAGTATGTGAAGGTGCTGATTCGTGTTCCCTCGGGGCTGAGTAGCCTTTGTAACTGAGTCCTGGCAAACTGCAGGGTCTGCTACTTCCACAAGTAAAACTGGAATCTGATCCCACTGCAGAAATTGGAAGGGAGTTGTGATAGGGTCGGGATACGTTGCTGTGCTAGGTGACAGCAGAGTGTGTAAGTGTCCGGTCCAGCAATACGTTTGCTGTACTGGGCACCACCTCACTGTGGTCCATCATTAGTGTAACAGCAGATCCAAAACCCTATATTAAAACCAAGCTTCGTGGTTAGATTTTTCCATCCCTGAACATCTTAAGCCAAGATTTATAGGACTTCCTGCCTACATCTGCTCATATGGGAACCAGACTGTGAATATAGGAGGTGCTGGTAGGGGAAGGATGGTCGTCTTCCTGTGCACACTCTCTCTTTTCACTGGCTGTCTACACCTGCAGCCAGAGGACAAGGATTGTCCATGACTGGTTGTCATAACATCCAACTACTAATACCCGGGTATGATGAGATGTAAGTGCCTCAATATTCAATGGGATGATTGAATTGGACTGAATGAACCAGATGGAAACGCAGTATGGGCGGCACGGTAGTGTGGCGGTTATCGTGACGCTATTACAGAGCCAGTGATCGGGGTTCAATTCCCACCGCTATCCGTAAGGAGTTTGTACGTTCTCCCCGTGTCTGTGTGGGTTTCCTCCGGGTGCTGCGGTTTCCTCCCACATTCCAAAGATGTACGGGTTAGTAGGTTAACGTAGGTGTAATTGGGCGGCGCAGGCTCGTTGGGCCGGAAGGGCCTGTTACTGTGCTGTATCAGTAAAGTTTTAAAGACTTTTAAGCAGGGAATATTCTGGAAAAAGCTGAGGGTTCTGTATGTTCTATGCACAATGTGTATTGATGGCAGGCAATGAAAGTATTTGAAAACCAAATGAGGGGGAAGTCGCAAGTGCCACAAGTACTCTGCGCCATGTTAATAGAAGGAAAAGTTGGCCCTCGACTTTGGTAGACTTGCCAGTCATAGAACATCTTTCTGTGTTGCTTTGAAGTACAAAAGCATGAGCATTCATGGCACTCATGCTGGTGTCTTGTCCTATTCTTTAATGAATGAGCGACTGGAACTCCACAATTGTCCACTGAGAAAAGATCTGTATCATGCACTCCTCTGCCGCACTTTCTCCAGTAGGATTTCTGTGTCTCCCATTGGAGAACAGGGCTGTTCTGAGCTCTGCCAAACTTATTACATGTTGCCTGTTTTCTTTCTCAACTACTGCAGGTCAAATCCCAAAGCAACATACAACTTCCTGGCCAACATCGACTAATTGCCCAGCCATAAACACATTCCCATGTCTGAGATTATCCATACGTTTACTGACGCAGGAAGTACAAACTTAGTTCAGCTCAAATCAGGCTGCTGCTACATTATAATGCATCCTGTCAGCATCCAGGATAAAACACGAACCAGGGCTGTGCTAATATTTAAAATGCTGCTTCAGACCCGAGCACATAAAACTGAGAAATATGTAAGGCAATTGTTCAAAAAGTGTTTTATATGATAGTCTAGGAAAAGGCAATATACCTGAAGACATCAAAAGCACTGCCTGGAGTAGAGCCACCTCGCTGTCGTCCAAGTTGAATGCAGACAGAGATATTCCCAGATCAAAGATTGCATCAGATACGACACCAAGGCCTCCATTTTTTAACTGTTCTCGTTTTACAGCTATCTCACCATTCAAAGTTAAAGTCTCACTCTCAGAGTCATAACGGACTGCTGCTCTGAGGGACATGATTTCCATACAACAGCCTTTCAGAAGGATTATCTGGTCTTCACACGGTAGCTAGAGAATAAAGAAGACATCAGTCTGGGCTATTATCAGGCATCAATATGATAACATAGGCCAATTGTCACTCGATGTTTAATTGACAATGTAGTCTTACTGAAACTACAAAACAATTGAAAAAGAATCACTTAAGCTAATGGCTTTGATGCTTAGCAACTATTATTAAGGAGGTGGTAACAGGACAGAGTAAATAATAGGTGTGAGCAGATGGATTTACGAAGGGGAAGACAAGAGAGGCTGTAGATGCTGGAAATCTGGAACAATGCACCAAATGCTGGAGGAACTCAGCGGGTCAGGCGGCATCTGTGGAGCGAAATGGACAGTTGACATTTCGGGTCGAGACCCTCCATCAGGACTGGAAAGGAAGAGGGGAGACGGCCAGGATAAAAGGGTGGGGTGGGGAAGGGATGGAGCAAGAGCTGGCGGGTGATATGTGGATCCGGGGGGGGGGGGGCAGGGGGGGATGAAACGTCGACTGTCCATTTCCCTCCATAGATGCTGCCTGACCTGCTGAGATCCTCCAACATTTCGTGTGCGTTGCTTTATGAAAGGGAAATTATGTCTGAGAAATCTGCTGGAGGTTTTTGAGGCTGCTTTTAACTGAATAGCTAAGAGTTGGTGTGGTATTCTGATTCTGAGAAGACCTTTGATATGGTGTCACACTAGAGATTATTAAAGAAAATCCAAGCACACAGTACCAGGAGGAATATGTTAGTGGACTGAGGATTCGTTAACAGACTGAAAATAAAATGTAGGAATAACCAGGTCATATTTGGGATGGCAGGCTGTGACGAGTGGCGTACTGCAAGGAAGGGTGCTCCTTTACAGGTGTTTACGACCGATTATCAATATTTCAGATGAGGGAACCAACTGTAATATGTTGAAGTTTGCTGACAATACAAAGCAGGCTGGCAAAAGGAGCTGCGAGGAGACTGTTGAGAGATTTCAAGGGGATACAGACAGGGTAAGTGCATGGATGAGGACATGACAGATGGAATGTAATGTGGAAAATTGTGAAGTCATCTATTGCAGTAAAGAAAGAAACAGGATTTCTTTTAATAGCACGACATAAATGTTAATTGTAACACAGACCCCACTTGGAGTGCTGTGCTCAGTTCTGGTCGCCTCACTACAGGAAGGATGTGGAAGCCATAGAGAGGATACAGAGGAGATTTACAAGGATGCTGCCTGGATTGGGGAGCATATCTTATGAAAACAGGTTGAAGGAACTCGGCCTTTTCTCCTTAAAGTGACGGAGGATGAGGGGGGACCTGATAGAGGTGTATAGGATGATGAGAGGCATTGATTGTGTCGATAGTCAGAGGCTTTTTCCTAGGGCTGAAATAGTTGCCACAAGAGGACACAGGTTTAGGGTGCTGGGGAGTAGGTACAGAGGAGATGTCAGGGGTAAGTTTTTTACTCAGAGAGTGGTGAGTGTGGGGAATGGGCTGCCGGCAACGGTGGTGGAGGCGGATACGATAGGGTCTTTTAAGAGGCTGTTGGATAGGTACATGGAGCTGAGAAAAATAGAGGGCTATGGGTAAGCCTAGTAATTTCTAAGGTAGGGACATGTTCGGCACAGCTTTGTGGGCCGAAGGCCCTGAATTGAGCTGTAAGTTTTCTATATTTCTATGTTTCTAACTTCAAATAATGCACCAATACTTAGTGGGCTTTTCCAACGTCAGGAAGGAAGATTCCAATATCCCATCAACAAAAGTATAAAATTAAAGAATTAAAAATCCTACCTCGCAGAATATTGGTAGCTTTTTGGCAAAATCAACCACCCTTGTAATTGCGGGTGTGATAATTCTTGTAAACTCACTGAAGGCCTCCAGGTCCACCTTGCTCCCTTCAGGCGCGTTCATTATCGGTGCTTGCCCAATTTCCTCAGGCTGTGAAATGAACACAATGACACACATAAATGTGCAAAATCATCTGTGCATTTCCACTCATGAACGTAACTGTCTTTTTCCCTGCAACGACTGGCAAAAAGGATCTGCATTTAATTTCAAGCTGGTCAATTTATCAAAGGTGACATGCACTCTAATTCCTCCAAGTATGCTGGCTGCCTTTTGTTTAAAGCTGAAACACAGGACTTTTCAGGGAAAGGAAAAAATCCATGAGTTCCCCAAAGCCTGGCTCTTTTTCATAGACTGACCTCTCGCATCTGCATAATTCATCAGTTGCTGGCCAGCAAACCAGGGATCAGGCCATAAACAGAATACTTGTGGTTCATTTACGGATGGTGTCCAACACAGCTGCAGTTACAGGTGAATATGCTGCTTTATTTCAAAACTAGACTTTGTGTAGCAAACGCAAATTCCTGACTCTGTTGATAAATTAATGCTCAACAACTGCAGCAGCCTGTCTGGTTCTAGAATGTAGATCAGTACAGCACAGGAACAGGCCCTTCAGCCCACCATATCTGTGCTGACCATTATGCCAACCTAAACTAACCCCATCTGCCTGCACGCGGTCCATATCCCTCCATTCCCTGCCTGTTCATGGGGCTGTCTAACCGTCTCTTCAACGTTGCTACTGTATCTGCCTCCACCACCTCCCCTGGCAGCCTGTTCCAGGCGCCCACCGCTCTCTGTGTAAATAAAACTTGCCTCATTGATCTTTAAACTTTCCCCCCTCTCACCCTAAATCTATGCTCTCTGGTATTTGACATTTCCGCCCTGGGAAACTGACTCTGGCTGTCGACCCTGTCTATGCCTCTCATTATTTTAGATGCTTTGATCAGATTGCCCCTCAGCCTCCTTCACTCCAGAGAAAACAATTCAAGTCTGTTTCAAACTTTCTTTATAGCTAATACTCTCTAATCCAGGCAACATCCTGGTGAACCTCTTCTGCACCCTCTCCAAAGCCTCCACATTCTTCCTATAATGTGGTGACCACAACTGCACGCAATACTCCACATGCAGCGTAACCAAAGTTATATACAGCTGCAACCCAACTTTCCGGCTTTTATACTAAACACCCTGACCGATGAAGGCAAGCCTGCCTCATGCCTTCCTTACCACCCAATCTACCTTTGTTGCTACTTTCAAGGAGCTATGGACTTGCCCCCCAAGATCCCTCAGTACATTGATGCACTTAGGGGCCCTGCCATTTACTTTCCTTGTGCATTTGACCTCCCAAAGTGCAACATTTTACACTTGTCTGGATTAAGCTCCACCTGCCAGTTTTTGGCCCATATTTCCAGATGGTCTCTATCCTGCTGAATCCTTTGACAATCTTCCTCACTCTCCACAATTCCGCCAATTTTTGTGTCGTCTCCAAACGTACTAATCAGTGCAACTACATTTTTGTCCAAATCATTGACATACAGTATGTGTATACATACTGTATATCAGTATATTAGTATATATACACTGATATACAGTACCCTCCAGCACTACCCTCTGCCTTCTATGGGCAAGCCAGTTTTGAATCCAATTAACCAAGTCTCCATGGGTCCCGTGTGGCTTAATCTTCTGGGTCAGCCTGCTACGAGGGACCTTGTCAGCAGCTTTACTAAAGTCCATGTGTACAACATCCACTGCCCTCTCTCCTCAGTCATCTTTGTCACAAAAAACTCAATCAAGTTTGTAAGATATGCCCTTGCCTGTGCAAGCCTATGCTGACTGTCCCTAATAAGTCCATGCTTTTCCAGATGTGAGTAATCCTACCCCTAAGAAACTTGTCCAATAATTTCCCTGTCACTGATGTAAGGCTCACTGGCCTATAATTTCCTGGTTTGTCTCTATTGCCCTTCTTAAGCAGAAGAACAACATTGGCTGTTCTCCAGTCCTCTGGGACCTCAGCAACATCATGCAGGGACCATGATCAAAGCAAACAAGGGAGAAGGAAAGTCTTTTGGACCATCGGGGGAAGTTCGTTCTGGTACCTGGAGAGAGGAGTCAGTAGCAGAGAGACAGAAGATGGAGAATGACATGCCTCTGAATTGCAAGAATGGAACTATACGAAACATCAGTAGGAGAAAGGAGTGGATAATAAGGGGCGTCTAACTCAACTGCCAGATGCAGATGCCCACTAAAAACAATACATAACCAGCAGTTGAAATTGTGCTGATATAGGGACAAGGCTGTCAGAAATTTACTATTTACAACTTCCAAATTTGGTCCAGAGGAATCCTGTCTGAGTATTAGTTTGACTTGCGGGCAATTTGAACATTTGTATAATTTCTTACAGATATTATATGCCATCAGGTTTTGCATCAGCTTAGGCATTGATTGGCAATTCCAGGCAAGTTGTTGCTAAAAATGAATGCTGTATGGTTCTATGGTACAATTAGAAAACAGAATGGTAGAGTAATTAACTATTTCAATGACATCCTACAATGTGGTCTAATTCAGACAAGATCCCCACTCAAAACATTCATCTTTAGATCTTTTAAGTTACTGGGCTGGGGTGTCCTCGACCCAACCCAGTGCGTGGACTTGCTGCGCTCAGTCTCCGAATGCCTGCTCCTATCTTTACCCGGACTGGGTGTGCTGAACCTTGTTCCTCTGAGCCTAGAGGCATCTGTTTCCCATGCTGCACTTATCCTGAAGCCCTGACCCCAGAATGCACTCAGTCCTTAGCAATGAATGCTCTGCTGGGGGAACTCAGCGGGTCAAGCAGCATCTATGGGAGGAAAGGAATTGTTGACATTTCGGTCGAAACCCTTGTGGCTCCATGCACTCAGTCTTTGACAGGAATTTTTAAGTGTCTGTGAAATTCAGAGACATTTACAAATTATTCTAGAACACTTAAGTAACTAAAAGGTTAAAAAATCATTGCAATACTAATAAATAATTAAATATTTCAAAATAAAGCAGAACAAGTCAAGCACTTGTCTTTTCCACAGCATTGTTGACAGACAGAGAAGCCGACGTCTCATCTTCAGCACAGCTCAGGTCAGGCTTCTGCTCGACACTACAGGAGAATGAAGCCTGAGACATGCTGAGCTGTGAATGGCTGGTGGTCAGTGGTCTCCAATAGAACCCAAGGTTATCTGGTAACATAATTCATGCCAATCCCAAGCTACCTATCTCCAGACTTGATTTCTTTCAGTTCTCATTGCTTTCATGCTATATTGAACTGAAATTTGCAGACTTCACTTCCTCCTCTTTCTGTAATTACTATATCCTTCACATCAATAGAAAACGGAATATTTATTTTCCTTGAACTGTATTTAAAACCTCTTGGCAGTGAAGCGTATTTGCAAATTCTCTCATTGCTACTATTCCCTCTGGGGACACTTTCTTTCCTCAAACCTTTATTGCTGAAGGTGGAATATTATTAAAACATTTAGAAAACTTGGGGAGGCACAGAACATAGCTTAATTCAGGGAGTGAACGCACGGAGCCTAATTTTTCGCCCGTTGCCAAGGAACTTGCCAGAAATTTTCGTTTCTGTTTCCAATGGTCTCCTTGAGCATTGGTGGCCACATGTGCCTCTGTAACTGCTCGTATAAGTTCCCATTCCTCTTCTGTTGGTTCAGGTTTATTAACAAGTGTTTTTGTCAGCTCCTCTCGACGCCTCTTCTCTCTGTTTTCTTCTATTAGCTTACGTTTTGCTAGCCGTTTACCGTCATCCAACACCACTAATTACACAAGAAAGGAAATAGCAAAATTACCACCTTTGCTACAATCATCACCTCCCTCACTGTTACTGCATTAACATGACAGCAATAATGTTACTAACACCAGCTTAACAGGTTCTCCCAGCTAACAACCAGACTGCTGTGACTACAGGAATCTCTTCAGTATAATATCTTCGAAGCACTACCAGGCTTTTATGGATAAAGTGCAAATCGTGAATGGTGGAAACTTGAAGTTAAAAAGAAGTGCTAAATAGACACAGGAGCTTAAAAAGTGTTTGAATCTCCTAGTTAGCTGAAATATTACCTTATGCTTTATTGCCCCACAAAAGTTTACTTCATTCATAGAATTTGCAAACAATAATGCGACATGCTTTTAAGGTTGCGGTGGGGGCAAGTTTTTTACGCAGAGAGTGGTGGGTGCCCGGAATGGGTCACCAGGGGTAGTAGTGGAAGTAGGCAGTTTGGTGGAGTTTTAAGAGGCTTTTAGACACATGAATATGAAGGGAATGGAGGGATGTGGATGATACACAGGAGGAGGACATTTAGTATAAATTGGTATCAAGATTGGCACAACGTCTTGGGCCGAATGGCCTGTCCAGTGCTGGACTGTTCGATGCTCTAATATAGTAAGTATCTATTTTCCATTTTCAGCATAAACCATACCATTACATTTAGTCAATCTTTCTGTTTCTGGGATTATTGCATATTTTCAGCCTTTGGTGTATAAAGTCCAATGATGCTGATACTCGTTAAATATCCCTGCACTTGCTTATCTGAACAAAATTGTCAGCAAAAGCTATAGAGGAAAGGCTGACTTAAAAAGTTAAAAAAACCAGAAAACCCTAGCAAATAGTTGAAGCAGTGATGTAAAACTTGCTTACAGTCAGTTGCCATGCCAACAGCAATGCACTTCTTGAACCGGCATTCTTGACATTGGTTCCTTGTTACTTTATCGATGATGCATTTCCCTTCGTGTTTACAACTGTAAGTTGGATGAAGGTTTTTCTGTATGGTTCTCCTGAAGAAGCCCTAAAATCAAAAGACCAGGATTAATAAGAAAGCATTCCTTTAGCCCATCTTACTACATAGTGACATTACATGCCCAAAAAATGAAGGCTGCTAAGATCCCATAACCTCTGCTGTACACTAATCTTGTAATAGGAGATTATTTCATTCTTTGGGAGTTGGGCATCATCATCAGGACCAGCATTTACTCCTCATTCACAACAATCCTCGGGAAGGTAGTGTTGTCTTCTTGGATCACTGCATTCCTTCTGGTGAAGATACTCTCTGAGTGTTTTGGGAAGGGAGATCAAGCAATGATGAAGGAACCATGATATTTTTGTGATTTGGATGAGATCTTGCTGATGGCGGTGTTCCCATTACTTGCTGGCCTTGTTCTACTTGGTGGTAATAGTCACGGGTTTGGGAGGCGCTGCTGGAGTAGTCTAAATAATTAATTATATTTATAGATTGTATTGGGAATGAATGCTGAGGGCGATTGATGGGATCCCAAACAAGTGGGTGTTGAACTTCTAGGTGTTATTGATGTGACACAATGCAAACCAGTGGAGAGTATTCCATCACACCATGTAGACAGTGGAAGGACCTTGGGGTGTCAGGATGTGAGTCACCAGCCACAAGGTACCCAGCCTCTGATCTGCTCTTGTTCCCACAGTAATTATGTGGCTTGAACCATTGAATCTCTGGTTACTGGTGACTCCCCAGGACTTGGCAGTGGGAATGCCACTGAACGATAAGGGTGGATGTTTACCCTCCTTCTGGTTGGAGACAGACACTACCTGCCACTTGCCAGTTATTTATTAATCCATGGCTGACTGTTTGTTCGTTGCACACAGGAACTGAGGAGCAATGAATGAAAATGGGACATGGAGCAAACATTCCCAATCCTGACCTGAGGAAGAAAGATTCATACCGCACCAAAATGGGCACCTTGCCCTGTCACATCCATGCCGACCTTTCTGGCCACCTACACTGATCCTACTTGCCCACATTAGGACCATGTCCTCCTATGCCTTGTCTACTTAAATGTGGTAACTGTATCTGATCCCAGCACTTCCTCTGATAGCGTGGTCCAGGTATCAACCACTCTCTCTGTAAAAAACTTACTCCTCAGATCCCCTTTAAAACTCTTCCTCACCGTAAACCTATGCCCTCTTGTTTTTAATACCCCTACAACAGGAAAAAGATTTTACCATCTCTCTTGACAATGCCTCTCATAATTTTATACCCCTCTATCAGGTCATTCCTCAATCTCCTTCGCTCCAGGGGAAACAAGCCCAGCCTGTCCATTCTCTCCCCATAACTAAAGTCCTCCAATCCAGGCAACATCCTGGTGAATCTCATCTGCACTCTCTCCAGCTCAAGCACATCCTTCCTATAGTGTGGCGACCAGAACTGCACACAATACTCCGAGGGTGGCCTAACCAGTGTTTTGTAAAGTTGCAACAGAACGTCCCAACTCCTATATTCTATGCCCTGACCTATGAATCCAAGCACGCCATATGCCTTCCCTCCCACCCTATCAACCTGTGTCGCCACCTTCAGGGAACTATGGACGTGGACCCCTTGGTGTCTCTGCAGGACTCCAGAGTGCAATCAAATTGGTGTATGTAGTGATGTGCAAGATATCCTTTAAGACCAGTAGGGCATTGCTCCCCTCTCAACATTCCTTAGTGCTCTACCATTTACTCTAAGTGCCCTACCCCGATTTGACTTCCCAAAATGTATCACCTTGCACTCGCTGGGATTAAATTCCATCTGCAAACACTCTGAAACAGCTGAAGATGGTTAGGCCTACGACAGGAACTCCTGCAGTGATGTCCTAAGGCTGGGTCAATAGATCTCCAATACCAAATGCTTGTGTTATGACTCCAACCATTTAGTGTTTTCCCCTCGATGCTCATTGGCACCAATTTTGACAGGTCTCCTCGATGTTGTCTTGATGTCAAGGTTTAATTACTCTCCCCTCACCTTTCCGTGAACCTGGGCAATTTTCCACATGGTTGGCTAGATGTCAGTGTTGGGACTTTACTGCAACAGGTTGGCTGGTGCTGCAACATTCTGGATCCCAGGTCTTCAACAGCTGGATGTTGCTTAGTTCCATAGCCTTTCTTGATATCACCAGGAGTGAATTGATTGGCTGACAGCTGGCTTCTGCGATGTTGGGGATCTCAGGAGAATGCCAAAATGGATTATTAGCTTGGTGCTTATGGCTGGACATGGTTTTAAGTGCTTCAGGTTCATTTCTGGCACTTATACGTTGGGGTTAGTAACTTACATTTCTGAGGATGGGGATGTTCTCAGAGCCTACTCCTGTGTGAATTAGGTTTGCCACATTTCAATTTGTGGCCACAGGTGGGGATGGTGGAATTTCCTGCAGGAAATCTGCTATTTTTGTCTTTTCTGGAGCAGAAGGAAGGATGAATGGTAATCAGGAGCAACTGCACCAGAGGAGAACGGTGCCTCAGCACCGCGAGGAGATTTGCAGTTGCTCTGTGGCAAAGGGTTGACGCTGCTAGAAGGAGGTCATGCCGATCGAGCACTCAGAACTTTTGTTAGTTCCACATTGATCCCTCAAGGTCGCCGTGCAGGTCGATAGGATTTGTTAAGAAGGTGTATGGAGTGTTGTCCTTCATTAGTCGGGGTATTGAGTTCAATAGCCACAAGGTGATGTTGCAGCTCTATAGAACTCTGGTCAGACCACACTTAGAGTATTGTATTCAGTTCTGGTCGCCTCATTATAGAAAGGATGTGGAAGCTTTAGAGACGGTGCAGAGGAGATTTACCAGGATGCTGCCTGGATTGGAGAGCATGTCTTATGAGGATAGGTTGAGTGAGCTAGGGCTTTTCTCTTTGTAGAGGAGGACGAGAGGTGACTTGACTGAGGTGTACAAGATGAGAAGAGTCATAGATCGAGTGGACAGTCAGAGACTTTTTCCCAGGGCGACAATGGCTAACAAGAGGGGACATAATTTTAAGGTGATTGGAGGAAGGTATAAAGGGGATGTCAGGGGTACGTTTTTTACACAGAGAGTGGTGGGTGCGTGGAACGTACTGCCGGCAGAGGTTGTGGAGGCAGATACATTAGGAACATTTAAGAGGCTGTTAGATAGCCACATGAATGATAGAGAAATGGGGGGCTATGTGGCAGGAAAGGGTTAGATAGATCTTAGAGCAGGATAAAATGTCGGCACAACATTGTGGGCCGAAGGGCCTGTACTGTGCTGTAATGTTCTGTGTTCTATGATTTTTCTAATCAAGCAGTAGCATCATTGCACAATTATTCAATGTGCTGGTTTGAGTTGTAATGGCTTCAGTTGGCATAGCCAGCTGTTTTATTAGCCGTCCTACTAGCCAGCGTTACTCCAGAGTACAATCCATTGATGCACATTGTGATGTGGAAGATATCCTATATGACCAGTGGGACCTCGCTCCTCCTCAGCCTTGGACTCACTCAGTGCTACCGTCTGATGCTCACCAATTCTCTCCTATGATGGGCATAGCAGTGCTGTTGCTCCAATCAGTTGTTGAACGGGACTTGGCGGCTGCCAAATTTGGCTTGATTTTTGGGAACCATGGGTCAAAATTGTTTCCAAAAGAGTGTCCGACAGGAATTTGTACAATCTTGTGGCATAAATTGTACTGGATGACATGTTAATGAGGGTATTGGAACATGGGATTTAACACTGGCTGGATTTATGCAAGAGAGGATTAACCCAACATTACTAAGTGTATAACTCAGAATCAACACTGCCTTCTTGACAGTGCAGTCAATAATTACTCTTCAGGATAAAATAAAAAAGAAAATGCCGTAAATACTTGTCAGGGTAGGCAGCACCTACGGACAGAGAAATGGGGTTAACACTTCAGGTTAATGACTTCACCGCAATATCTTGATTTTGGATGTTTTTAGCATTTCCTATTTTATTTAAGATTTTCAGCACTTTGCCTTCAGATGTCATTTTGCTTTTGGAAAATATATTAGTCTTAAAATATAAGTCTTAAAAACGCATTTAACGTGTAGAACAAAATCTTGGAACAATGTCTAATTGCAAATGAGAACATCTCCTTAACACTGCAAATAAATGACTCTGCTGTCATGACTAAAATGAGATTGAAATTATTGCTAAACGTATCACAACAACAACTGTATTAACAAGGCGCTGTTAACATGGAAGTACATTCAATGGATATGTCACATATACAGAAATGGGTATTAGATTCAAGATGGAAATATTAAAAGTAGTGATCAAAACCTTGGTCAAAGAGGAGTTGGGGGTCTAGGGGGGAGATTTTTCTGGGGGATGGAAGGGGGGATTTGGTATGAAGGGAATATGTCCAAAAGGTTAGATACTGAACAACGGGGAGTAGGTAGGGGGCGCGTTTCAGGAGAACAGGTTAAGAAATAAGGAGAGCTGTGTTCTGAAAGATTTAATCAGCTCTGAACATTAAGTTAGCGATATTAGTGGATCGGGTATCAATTAGGTCAATGGGGAACAGATGATTTTACATTTGATGTTACTTCCTTCCGGCTGCTGTCTGTAAGGAGTTTGTACGTTCTCCCCGTGTCTGTGTGGGTTTCCTCCGACTCAGGAAGAATTATCATCCATTTGATGATAATCCTTTCCTTATTGGCTACGATCATAGTGAGTGATGGAGAAATCTAGAGGGGACTCGTGGCTTAGTCCTGCTCCTAATCCATATGTTTGTTTGTAAGAGAGATACGCTGAGGCTTTATTCTTGTGGGGTTGTAGAGAAGGTATCCAGTAAGAAAGAAAGTCATCACTGAAGGTGACATCTGGGCAGATGAGAGTGGAACCCAATCCCAAGAGCAAAAGCACTGGAGAATGTTATATTCAAAGGCTGCAGGGGAGTGGGTAAAAAGAGAAAACACAAAAGGTCGATAAGAATGTCAGTTATGACTCTGATTATGGACACTTTAATTTGGTGGAAGGAACAGATTTAAACTGAGTTACTGTAACGCTCTCTGAAGATGTCCTTTGGCAATTTACTCCCATTTTGAGTCTGAGAATACATTCCATTATTTTAAATTTGTTTCTGTATCAGGTCATTAGTAAGATCTCTAACATTGCTAAAGAGAAAGGCATGGATCTGGGAAATGATCAAGGACTTGAGAGAAAAGGATAGTTGGAGAAGTTCCCAGGAAAGGGTTGGTTTTAAACTGAGGGAGATGGACCCATGCAGAGAGAAGTATTCAGATCAAATCTCTTTATAAGTCACATGTACATCGAAACACACAGTGAAATACATCTTTTCACGTAGAGTGTTCCGGGGGCAGCCCACAAGTGTCGTCACACTTCCGGCGCCAACATAGCATGCCCACAACTTCCTAACCCGTACATCTTTGGAATGTGGGAGGAAACCGGAGCACCCGGAGGAAACTCACGCAGACACGGGGAGAACATACAAACTCCTTACAGACAGCGGCCGGAATTGAACCCGGGTCGCTGGCACTGTAAAGCGTTATGCTAACCGCTCACTACTGCGCCTGCCCAGGAAAAGGTCTGTGAATTTTCACAAGAAAAGGTCTGTGAATAGTTTTACAGCAGTCATAACTGCCGGAGTTCTTACCTTACATCCTTCACAGGTGATGCAACGGTAATGATAGCCTGTGGCCTTGTCACCACACACAACACAAAGTTCATCTTTGTCCAGATAACTTGGTATATAACCTTTAAAATGACACAAGAGAGAGAGAGTGTTACAAAAATTACAGTTGTAGTATTTCATAATTATGGCCTCACAAGAATACAATGACATATTCCATACCCAGTGACACCAGCAATAAAAATTATAGAGCTGCAATTAGCAGTCTGTTGAGATTCAAATAAACAGGGATCTAGGACTGCATGTATTTTTTTTATCACATTTTAACACAGTTGACACAGTGTTACAAAAATTTCTACTGAATTGCATTGACCAAAATTAGATCACTCAAGTCTCTCAAGAATGGCTGTGAAGAAACTGAGGTCAACATGTAACCTTTCATCAAAGGGCAGACACTTAGGTAATGGAGAGTCTGCAGATCAACTTTTGGAAAATAGGTTCCCATAATTTTAACCTTTCCCTTGACTTTAATTTGGAGTAATACCAAGAACAAGAAATAATGCTGCAAATACTTGGTCTAGAGAAGGAAGAAATGTTAATGTTTCAGATGAAGGTACTTCTCTCGAAATAACGGTATGTTGGAAACTATAGATGTTTACCAGTGTAAGATTTCTAACATTTGCAATGCTTTTGCTTTTGGGAAATGGAAGACTGCTCACTTTTTCCCCATGAATTCCATTTGGGCATTGAGTTGGCTAATCAGTTCAAGGCCATCGAAAAAATTAATAACATTCTAATATTTATTCGTTTCTCTCCATTTTTTCCACCAAACCCCCCACCGAATGCTCCAACCCTATTGAGGCACACTGGGAAGGGCCTTTGGTGCAATGTGGGGAGATCTCTCACCCATTCACCACCTCTCTTTTCCTGAAGGTGCCAGCTTTTACATCATATAATCTCACCTTCCCCAACTGTCTTCATGTATATATGAGCCTAAATTGAGAATACCGTACCAACTAGTTTGCCTCGGGGATTTCAACCTGTCCATATTTTATCCTAATGAGATTTCACCATTGTTTCGTCATTTTTCCCTCAGAGGTGCGGGTCAGAAATGAGAGGAAAAAGTGACAAATGTTTTTTTCTTTGCTAACCCAGAGAGCCTTGAAGCAATTATAAGATCACTGAAGCAAAATACCTCAGCAGCAGGAAACCTGAATTAAAACAGAAAGTGCTGAAAGTACTCAGTAGGTCAGGCAGCACCACTATAGTTTCCTATAGATAATCCAGACCCATAACCTGAATGGAGACCAGTAACACCAAATCCAATTCTAGGTTAACATGGAAGCAGAATCAGAATTAGGTTTATTATTAATAACTTATATGTTGTGAAATGTGTTGTTTTGTGGCAGCAGTACAGTGCAAGACATAAAATTACCATAAATTACAAAATAAATAAATAGTGCAAAACAAAAGGAATAACAAAGTAGTGTTCATGGACCGTTCAGAAATCTGATGGCGGAGGGGAAGAAGCTGTTCCTGAATCGTTGAGTGTGGGTCTTCATGGTAGTAACGAGAAGAGGGCATGTCCCAGATGGTGAGGGTCCTTAGTGATGGATGCTGCCTTCTTGAGGGTCTGCCTCTTGAAGATGTCCTCGATGGTGGGGAGGGTTGTACCCATGACGGAGCTGGCTGAGTCTACAACCCTCTGCAGCCTCTTGCAATCCTGTGCATTGGAACCTCCATACCAGGCGGTGATGCAACCAGTCGGAATGCTCTCCACCGTACATCTATGGAAATTTGGAAGAGTCTTTGGTGGCATACCAAATCTCCTCAAACTCCTAACGAAGTAGAACCAATTGCGTGCCTTCTTTGTGGTTGCATCAGTGTGTTGGGCCCAGGATAGACCCTCCGAGAGGTTGACACTACTTCCATAAGATTACCCTTTCCCTCAAAAGCTCAATCTGAAAACTATCTTCCACATAAACGACCAGCCTCATTCCCGAGTCCAAAGTTCTTTTCAAGATGCTGCACCCTCAAACCATGCTCATACTTACCTCTGCTCCATGTCCAAGCTGATACCGCCTTGAGTCCAACCTGTTACTGGGAATTTCTTTTCAAATTGATGCTGGTGCGCAACATATATTTGTTGATTTGTTCAGGTACTACAATTGGGCTAACACTTTAATTCAATGAAGTCTGAGAACTGCATACAACATTAAAAAATAAAACTTAATCCAATGGTAATGCTGATTATTTTAGTATACACAGAACACCTTTCCACATACAAGAATGACTTGGAAATCTAAATGACGCTTGTAACATTTCATGATTATGGCCTCACAAGAATACAATGGCATATTCCACACCCAGTGACACTAGTAATAAAAATTAAAGAGCTGCAATTAGCAGTCTGTTGAGATTCAAATAAACAAGGATCTAGGACTGCATGCATTTTTTATTAAATTTTAAGTTTACAAAACAGTATTAGCACTGATGAGCAATGTCATTAATACATTGTACACTAACCTAACAACAAAATTGCACCAATTATGTATTATATTTCAACGTGACATTCAATCATCAGTGAAGGTTTAAAATCTCTTCAATAATCAGGTGAACTAAAATGACTTTTTCCTCTTCAATCAAAATGGAGCCGCTTAATGAGAAATTTATTCTTGGCTGGTGACACCAAACATACAGCATTGTGACAGCTATTGGTTGGAGCTGAGGAAGGTACAACATGCATTTAGCACGATGTTGCATATTCCTCCAAGGATTTAGATCAGCTTGCAGAGACGGCCATAGCATCAATGCGTCATATGGCAGGGAAACAGGTCCCACAGCCCAGCAAGTCCATGGCAAAAATCAAACACCGATTTTATCCAACACTGCTCCCATTTTATCCTCCCTCCTTTCCCATCAACCCCCCCCCCCCCCCCCCCCCCCAGATTCTACCCTTCAAAACACTTTAGGGACACTTTACAGTGGCCAGTTAACCTACCAGCAGGCATGTCTTGGGGACATGGGAGGAAACGGGAGCGTCTGTGTGGGATCAAGTTTCTGGTAACTATTTCATGCTAATTTTTTTTTCATTTGTTTAGCTAATAAGCCGCACTTACAGCTACTTTTAGAAAACAGTTGCACTCATCCTGCATGATTCAAGATAAATATAAACAAATAATTAAAATGAAATCACATTATGTGTTAGCATTCATTATATGACTTTCCTCTGTGTAACTTAGTCTATTGCCCAGGTCCGAACCTGCAGCAAACCGTGTTCACCCATCACACCTCTACTTGTCCCCTTGATTTTAGGTCCCAATTCTCATCTCTGATTGCTCCTCTCTCATTCTCTTCCCCCACATCAACTACTTGATCTCACTGCTTTTCCCTGGATCGGTAACTATAACACTTTATTCTTTATTCTGCATTCTGTTATTGCTTCCCCCTTATACTACTTCAATGCATTGTTTTAATGAATTGATCTGTATGGACGGTATGTAAGACAAGTTTTTCACTGTACCTTGGTACATGTGACAATAATAAACCAATTTACGAATCTTTTAGATCTTCTTGGTTTCCGAAGCTCCAGGTCACAGAACAATGCAGCACATGAGGAAGCCCCTCCGGCTTATTGTAACTGTGAAGATTAAGCAAATTAGTCCCATTTTGCTTCCTTTTCCCAAAAGCCTGGAGTTCTCCAATTTCAATTATGTATCCACTTCCTTTTCAGGCAGTATATCGCAGGTCTAATAAATCCCTTAATTAATCCCTGGTTCTTTTGTCAATTACCTTCAAATTGACAGAAGGTAGATCGTTATTATTAGTCATTAACTCTTTTAGCATTGCATCTTGAGTGTATCAGGATAGTAGAAGGCAGTGGTAAGGGACCTTTATTTATTTATTACCTTAAAATTCCTACATTAATTAGTACTCCCATATATTCTGCCAATGCTGTCTTCCAGAAGTTCAGGTCACCCTTTGCACTAAATGCTGCTTCTCCCCACAATTCCTCTTAATTTTCTAGACATCCAAATCCACCCAAGACCAAATGGTTCTTCCAAACCTCAGAACGCTTTCACAGCTCCCTAATAATACTGCACAAGACACAAAAAAATACCAAAGTGGACCCTTGATAGCTGATTTCTTATTAATTCTAGCTTTCAGCCCATCTCTCGCTACTGCAACCTTTCTTTTATTCGATCCTATTTTCCTCAGTGCCCATTTTGTGCTCCTTCCAGTTGCAAAACCCCAGTACACCATTCGGATTCTGGAGAACCATTTCATACTCCTGTGTTTGACATTGGCAAATCACTACTTTTAAATTTACTTTGCTTTCTTTATGAAACAAAAATCTCTTTCAATGTTGCATGTACACTGGAACTACGATTTTTCAATTTTATAAAAAATTCAAAAAGATTGGCACAAACACGTATTGAGCCAAAAATAACAAATGGATAAGGAACGATGTTTAATCTTCACAGTGTGAAGTAAGATTTTCAGCTACTTTCTGCCAAATTAAATATATTGATAGTGGCATTTATTTAGAAACATACATCTCTGCCCAGTAAATTACACTGTGCAGCGCTAAGCTCCTGATGAATTTAGCTGTATCGTTACTGTAATAAAGTGTGGTGCAATTGAACAATATTAAAACTATACACCTTCACAATTTTGCAACATTTTCAACCTGGAGCTAAAAATTGTGAATGAAATTTTGATTGGCTGGCATGTTACGGAATGGCAAATACTATTACAGCACCCTATTGCAGAAGCCTAAACATTATTTGCCAACTTGAGAGCTTTTACTTTCATACTTGCATTAGAATACACAGAAAGTAAATAATTTCACATTAAGATAGTTTACGAACATCAGCATGAACTTGGGTGTCAGGCATCTGATAAATCCTCACAAACAGCAAAACATTCAACAGCCACTTCAATTCAGGTTTATGGGGATCATACAGGACAAATTAGAAATAGATCTAACAATGGACTATACCTTTTCTCGGAGAGAACGACGGTGATTCTTCTTGACAAAAAACCCCTTTTCTATCACTAAAATATTCAGCCTGGCTAAAGCGATTCATACTTGTATTCATGTTACAATACTCGTTCTTGAACTCGTTTCCAGGGAAACTGAAAGGCTGATTCACAATCCAGGTCTGGTCCATGCAAATGTTATTCCCGTGAGGAGCCAGAACATTGTAACAGCCATAAACCTGGTTGTCCTCTCTATACATGCAAAAATCTGGTAGCTGCATGTAACAATCATCGTTGGTTGTTACTTGTGCCTCATACATATCTTGCATGCAGTAGTTCATTTTGCAAGGTTATATTGTACTTCCAAAATAAACTTAGAGGATCAATTATCTTGTGAAAAATATTATCGTAGAAAAATGTATGTCAGTTTTAAAAATATCAAAGTTATACATTTCTTGTGCATGCATACTACCCTAAGTGCCAAAAATCCAATTTATATATAGGTGCCTGCAACACTCCCCTCTGATAATTATACGAATAAAGAAGCAGATGGATAATATCCAAAGCCAAAGCCAAAGGCCTTAATCTGTGACAGGGTCCAATTCATGTGACAGACAGATGCATAGACAGGTAGACTATACCATCAGACAGCAAGCTCAAACTGAAACAATACTGTCCAATCCACTTTGTCAAATACAATCTTTTCTTAAAACTACTCTAATCCCCCAAACTAGACTATCAAAGTGGAGCGTATATGAAAAAAAATTGAATTTAAAAGTTTCATGTTAATTTTGTGATGTTAATGTGGTAATAAGCAATTAAATCTATGGAATTCTACCGAAAGCCATTTATTTTTAAATAGGCCAGTTTGTGTTTATAACTATGCAACCATAACTTTAATCACTATTATTAAGTGTATTCATTGTTTTAAGAGTATTAAGCTGTATTGCAATTGAGCACAGTAACTAATTGTTTTAAGACTGTGCTTGTAATCTCACAGTTTGCTCCATTAAACTGATCATCAATTTACTGACTAAAAACAATTCATTTATTTTTAATTTAAGAAATAATGGATAAGTAGATTTAACGGCTGGGAATAAAATTACAAAAATCAATAACAGCATGTACCACTGATTGCAAACTAAGACTTGTAAAAATTCATTAGCTGTATTGATTATTTTAGAGTATTAGCCTTATGCCAAGTTAGCTCAACAATGATGATTATATTAAGCAGCTCCCAGTAGACCATTAGCAGATAAAGATATGTGCATTTTAACAAATTAAAACCAATTAAAATATTACTGATTTCAAATAAAAACAAAATTCAGTTTTAATGTCTGGCCAGTTGTAAGATCCTCAAATTGAGCTATTGCGATCTGGAAAGGAATCTGTTTTGTTAATGTGTGACTTTGTATTACGGAGGAAATTCAATTTGGGAGCAGGAATTGGAACTTGGTCCCATTAAGAATTTAGAAGGATCAGGAATTACAGTAAAGCTGAAACACTTGACAGGTAAACACTACCAAAAGTGCAAGGCTCAACATGAAGTTATATTGATACATATGAAAAGTTTTACATGGACCTTATGCAAACATTCTTTTTAAAGATAATCACTATATGATGAGAGTCAGGCAATAAGACTTTAAAGCGATCAAATCTGACATCTGTTGGTTTTGAGGTGCTCTAAGGTAAAGAGTGGCTAAATCTGTAGGAATCAGGCGATTATACCAGTTTAACTTTTTCATGAGGTGAAATCCCAAACAATGCTTTAATCTTTCCTATGTCTGACAAGTCTACATCAAGTTCAATTGAACATTTGTTTGCTAGATAATTTCTAAAGAAATAAAGCTGAGTGCATTCTTTAATATTCCTTTGGATTCATATCAGCAAAAGCATTGCTACTATTAGGCTATAGATAGATAGCTGGGATATGGTCAACCTACTAAGAACTTGAAATTTGTTAATCTAAAAACAATGTACATTGAGTACCAAAGAATAAACTAATGAGAAACCTCCATAATTAAATAAGAACCTAGATTTTGATACCACTATTCCCACCACATAAACATGTCTACAACCTCTTAATATTAACAAATTACCTTTTTCCTCAAAATATTCACCTTTAAAGAGCCTGCTGGTAAATGCAAGAGGATCTCATTACTTCTGCTTTTAAAAACCCATGCAAGAGTTCTGGGTGATATAAACTGGACAGTATATTTTCTGCAGTCAGATTGTTCCGTTTCTTCCCAAGTACACCTTTTTCCAGAACCAAAACTTGTTTGGCTGATGTTCGTTGCATTTCCAACTGAGTAAAGTTTCAGATGCAGCAGAGCAGAAACAGCTTTTGGAGATACTTTCTATGGAAGTGCCCATGAATGAAACATCCTATTAGGCTCTGGCATTGTTGATTGTAGAAAAATATTTTCTGTTTTGCTGCCGTGATTTTCTTACATCTTACAATTGTAATCGTGCTTCTCCCGGTTATTTTGCACGTTCAACAGTTATATTCTATTTCAGGGGAGAGATCATTACTGGCTTTGCACCTGTTCATGCACTTCTCGGCACCCTCTACAGTTCTTCCAAACAATGAAGATTCAGAACCACAACTTTGCTGAATTTATTGCGCAGCCTAAATGATCATTTGAGGACCTTGGGTTCAAAGCTGGCCATCCACAAATTTCAGAGACTCAGGATACAAAAAAAATGGACTCAACCTCAACTGACATCGTTCTTATCGCATGCTGTCCTGAGACACATCCGGATGCCCCACTGTGACATCTTCTGAAATCTCTTAGTATTCTCTGCATTCTCTCCTGATGCTTTCAATGTAAAGAACCTCCAATGTAATGATAAAATCATTGCGAAAGAAGGGCATTATTCTTTAAGAAAACACCTTTAAAGTGGCGACCTACAAATAATCAAGTGCATTAAGATAAGACATTGTAAAAAGACGTTAACAAATGCTGAAATTAACTGCATTTCCAAGACAAAAAAATTCACTCTCAAGGTAGATTTAAATTGACTTGGTAAATCATGGCTAGATCTTGCACACTGATTGAAAACTGAAAAACCAGATGAAAACAAAGGAGAAAGTGTCATTTATTTTACCATCATGTTAAGAAGATGGTAGTGTACATAACAATCGTGGAAGCAAAAACCTTAAGGACCTTAAAACATTTCCAAAGGCCAAATGTATTAACCTTTACTCCACCAACTAAATACAAAATTAAAATCATCTAGTTGCTCTTTCTCTCTTTCCCACAGAGACCTCAAATGATCATTTACTCAGAATGCACAAGGACAAATCAGAGTTAAGTTAAGGTGCCTTCACGGACTAAAACAAAAGGACCAAAGTTTTGCTTCAGCCCATTTTTGAGGCCAGATTGTCACTTCACTGGGACTGTGCAACAGGAGGCCAAGTCCCATTGGCCATTGACAAATCTGAACAATACTCAGACCTAGATTAAATGGGCACAGATCTACAATCAGAATCAGGTTTATTATCACATCACATGACGTGAAATGTGTTGTTTTGTGGCAGCAAGACATAAATTACTGTAATTTAAAGAATAAATAAATAGCGCAAGAAAAGGAATAACGAGGTAGTGTTCATGGGTTCATGGAACGTTCAGAAATCTGATGGCGGAGGGGAAGAAGCTGTTCCTAAATCATTGAGTGTGAGTCTTCAGGCTCTTGTACCTCTTCCCCAATGGCAGTAACGAGAAGAGGGCATGTCCCAGATGGTGAGGGTCCTTAGTGATGGATGCTGCTTTCTTGAGGCACTGCCTCTTGAAGATATCCTCGATGGTGGGGAGGGTTGTGCCCCCGGTGGAGCTGGCTGAGTCTACAACCCTCTGCAGCCTCTTGCGATCCTGTGCATCGGAGCCTCCACACCAAGCTGTGATGGAACCAGTCGGAATGCTCTCCAGCGTACATCTATAGAAATTTGCAAGAGTCTTTTGTGACGTACCAAATCTCCTCAAACTCCTAACGAAGTAGAGCTGCTGGCATGCCTTCTTCATGATTGCATCAATGTGTTGGGCTAGATATCATCTGATATTTAATCTAGACAAATTCCGATAGTCAAGACAGTCTTTGTCATGGTGACCTTGAAAATTTATCAATCTAACCCATTTCCTTTAAGCCCGCAAATCCTCCTATTGCTTTGAGGCTCCTAACTCACCCAAAATTTCCCCATTTTCACTGTTTCCAATTTGCCCTTTCCGTATCCTACAACAGAGTCAGCTGCTCTATTCACTGAGGCTCCTTGTCCACCCTTCACCCAAGAGCTGAAGGGAAAGCTTCAAATTTAGCCCCTCATGCATTTCCTGCTGCTGTTGTGGGCCCCTGACTGAAGACATCACTGCCCCATCCTCAGGCTTTAAGATCAAAGTCCCAGACTAGAAATTTTAATGTGTCCCAGTGGGTGTTGGATCTGGTCAGAGTAGAAGGGCACCAGCAAATACTTTGGTTGTGGTTCACCTTTTACAGAACAGGGATGGGATATTTTCACAAACAAAAAGGTGTCACCAGGACTAAGTCAGGTCCAGGGGCTGGATGTAGGGAGGGTATAGATGGGGTGGAGAGAGGGTTGGCAGAGGGCTTAGCAATAGATAAGGATGTGGGGAAATGGGGCGGTGGTGCTGGGCAATGAGGTCACGGCCCCCATCAATCGGAAGGTCAGGTCCTGGGCCAAGTGGGAGTGAGATCAGAGCGAGCCCCATAAAATTATTTCTACAGCTTCTGCCCCACTCCCAACTGTCTCTTAGTTCTACTCTTCTTCAATAAGACCATTCTTCCCTCTTTCTGGCTGGCCTGAGTCTCACACCGCCCTCGGTTCTTCCTTATTCCTGGTTGAAAAAAAAATATTTCTCTGGCAGAGACTGAGAAATTGGCTTCACAAAGAAAAGCAGTCAACTACCACAATGTAAAGAGACTGCAGCAAACACTTATTTAATGCCTAAGCTCTTGTTTCATGCTTCTGTAGCTGCATTGGCTCAACCCTCAATGTCAAGGGGTCCACGTCATTTTCTTTACATAAAGTATATCCAATTAATCTATCGTGTAAAATCTGCATAAAGTGTCTCCTGTTCTTTACATTGTGGTAGTTGATTGCTTTTCTTCATGAGGCCAATTTCTCAGTCTCTGCCAGTATAAAAATACAGCCTGTAATATTTTATACAAATGATTCAGAATCAGAACTGTAAAGATTATCTATAGATTTACCTTTTGAAATAAGATATCTTTGTTAGTCACATGCACATCAAAACATACAGTGAAATACATTTTTTTGCATTGTGTTCTGGGGGCAGCCCGCAAGTGTCGCCACGCTTCCGGTGCCAACATAGCACACCCACAACTTCCTAACCCGTATATCTTTGGAATGTGGGAGGAAACCGGAGCACCCAGAGGAAACCCACACAGACACGGGGAGAACGTACAAACTACTTACAGACAGCGGCCAGATTTGAACCCAGGTCGCTGGCGCTGTAAAGCATTACGCTAACCGTTACACTACCGTGCCTGCCCTATAATAAATATGCTTTTGGATTTCTGGGAAGCTCATGATATGAAGTGTTTTTCTTCTCCTTTGGATACTACCTTTCTTCCAATCATATCACTGCTTTAAACCATCTCTGCTATATTTCCCATAGATAAGAATAATTTTTTTAATTTTAAATTTTTAATTTTATTTACAGCATGGTAACAGGCCCTTCCGGCCCAACGAGTCCGCGCCGCCCATTTTAAACCCAAATTAACCTACCCGTACGTCTTTGCAATGTGGGAGGAAACCGGAGCACCCACAGGAAACCCACGCAGGCACAGGGAGAACGTACAAACTCCTTACAGACAGCGATGGGAATCGAACCCCAATCGCTGGCGCTGTAATAGCGTCGCGCTAACTGCTACGCTACCGTGTCACATCTTATAGGTAATATCACTTGCTGCATGATTTCATATTATCACTGATTATTCCTCAGAGATGGGAACTTAGCTTCTACTTGTGAATTCAAAGGCACCTTCACAATACTTATTATTTGAAGTACTCCCACAAAATGTTTACAACTTCTGGTGCAGCCTTGTTCTAAAAGAAATCTTAATGCTCTTGGTCCAAATAAAATTTCTGTCACATTGCAGGTTATTTGTAACTACATCCACCATCAGAAATCCACATTAAATCTCCAGGTTGCCTTCTTCTGTTGAAATTTCTTCAAATACTTGTAAATGTTTAATTTATTTTCTCTCTCTCACAGTTATTTGCAGCAGGGTTGTCAATTTATTTGTATATAACTACTAAATTGACATGCAAACTAAATTAAAAGCCTTATGTGAAAAAAAATTGAAAGATTACAATGTAGTGCACTTTGAGGTCAGGACATCCCAAAGCACTTGACAACCAATGGAGTACTTTTGACTTGTGGTCACTGTTGTAATGTAGGAAACACAGCAGCTAATTTGTGAACATTAATCTCACACACGTCAATGTGTTTACAGTCAGATAATTTGCTTTAATGCTGTGGATTGAGGACTAAATATTGGCCAGAATACCGGGGTAACTCTCCCACCCATCTTCAAAATAGCAGCATGCAAACTTTTATGTTTACCCGACACTGCAGACGGAATCTTTGTTGTCCCATCTGAAAGACACGCAGGATGCTGTCAGAGTATCATGCTAACATCTGGAGTAGGGCTCCAGCTGCAAACCTCCGACTTGGAATGCTACCAACCTGGATACGCCTAACAGTGTGTATGAACTTCCTCCAATTCACATTTCACTTTGTTGATACCACTGATGTTGGAAGAGATTCTAGGGAAGAAATTCCTATTGGGCCATCAGCCTATGTGAATATTGGTTCCTTCCTATCTTTCAAACAATATCTAAAACTGATGACCTGGTCATTTATTGCAATGATATTTGTCAGAATTTGTGGTTAACTTCATTGTTCTCAATGTGCTTTGGGATTTCCTGGTGTCATGAAATTTGCAGTGTACATGCAGGACCTTCTTTCTTTTAAGATGAACCAATCTCCTGAACCTGATGTTTTCAACCCCGGAGCAAGGAATGGAAGCATAATCTTCCAAAGTCCTCTAGATTCAGAACTTGTTCATTCGGATTGGACAATTGTAAATACCCTCCCATTATGTGAGAAATGGAGAGGATGGAGATATTACCTGAAAATATCAGCTGATATTAGCTGAAAATATCAGCTGAAGATCCTGGCATTAGTTGTGAAAATTCTAGCATTAGTTGTGAGAAACTTATTGTAATCAATCAAAAAAATGTAACTAAACACTTTAGCATGTTTGAACTGATTCATTCAGTCAGCAAGGATTTTTGAAGGACAGGCTGCATTTGGCTAATCTTATCAAACTCATTGGAGGTGGTCACTCGCACGGCAGTTTGGATAGTACCAGAAGACATTTGGAGATATGGTGATGTCCTGTGATTGGCAAGTTGTGACAAATTGATGCTAGTTAGGAATGATTTGGATTCAGAAACACAGATAGGTTTTTCTAAGTTTGATGATGACCCTCTCGTCACATGCAGGTATTTAAATGTGACCACTTTTACAACAGCACTTTAAATAGGCGGACTTTATGCATAAGCTCCTTCAAGAGTGGTGGCAGGAAGCACTTGCTCATCGAGAGGTAACAGGAATCTGGAATTCTAACCCCTTCACTATTATATAAGTGCCTGCAAATGTCGAGTGAATTGAAGTTGGAGAAATAAGTAGGTTGGCCAAGTGAAAGTAAGTAACGGACAGACATGTGGGTTCAATGACCTACACCGATTCCTCTGATCTATGTCGATGGAGGGTCAGGAGAAGCTCTCAGAAAGAACCTGTGACTACCTGGGCAATTCTATTGCAAAAGTCATGCACAATACTTTCTTATGTACAGTTAGGCATTGGAATCTAAAAAACAATCACTAAATAATCTGTTAATACTCAAATTGTTGGCTCTGCAATATTATGCGTGGCAGGGCCTTCGGGAATATTAAAGAATAGGGGGATATTGCTGTGCAAGTCCAAGGCTATCTGAACTAGTAGGTATAGATGGTGGTGGTGGGCATATGGGGTATCTACCTTCATTACCCGGGACACAGAATATAAGAGGAGGGATGTTATGGTACAACTCTATATCGGTCAGGCCATGGGTGGGCTGTGTACAGTTTTGGCTCCCATGCTATGGGAATGTGAATCCACTGGAGAGGCTGCAGAGGAGATTCACCAGGATGTTGCCTGGGATCAAGCTTTTTAGTTATCGGGAGAGACTGGATGGGTTGAGCTGTATTCCCTAGTGCGGAGGAGGCCAAGGGGTGGGGGGGTGAGGGGCTGATAGAGACACACAAAATTATGAGGGGCATGGATACAGTAGAGAGTAGGAAACATTTCCCTATGGCAGAGGTGTCTAAAGCTGGAGGGCATAGGGTTAGGGTGAGGGATAAGAGGTTTCAGAGGGGATCTGAGGAAGAACTTTAGCAGCCAGAGAGTAGCTGGAATCTGGAAGGTACTGTCTGAGCGGATGGCAGAGGTAGGACCCCCTGCAGCACAAGAAGTACCTGGACGAATGCTTGAATCACCAATGCACAGAAAGGTCCAGAGTGAGTGCTGGGACATGGGATTAGTGTATAAAGGTACTCGACAGTTGCCACAGACACAGTGGGCTGATGGGCTAGTTTACCTCATATGGCACAAAGCACAGCATCAGTATCTCCCAATACGCCTTTAGAAGATGTGTCAGTTGACATACTGCAATTATCTGTTTCCCACTAATTGATTCAGTCAAATTTTAATGTCCCTGGTGACAGAAATGGAGCCAACCTGGTCTTGATCTCAATGCACATTCCACCCTGTGAGTTAGCTAAATATCCTCCTACCCAAAGTGCAAATCAAGGTTGTTAATTTGCTTGTGTAAAGTGGGAAAGTGAGATCAGCAAGCATTTTCTGCACAATTTTTCCTCTTTACGTTTACTTTCCTGCACTTGAAAAGTCAGAAATGATAGAATAACAGGTAGTTCTTCTTCATATCTATAGGTTGCACCTGTCTTAAATGTTGGTCTTACTAATGCCTGAAAATCTATAAGCAGCAAAATAAAATCTGTACATCTGAATGCTTTGTTGTTCAGATCTGCTGACATCACATTTCTCTGTACAAGTAATTTGGAAGCTCTGCGCCTTGCATCTTCTGCCCCGTTACCAACCTCCTTCTGCACAAGAGGATTGAATGTGATGTTGCCTCCCACATCAGTATCCCTCTTCCCTGGAACTCTCCCTCCGAGCACGTGTCTGCGTCAGCTAAGGTACTGAAGTGGCTTGATCAAAGTGACAAGGCATCCTCCGGGGCTGTGATAATGGTGAATTTACTCTCTTTGTCCTGCCTGCAGCTTTTTAATGTCCTTCACCATAACGTCCTCATCCTGCAACTGGACTCAGCTGGTTAAATTCTTATTGATCCAGTCATGGCCGAAGAATTCCCTGTTATAACTTCCCTTCCTGCACCTGACTTTTGGTGGTCTCCTCGGGCCCAATCCAGACCCTGTGCCATTTCTCAACTCACGCTGCTCCTCAGTGACATCACCTGAAGATACTTTGTCAGATTCGACACATGCACTCATGGCCCTCACTTACTGCCATCTCTCTTCACATCTCCACCTCCTCTGAACTGTCTGACTCTTATTTTGATCTCCAGTCCTAGTTGAGCAGAAAATTCCCCCAACCAAAAATTACGACTGAGCTACCACACTCTCGATCTCAGCACTGACCCCTTCCCTGTCCCTGGCAAATATCTGAAACTGAAGTAGACAGTGTGCAAACTCTGTTTTTCCTGACTCAAAAGATGACCTTTGGATCATGTATCTGTGCCAATAATAAAATCTGCCATTTCCAAATCCACCCCTGTCTCAGTTCATTAGCTGCTGAAACTCATTTCCATATCTTTGTTACTTATGAACTATTCCAACACATTTCAACCCAATCCCTCCTTTCATTCTTGGTAGATCTAAGGTCATTCAAAACTCTGCTGTGTATGACTGATCAGCCACAGGACAGATGACCGCAGACCTATACTGACTTCAAGTCTAAAATTATCTTTTAAATCCATCCGTGGCCACACATCCTTATATCTGAAATCCTTCATAGCCTTGCCCCTCCTTATTAAGTCCCCCCTCCCTGTTTCTGTCATCCTGTTGGTCCTACAACCCATGATGTCTATATTTCTGAACACGCCTGTACAATATCTAATTGCTCCATTGCTGGCAGTAATTAATCAGCTTTAGGAAATCTAATAGTTTCAATTTATCTCCAAAGGTTACATCTAGTTTTATGTGTCTGTGGTCATTTCCCTTCCACTGCAGCAGAAAATCAGTGGTGGTGAATTGCACACTTGTGTCTCCAGTCAAAATCACTTTTAACCCCAAGAAAGTCATACACGATGTTAAAGCACCTCTTTTGTTAGTTTTATCTCATTTGTAATTTTAAAATTCTGTTCAAATTCTGTTCTTTTATATGGGCTGCCAGTGCATTTTACTAAAAGTATCATAATAAAAAGAATCCAGAAAAAAATTAAATGAGTCAGATGTACCCTTGCTTGAGAGAATGATGCATTTTGGTTAGGGTTTATTTAAAATCACTAATGTTCTAGACCATTTTCATGACTGTAGATAACAGCTTATTTATGAAATCTGGTCAATAATTCACACATTAATGAGGGATAAGCACAGCAAATACACAGGGTCTATCTGCTTAATGAATATAATTTTGTTTTACTTATGCTGTTACTAAAGCACTTCTTCCCTTAAGTACACAGTCTACCTCCTTAATGAATATAATTTTTATTTGATTTTGCTGTATAGCTTGTTTTTCTAAAGCCCTTCTTTCCTGGAATACACAGCAGGTATGGTGGTAATTCTCGGTTTTCCAAGAAAGAAAGAAATCTCCAAGGAAACCTGTAGCTGCACATTACATACTCCTTATGCTGATAGCTGTCCTTTATCTTTCTATCTTCTCCCTGTGAGAATATTCTTAATTGTTCCTTTCTGTCAGCAGGCTCCAATTTATTGGCTTTGGTAGTGACTGCAGCTGGCAAACCAGTTGTCAGCAACCAGATAATTGGTACAAATGTGTTCTTATGTGCAGGAAAATGCAAAGAACCAATCAACTTTATTTTACATACTGCAATGGATCAGATCCTAGGGCAGCTAATTTAATTTTTAACACAGCAATGAAGTGTGCCAGAGTGCAGTAGATCCCAAATTCTACTTCTCATTAAGGGAAATAAATTATAATCTTCCTTTGATACCCAAATGTATAAATTAATGACCAAATGTCAGAAATAAATTGCCCACGAGTCATAAAAATGGTCTTGAACATTAGTGATTATTATATAAATTGTCTCACAGTCTGCAGCAAGAGTACATTTGACCTTATTGTTTTAATTCGCTAACAATGGAAAACAATTGTCTTGGTAATCAGAAGGGTTTGGACTCCACCTTTTGGCATTTTATCATAAATAATTAGTGTTAAAGCTGACCTTTAGTTTTGATTTTTGGGATGTGAGCTTCACTGGCAAGATCAGCACTTATTGCTGATCTCTGACTTCCCTTGGAAAGGTGGTGGTGAGCCACCTCCTTGAAATACCACAGTCCTTCTGGTGGAATCCATTTGGGTAGGGAGATCCGTGATGTAGGCTCAACAATGACAAAGGCCAAGCGATATGCTTCCAAGTCAGGCTGGTGTACGGGTTGTAGGAGAACCTACAGATGGTGACGTTCCCATGCATTGCTGGGCCTTGTTCTGCTTGGTGATAAACATCATCCATAGTTTGGGCCATTCTCCTGGGGAAGTAACTACAAAGCATTTTTTGATGATATACCCTGCAGCCACAGTGCACTGGTGGTGGAGGGAACGAAAGTTTAGTTTGTTGAATGGGATTCCAATCCTGCAGGCTGCTTTGTCCTGGATCCAAACAAGTGTTCAAAATTCCATTATAATACAATATTCCTTGTAGATGGTGGAAAGGGTTTGACATGCGCGTCGTAAACTAACCGCAGGGTGGGCCTTCCGGCAGGAACCTTACGTCACGTCCGCCGGAGAGGCTATCGGGTACCTTTGCGCGCACGCGCGTTTTGCTTGTTACAGTAAAGTGTGCTCCGGTTCAGCCTCCACGTCTCTGAGCTTTCCTTTCAGCAACGCGTTGCGTTGGGCTACATTTGGTGACCCCGACGCTTCCAGACGGCATCTGGAACCCGCGACATGAATTCCAATGACTCGCACAATGCAGTCTCGCTCAAGCTCCCGACTTTCTGGGCCGCTCAGCCCCACATTTGGTTCGAGCAGGCTGAGGCCCAGTTCAGTATCAGAGGCATTACAGCCGATGCCATGTGGTACTACTACATGGTCAGCGTGTTCAACCAGGACACAGCAGGCCGGATCAACGACTTCCTGCACCAGCCACCAATGGAGGACAGGTACGCTAAGATCAAGGTGCTCCTCATCCGCACTTTTGGACTCTCCCGCCGCGAACGAGCTGCGCAGCTTCTGCACATGGACGGCCTGGGCGACCGCAAGCCATCCAAACTGATGAACGACGTGCTGGCGCTCATGGATGGCCATAAGCCGTGCCTTTTATTCAAGCAGTTGTTCCTCGAGCAACTGCTGGAGGACGTTCGCCTCCTCCTCGCGGGTGAAGATTTCAGCGACCCACGCAGCCTCGCAGCCAGGGCAGACATTTTGTGGCAGAGTAAGCAGCGGGGAGCGGCTTCCATCTGCCTAACTGCGACCGTGCAGCCCAAGGTCAAGACCCCACAACCGAAGCCACTGAGACCCACAGGGGACAAGGACGAGGTTCGGATCAATCGTGCTTTTACCATCAGAGATGGGGGTCAAACACGCGCCGCTGCCGTCCACCGTGTGCCTTTTTGGGAACGCCGGGGCTGGCTGTCGCTAGTGGCTTCGACGGCTGGCCATCGCGACAGCCTCCTGTTCCTTTGGGACCGACGCTCCGGGCGACATTTCCTGGTGAACACCGGGGCCGAAATCAACGTCCTTCCCCCCCAAACATGGACACCCATAACATGGCCCCAGGCCCCGACCTCACAGCTGCGAACGGCACTACCATCCGGACGTATGGCTCGCGTACCATCCCGCTGCGTTTTGGGCCCAGCTGTTTTACCTGGACCTTCACGGTAGCAGCAGTATCACGGCCGTTACTAGGGGCGGATTTCCTACGAGCCAACCGTCTTCTGGTCGACCTGAAGGGCCGGCGTTTGGTCCACGCTGAGATGTTCCAGACCTTCCAGCTTGGAGAAGTCCAGTTCCCGGCCCTCTACCTAGGCTTCATCACACTCTCGGGTGATGAGTTCGCTAGGGTGCTAGTGGATTTCCCCTCCATCATCACCCCACAGTTCTCCACTACTGGTCCCAAGCACGGCGTGCAGCACCACATCCCCACACAAGGACCACCACTGCACGCCCGAGCCCATAGGCTCCCACCCAACAAGCTCCACCTCGCCAAGGAGGAGTTCCGGAAGATGGAGGAGATGGGGATCATCCGCCGCTCGGACGGCCCTTGGGCATCTCCGCTGCACATGGTGCCCAAGTCCACAGGAGGTTGGAGGCCCTGCGGGGACTACAGGACACTTAATGACGCCACAACCGCTGACCGATACCTGGTGCCTCACATCCAGGATTTCACGGCCAACCTCCACGGGACGACCATCTTTTCAAAAATCGATCTGGTCCAGTGGTACCATCAGATCCCTGTGCACCCTGACGATGTGCCCAAGACAGCCCTCATCACCCCCTTCGGGTTGTTCGAATTCCTAAGGATGCCTTTCGGCCTTAAGAACGCCGCCCAGACTTTCCAGAGGCTTATGGACTCGGTGGGGCGAGGCCTGGATTTCGTCTTCATCTATCTAGACGATATCCTGGTGGCCAGCAAGTCACACAAAGAGCACGTGGCACACTTGCACCAACTCTGCCAGTGCCTGAGTGACCATGGACTGGCAATCAGCCCGGCGAAATGCCAGTTCGGGCTGACGAAGATCGACTTCTTGGGCCTTAGGGTCAACCAGCACGGCGCCACCCCTCTGCCGGACAAGGTCCAGGCCATCCGCCAGTTTCCCAAACCGAGCACGGTCAAGGGCCTGCAAGAGTTTGTGGGGATGGTAAATTTCTACCATTGGTTCGTGCCGGCGGCGGCGCGCATCATGAGACCCTTGTTCGGTCTGATGGCTGGCAAGGCCAAAGAGGTGGCATGGGACGCAGAGTCCACCGAGGCTTTCGAGCGGGCCAAGGAGGCGTTGGCGAAGGCGGCCCTCCTAGCACACCCGAGAGTCGATGTACCCACGGCGCTCACAGTCGACGCTTCCGACACGGCGGTCGGCGGAGTCCTGGAGCAGCTTGTCGAGGGCCAGTGGCGACCGCTCGCCTTTTTCAGCCGACATCTGCGACCACTGGAGGTTAAGTTCAGCGCTTTCGGCATCCGGCACTTCCGGTATTTCCTCGAAGGAAGGGATTTCACCGTATATACAGACCACAAGCCCCTCACCTTTGCCCTTGCAAAGGTATTGGACCCATGGTTGGCTCGGCAGCAGAGGCACCTCTCCTTTATTTCGGAGTTCACCACAGATGTCCGCCACATCGCAGGGAAGAACAACGTGGTCGCCGACACGCTGTCCCGCCCCCACATCCACTCAGTGACCACCTCAGCCCCAGGGATCGACTACACGGCACTGGCGCAGGCGCAACAGGCGGACGCCGAGATCCCGGCCTACCGCACCGCCATTTCAGGACTCCAGTTGGAGTATGTTCCTGTCAGCCCGACAGCGGTTCGGCTCCTGTGCGACACGTCTACTGGCAGATCTCGGCCTGTGGTACCAGCAGCATGGAGGCGACGGGTGTTCGACACGCCACATGGCCTGGCCCACCTGTCCATCTGGGCGTCTATCAAATTGGTAGCGGACAAATTCGTTTGGCATGGTTTACGCAAGCAGGTTGGACACTGGGCCAGGACCTGCATACACTGCCAGACCACCAAAGTCCAGCGGCATGGAAGGACCCCCGCCAGCAGTTCCAACCGACGCTCGGGAGGTTTCAGCACATCCACGTGGACATCGTCGGCTCCCTGCCTGTCTCCTGGGGCACCAGGTATATCTTTACCATGGTCGACAGGTTCACCAGATGGCCGGAGGCCGTGCCGCTAGCAGACATGTCCACCGAACATGCACCAGAACGCTCATCGCAAACTGGATCGCCAGGTTCGGACTCCCAGTGGACATCACCTCCGACAGAGGGGCACAGTTCACGTCAGGTTTGTGGACAGCACTGGTGCAGCTCCTGGGCACCCGGTTACATCACACCATGGCGTACCACCAACAGTCCAACGGTTTGGTCGAGCGGTTCCACAGGCACCTCAAGTCAGCCCTGATGGCGCGCCTCAGAGGGCCCAACTGGACAGATGAGCTCCCCTGGGTTTTACTGGGCATCCACACGGCCCCCAAGGAGGACCTGGGCACCTCCTCGGTGGAGTTGGTCTACGGCACCCCCCTGACGGTCCCAGGCGAGTTCGTGCCAGAGGCCCAAGGTCCAGCAGGGATGCCGGCAGAAGTGCTGACGAGGCTGCGGGACAAGGTAGGGACCCTGGCACCAGATCCGACCTCCAGACATGGCACTACACCGTCCTTTATCCCTAAGGACCTCCGGGACTGTGAGCACGTTTTCATCCGCAGGGGCATGCACAAGTCACCTCTGCAGAGGCCGTACGAAGGACCCTTCAAGGTGCTCCGGCACAACGGATCTACGTGTGTCATGGAGGTGGGTGGCCGCGAGGAGACTTTTACAGTGGACCACCTCAAACCGGCGCACTTGGACATTGAGCAGCCGGTGAAGGTATCCTCACTGTGCCGGCGGGGCAGGCCACCCAAGAGGGACACACAGACTGGGGGTCCCACATCCCCGATGGACATTTCTGGGGGGGGGGGGGGGGCGGCTAGTGTAGCGGTCCGTACTCACGGGAATTGAACCGCCATCGGCGGCCACGGGCAGGCGCGCAAGAGCGCGTCGTAAACTAACCATGGGCCAGGCCTTCCGGCAGGAACCTTACATCACATCCGCCGGAGAGGCTCTCGGGTACTCTTGTGCGCGCGCGTGTTTTGCTTGTTACAGTAAAGTGTGCTCCGGTTCAGCCTCCATGTCTCTGAGTTTTCCTTTCAGCAACGCATCACGTTTGGCTACAGCTCGTTATTTGATGGTTTAGCCAGTTTAACTACTTGCATGCTTGGGCCAGAACAAACATATTATCTGTAGAATGTTAATCTTTCAATGGCTAACTTTTCAGTAGTGCTTGTCGTGTGACTAGAATTAATACTACTAGATCCTAATGAATTGTTCAGAACTAGAGAGAAATAATATTAATAAATTTACTACAATGAAGTGTGACTGTATTTTGAAAATTACAAGTACACAAAAGAATTTAGGACAATTTTAGCACTAACTTAGATAAGCAGTCAATTTTTCTGATGCTAAGAATCTTAGTAATGTATCCTACTAATTCTCAGTGATCTATACTAAAACTGAAACCTTTTAATGAGCACAGGAACAAAGTGACTGGACTTAAAAAAGGATTAAATATGGCAACCTTGGTCAATCAATAGGTGTCAAAAACACTTTTTATCCCCACGATTAAAGCTTATACATCTGTCTAAGTCTTATCGACTTACTAAACACCTGATTTTGTACTTAAAGTAGCTTTGACAACTAGGAGAGGAGATCAGCTTATCACTCAGGTATTTTTAACATCTAAGCAGAAGCTAATATCCATTCTTTTTCTGGTTATTTTTCTCTAATGTTTCACACTGAATACGTGTGCTTAATTTCCATCTCAGTAGACAGCTCTTTGACATTCATGTTGTATTGCATCAAGCATGGATGTCTAAACAATGTCAGCTAAATGCATGTTTTCTGCAGTGGAGGCTGACTTCAAAATATTTAAGAAACTTATGTGCCTCTTAATGTGAGAACCAAAATTAAACTTAATAAATTATGAAAACACTTCTACCCTTTATAGCATTTAGCAACTTGCAGCTGATGTGAACAAAGGTTGTGTCAACCAAGAAAGAAAGATTACAAATTTGACAGCAGGTGTACAAAAATCATGTCTAAAACACTTAAAGCTATACAAAAATTAGCTCTAGTAGTTTAAATAATACTACAATCAACATAGATATATTTTTCCTAAGAGCATTATAGCATTTATCTGAGAATATCCAGAAAGTGCTCCCTGTTTAGTTTGTGCTTTCTTTCTTAGTTCAAAGTTTGGTAGGAAGGTTATCATGTTTGAAGTGGTACTGTAAGTGTAAATGTGTTTATCACTGCTTGCTTCTGTGGTGAAATGACACTAGTTTCTAGAAATGGATTTACTACTTTTTAAAAAGGTGCTACAGCAGCAGGGGTCATTTTCATGCTGTTTACAAAAACTGCAAAATTCAAGCTTCTCAGTTAAGAAGAGTATTATATTGGTTTCCCTTTCATAACACAGCTCTTATTAGTTTCAGCATGTCCTGTCCTGTCTGTCCATGGCAGGTTTTCACAGCTGCTGGCATTTACTGTCACAGATGCAATCTCTGCAGCTAACTCTTCATGGAACATGCACAACACAAGCAGCACCCTTTCCAGCTGTTGGGAATGTTGGACCTTAATGAATGGATGCTGGAAAGAAGAGAGAAAGATAGAAGATAGAACATTATAGCACAGGAACAGGGCCTTCGGCCTACAATGTTGTGCTGAACTAATTAAACTAGTAATTAAATGTCTAAGTAAACTAATCCCTTCTGCCTACACAATGTCCATATCCCTCTATTCTCTGCACATCCATGTACCTATCTAAAGGCCTCTTAACCACCTCTATCGTATCTGCCTCCACCCCCACCCCTGGCAGCGCATTCCAGGCACCCACCACTCTCTGTGTAAAAGAACTCGTCCCGTGCATCTCCCTTGAATTTTCCTCCTCTCACCTTAAATACATGCCCTCTGGTATTAGACATTTCGATCCTGGGGATAAGATACCGGCTGTCTATTCTGTGCCTCTCATAGTCTTATAAACCTCAATCAGATCTCCCCTCAGCCTCTGCCACTCCAGACAACACAACCCAGGTTTATCCATCCTCTCCTTATAGCACATGCCCTCTAATCCAGGCAGCATTTTGGTAAACCTCTTCTGTACCCTCTCCAAAGCCTTGTCATCCTTCCTATAATGGGGCGACCAGTACTGAATGCAATACTCCAGATGCAGTCTAACTAGTTTTATAAGGCTGCAACATAACTTCCTGGCTCTTGAACTCAGTGCCTCACCTAATGAAGGCAAGTAGTCCGTACGCCTTCTTTACCACTTGGACCCCAAGATCCCTCTGTACATCAACACTGTTAAGGGTCTTGCCATTAACTGTGTACTATCTCTTTACATTTGATCTCTCAAAGTGCAACACCTCACATTTGGCCAGATTAAACTCCACCTGTCATTTCTTCACCTGATCAGAACGCACAGTGGTGAACAGTTGTTTCCTTCATTCCAGAGAAGTATGCAATGGTGTCCGCAAGGGTTGGAATTTGAAGCACTGCTCTTTTTGATAAATGTTATTGACCTGGATTTAACTGTATTGGGCATAATGTCATAGTTTTATGATGATACGTTACTTGGAAATGTTGTAGCCAGTGAGATACAATAATCCAACACATACAGAGACTGATGAAAGGGGCAATCACTTGACAGATGAACTCTTAACACAGAAGTGTGTAATGATACATTTTATTAGAAATAATGAGGAAAACCAATGTGGACTAAATGGTATGACTTCAGCGGTTTTGCTGGCAATATTGCACGTTCACTATTGTGTGAAGGTGGTAGGAGAAACTCAGAAGGTCGTTAAGAAGCACATAAGGTTGTGAGGTTCTTTGATAGAGGCAGAGATTTTAAATACAAGAAGTTAACTAAACCTTTGTGACAGACTGATTCGGTCTGAATGAGAATAATGTGTTCAAGTCTGGACATCACCTTTCAGAGGAGAAGTCAAAGCTTTGAAAAAGGTTCAGAAGTTTGGCATGAGAGTGATGTGAAGACACTGAGAAATTGAATTTGTTCTTCTTGGAGTACTTTTTTTAAATGTTCAAAATCCAGCTTGGTAACTAGAGGGCACAGGGAGCAGTAAATGACATGTTTATATGCAGTCAGGTTTTGTCATCTGGACTGCACTGGTGCAGGCCACGTTTGATTGTAAGGGACCGCTGATGGAGGAGACCATGTGATACGACTGTAGATTCAAAGAATGACATGAAAATGGACAGGACAGAGCAGACCATCTGGTGCAACATATCCGTATGTGTGCCTCCCCCCATTACCTCACTCTACTAAGTCCCTTCTGCTGCTATATCCAACAACTACGTTTAGCCAGTTTCTGTTCAGACTGCCTTCAACTATCATGTCAATATTAGCTCTCTTATTTAAAAAAAAAGGGAATTGTGACATTTTTGTACATTTGACAGCATATTGGAATAATTATAGATAGGAGTTTTGACTTAACTCTTCATTGATTTTAAAATATTCATTTCATAAATTAAAATTTAGTAGTTAAAATGCAAATATACTATAAATTGTAATTGTCTAATGGTCTGTATTCTCTACCAGTTCTTCTTAGAGGTCATATAAAATTAAAGCTTTTGGCTTCAGCGTCAAAAGCTACCTACCAAAGTAGGTCCAAATAAAGGTTCTGGTTGGTTGATTAAAATCATGCCCAGCCGACCTCATCACCACTCACCCATGACAAATTAGTACTCAGAACCAATGGAGACAGTTCCCTTGCAGCACATGCCATAACCCAAGGGTTTTGCCATGGCCGATTTACTGCTGGCTATTAAGAATCATTTCAGCCCTACACCTTGTCTTCTTGCTTCAGTTCTACACATGGCCTGCGGGACCCCTGACGTGCCACTAAACGAGCAGGGCCAAGTCCTCACTCGGCACCTAATCAACTTCTGAAGGTGAGTCATTGTTTGACGTCAAGACAGGCATCGTTTGTGACTGTTCCGTGTTTTCAATGCTTGCACAGGTCATACAGAAATGTGAAGTAACAACCCAGTCTGCAAGGCTGTGTCAGTGGCTCTGGGGCAGGGCGGAAATAAACATCTTCCGGGCTGCATGTCAGACACCATGGACTTAACTGCACCGAGCATATTTGTCTCAACTACTCCACGTGACTATGATCTCACATGCCTCCTACTCTGAGTCAGGAATTATTATAGGATTTATTAGTGACCTTCTTTCGAATTACATGGAATTAGGACATCAAACTCCTGGCTCTGAGGAATCACAGACGGCCTGGGTTGTTAGATCCACGAACTGAGAATCAGCATTCAAAAAGCTTTAAGCTTTGACTGTAATGACAGTTACAAGTACATGCTTTTAACTCTGAACCACATAGCTTGATCTCACCAGACTTCAATGGACGAAATGACAGAGTTGTTTATGACATAGCTCTGCCAACCAAAGCTTTTTAATCCTTCAGTAAATACTGTGTTCTGTTCAATATTGATAGACAAAGATAAATATTTGAAGGGGAAAAGATCACAGGGTTAGTGGCAAAGAGCAATTTGGCTAATTGTCAAAAAACAGTACTGGCATGATGGACCACATAGAACATGGAACATAGAAAACCTACAGCACAATTCAGGCCCTTCAGCCCACAAAGCTGTGCCGAACATGTCCCTACCTTAGAGACCCACAGCCCTCTATTTTTCAAGGCTCCAATGTACCTATCCAGAAGTCTCTTCAAAGACCCCATCATATCCGCCTCCACCACCGTTGCCGACAGCCCATTCCACACACTCACCACTCTCTGAGTAAGAAACACCCCTGACATCTCCTCTATACCTACTCCCCAGCACCTTAAACCTATGTCCTTTTTTATTTTTTTATTTTTATTTACAGCGCGGTAACAGGCCCTTCTGGCCCAACGAGTCCGCGCCGCCCATTTTAAACCCAAATTAACCTACCCGTACGTCTTTGCAATGTGGGAGGAAACCGGAGCACCCGGAGGAAACCCACGCAGACACGGGAGAACGTACAAACTCCTTACACACAGCGACGGGAATCGAACCTCGATCGCTGGCGCTGTAATAGCGTCGCACTAACCGCTATGCTACCGTGCCGCCATTTCTTGTGGCAACCATTTCAGCCCTGGGAAAAAGCCTCTGACTATCCACACAATCGATGCCCCTCATCATCTTATACACCTCTATCAGGTCCCCCCTCATCCTCCGTCGCTCCAAGGAGAAAAGGCCGAGTTCACTCAACCTGTTCTCCGAAGGCATGCTCCCCAATCCAGGCAGCATCCTTGTAAATCTCCTCTGCACCCTCTCTATGGTTTGCATCATTCCATGGTTCTGAGTAGGGCTGTAAATAAAACCGATTTTGAATGTTGTGCACAATTTGAATGAAACGCCCAAATGTAACAAAGTGGCAGGAGGTAGGAACAAACAATGTATGTGCAAAGCACAGCATTAAGAATGCAGGTGAGAGCAGGAGAACAGCCATAACCTTGGCAATCAGGGAAGTGGATTTGGGAAATCAGGCTTTGGGAAATGGAGAGAAAAGCAATGACTAAGCTGGTATTAAATCTGAGCGGGCAGTATGCCTCAAACCTGCGACAATATTTCATAAAGGTTGCAATCTATGCTCTGTTCTATTTTCAGAAGATACATTACATGCAATATAATCGGATGAGGCAGAACCATTTGTGGTGTAGCTCTGTTACTCACTTTTACTTTCTATGCGCACTACTTTGTGCTCATCTGCATTACAATTTCACCATAGAGTCATACAGCACGGAAACAGGCCCTTCGGCCCAACTCGCCCATGCCGACTGTGTTGCCCAGCAAGCTAGTCCCATCTGCTCGTGTTTGCCCCATAGCCCTCTAAACCTCTCCGATCATGTACTTATCTAGATGGCTTTTAAATATTGCTAACATGCCCGCCTCAACCACTATTTCTGGCAGCTCATTCCAAATACGGACCACTCTTTGTGTGAAGAAGCTGCCCCTGATGCCCCTTTTAAATCTCTCACCTCTGATCTTAAACCTATGCCCTCTTGTTTTTAGCACCCCCTCCCTGGGAAAAAGACTGTGTGCTTTCACCCTGTCTATGCCCCTCATGATCTTATATACCTCTATCAGGTCACACCTCAATAAGATATCTTTATCAGTCACATGTACATCGAAACACACAGTGAAATGCGTCTTTTGCGTAGCGTGTTCTGGGGCAGCCCACAAGTGTTGCCACGCTTCCGGCGCCAACATAACATGCCCGCAACTTCCTAACCCGTACGTCTTTGGAATGTGGGAGGAAACCGGAGCACCCGGAGGAAACCCACGCAGACACGGGGAGAACGTACAAACTCCTTACAGACAGCGGCCGGAATTGAACTGGGGTCACAGGCGCTGTAATAGTGTTGCGCTAACCACTACTACCATGCCTGCCTACGTTCCAGGGAATCTCTCCTTGTAACCTCTCCTTGTAACTCAAGGCCCCCAAGTCCAGGCAACATCCTGGTAAATCTTTTCTGCACTCTTTCTAGTTTAATAACATCTTTCCTTTAACAGGGTGACCAAAACCGTCCACAATGCTCCAAGTGAGGCCTCACCAATGTCTTATACAACTGTAACATAACTTCCCAACTCTTATACTCAGAGCCCTGACTGATGCCCACTGGTCAGTGTCCTGTCCACTCACTTCTTTCTCCAGCTCATAATGTGATTTGTGAATTTCTCCCTGGAATTGAACTGTTCTTTCAGTTTTTCGTGCTATTGACACCAGATGTTCCCAGGTGCACCCCAGGTGAGAGGGACTTGTTTCACAGCACAGAAACAGGCCCTTCGTGTGAACACTGAAAGCAAACTATTACATTTGAGAATTGGGGGTGCTTTTGAGGAAGGTAAAACTAAATTGGTAGGGGGACGGGAGACCATGCAAGAACTCAGAGGATGCCCGGGGAACTAAGAATGTTCGAAAAGTCAAGCCTAAATGTGTGAAGCATTCACAATAAGGCAGATGAATTAATGATTCAAATAGACATAAACAAGTATTATATATTTGGGATTACAGAGACATGGCTGCAGGGGCAATATAGATGGGAAATAAATATCCATCAGTATTCAATATTTAGCAAGCTCAGGCAAATGATGCTGGAAATCTGAAATAAAACAGAAAATGCTGGACATACTCATCAGGTCAGGTGGCATCTGTGGGAAGAGAAACAGAGCCAATGTTTCAGGTCGAAGACCTTTCGTCTTGTGAATGTGGATCTAGTTGACGAAGGATCTTCAACTGGAAAGGTCAGGAAATTGAGGGCCGGGGGATCTGGTTGTGGAGAGGAGTGAAGACCCGGGACTAAAAAGCATGATCACATTGAACGGCTGGGCAGGGTTGAGGGGCCGAGTGGCCTACTTCTGCTTCTGCTCCTAACTTCAACATAACCCCTCTTCTAACTATTTCACTACCCTTTAGTGGCTCACAATTCAGTTTAAAAACCTCTGAACACTGGGGTATTTAATTGCGAATTAATGATGTAAATTAAACCACAATGGTTCCAAAAGCAGCACCCAGAGCACCTGACATAACTTATCTAAAACCACTCAATGCTTTGCACTCTTCAGCATTTTTTTCAAATCCAACCAAAGATTCATCTTGAATTCCCAGAGCTTTAAGCTTAATTAATAAGCTCTTTTGTGGATTGTTGCCAAATGCCTTCTGGAGGTCCAGATGCAACATGCTTTAAGACTTATCGCAGTCTAATTGGGATATCCGTTACTCAAAGATATCATGGAGGTTTAATTTAATGAAACTTAATTCAGATTGGTATGAAGTATTACATATGGGAACTAAACATGGGGAGTAAAGTAGTGCCATGAACGGTTCATAAATACCTAAGTTTTATCTAACTGAATTGTAAAGTTTTCTGACAGACCAAGGGTAGTGACACACATGAACGGCTGGAGTGGAGCAGCATTGAGGCACGCTGTGCAGTCAAACCTAACACTGCTCCAGTCAGATAAGGAGTTAGGTGGAGTAAGTTTTTACTT
Organism: Pristis pectinata; assembly: GCF_009764475.1. Classification (NCBI taxonomy): domain Eukaryota; kingdom Metazoa; phylum Chordata; class Chondrichthyes; order Rhinopristiformes; family Pristidae; genus Pristis; species Pristis pectinata. The sequence goes on along the minus strand of NC_067409.1, from coordinate 112,953,062 downwards.
AACCCGTGCTGAATTGTATTCAGAAATTTACCACTGCCCAGATAATGATGTTCGTATACCATAATTATTCTCTTCACTTTACAATCTGTGGTAATGTGTTTTACATTTATTGATTTTTTGAACAGGGAGGGATTTGTTATCCTATTTCTATTCCACAAGGTAAAGACCAAAGGCAAGCTATTGCTCATTTTCTTTACAGTCTATAACAACTAAAATGGACTTTTTTTGTTCTAATTGTGATCTTTCTTATAAAAAATGTGTGTAATTTATGCTCAATTTATGTTTTTCTTGTGAATGCAGCTTATCTGATGCTGTGTGCCTGTGATGCTGCTGCAAGTAAGTTTTTCATTGCACCTGTGCACACATGGCCTTGTGCAGATGACAATAAACTCGACTTTGACTTTGACTATAACACCAGAAAGTGTTGGGAGAACTCAGCAGGTCAGGCAGCATCCGCGGAAAGGAAAACAGTCAATGTTTCAGGTCTCTAGACCTTCACCAGAGCAGAAGATATAAGAAACAAGTGTGTTTTATGTTACAGTGAGGGGGAGAGCAGAGAGAAGGAAGAGGATGTTTGCAATGGGGTGTAGACTGCAGTTGTCAAAGTCAAGTTTATTGTCAGATGCACAAGTCCATGTGTGCACAGATGCAGTGAAAAACTTACTTGCAGCAGCATCACAGGCACAGAGCATCAGATAAGCAGCATTCACAAGAAAAACATAAATTAATAATAAATTATGCACAATTTTTACAAGAACAGAATTAGAACAAAAAAAAATTTTAGTGCAGAGTGGTCATAGTGACATAGTGATGCTAAACTATAGTGATTAGGGTTGTGCCGGTTGATTCAAGAACTGAATGGTTGAAGGGAAGTAGCTGTTCCTGAACCTGGTGGTGTGGGGACTTCAGGCTTCTGTACCTCCTGCCTGATTGGAGCTGCGAGAAGATGATATGACCCAGATGGTGGGGAGGGATTGCCCGTGACGTATTGGGCAGAGTTCACTACTCATGGTAACCAATACTTTAAATTCTGGCAGTTAGAGCCAGAAGAGGAAAAAACAAGGAAACTCAAATTAAGATATCCAGTGAGACTGGTTGAATTTAATACTGAGTCCCCAGAGTTGTAATTTGTGCAGATGGACTTTGAAATGCTGTTTCCTGAGCTTGCATCGTGCATCATTGGAACAGTACAAGAGTGGAAGTGGGAGAGAGAATTAATGTGGCAGCTGAGGGGAAGCTCAGCGATGCCCCTGCAGAACGAATGGACGTGTTCTGCAAAGAGGTGTTGGAATTGGAATTGGTTTATTATTGTCACGTGTATTGAGAAAAACTTGTCTTGCATACCGTCCATACAGATCAATTCATTACACCAGTGCATTGAGGTAGTAAGATAAGATTTCTTTATTAGTCACATGTACATCGAAACACAATGAAATGCATCTTTTACCTAGAGTGTTCTGGGGCAGCCCGCAAGTGTTGCCACGTTTCCGGCATCAACATAGCGTGCCCGCAACTTCCTAACCCGTACGTCTTTGGAATGTGGGAGGAAACCAGAGCACCCGGAGGAAACCCACGCAGACATGAGGAGAACGTACAAACTCCTTACAGACAGCGGCCGGAATTGAATGCGGGTTGCTGGCGCTGTAAAGTGTTATGCTAACCCCTACACCACTGTGCCTGGTACAAGGTAAAACAATAAAAGAATGCAGAATAAAGTGTTACAGTTACAGAGAAAGTGCAGTGTAGGGAGACAATAAGGTGCAAGGTTATAATGAGGTAGATTGTGAGGTCAAGAGTCCATTTTAGCGTACTAGGGAACCGTTCAATAGTCTTATAACAGCGGGATAGAAGCTGTCTTGAGCCTGGTGGTACATGCTGTTAGGCTTTTGTATCTTCTGCCCGACGGGAGGGGGGAGAAGAGAGAATGTCTGGGGTGGGTGGGGTCTTTGATTATGTTGGCTGCTTCACTGAGGCAGCGAGAAGCTCAATCCAGTTTCTCCAACATAGTGAAGGTCACATCATGAGCACTGGATGCAACACACTGACGTGGAGGAAGTGTCAGTGGCTTGCTACATCATGAGAAAGGATAGTTTGGGTTCGAGGATGGTGGGAAGGGAAGAAATAAATGGGAAGGTGTTGCATCTCCCACAACAGCATGGGGAAATAGGGAAGTGTGGGGTCATGTACTTCGTACAACATAGAACAGCACAGGAACAATACAATGTGGTGAAAGGCAAGGACTAGATACAGGGCCGAAACGTCGACAATTCCTCTCCTCCCACAGATGCTGCTCAACCCGCTGAGTTCCTCCAGCACAGGAACAGGCCCTTCAGCCCATGATGTCTGTGCCAAGTATGATGCCAAATTAACCCAGGCTCAAGGACAGCTTCTATCCCACTGTTATAAGACTATTGAACGGTTCCCTAGTATGATAAAATGGACTCTTGACCTCACAATCTACCTCGTTATGACTTTGCACCTTATTGTCTGTCTGCACTGCACTTTCTCTGTAGCTGTTACACTTTATTCTGCATTCTGTTATTGTTTTACCCTGTACTACATTGATGCACTGTGTAATGAATTGATCTGTATGGATGGTTTGCAAGACAAGATTTTCACTGTACACGTAACAATAATGAACCAATTCCAACCCATTCCAAAATTCCAATTCTGCCTGCACATTGTTCAAATCCCTCCACTCCCTGTGTGTTCATGTGCCTATCTAAAACACCACTATCATACCTGCTTCCACCGCCACCCCTGGCAGCCCGTTCCAGGCACCCACCACTTGTAAACAACTTGTCCCGCACATCTCCCTTTAGACTTTGCCCCTCTCACATTAAACTTCGGTAAGAGGAATCAAAAGATTATTATCTAAATGGAAAGAAATTGCAAATGAGTGATATACTGAGGAATGTAGCTCATGCGTATGAATCATAAAAAGTTAGAAGGTAGGAGTATCAAGTAGTGAAGAGAGCAAGTGGTATCTTGGCCTTCATTACAAAAGGGTCGGAGTTTAGAAATAGGAGAGTTTTGTTCCAATTGTACAGGGTGTTGGTGAGACCACACCTGAAGTACTGGGCACAGTTTTGTCGCATAAGAAAGGACATAACAGGCATTGGAGGCAGTCACAAAAGAGAGTCACCTTGTTAATTCCAAGGATGAGAGGATTGTCCTATTAACAGAGGCTGGACAGGTTGAGTTTGGTTGCTTTGGAAATTGGAAGAACAGGGGGTGATCTTACTGAAACACGTAGGCTCCTGTTGGAGGATGACAGGGCAGATAGTTTCAAGATAAGGGGCCAATCATTTAGAACCGAGGTATGTATAAGTTTCTTCTCACCGAGGGGAGTGAATGTCTGGAATTCTCTACCTGAGGGGATTGTGGAGGCTAGCTCGTTAGAAGTGTTTAAAATGGTGGTAAAAACATTTTGAAAAGATTGGGAGATTGAGAGCTGTGGGGATCTGGCACAAAGAAGCAGTTGAGGCCTGGAGTAGATCAGGTATTGAATGCAGCAAGGCTTGAGGGGCCTTGACCTACTCCAGCTCCTCTCTTCTTGGGTTCCTGTGTGTTCTCCTATGTTTGGCAGTGGAATCCCATTGAAAGTGGTGGAAATTATGAAAGCTGATCTGTCGAATGTGGAGACTGGTGGGGTAGAAGGTGAGGATAAGGAGAACCCTCTCCACTAGTGACATCCAGATCCTGAAAAGTGAACACATTAAAGAAAATATTTGAATATGCCATGTGGATGTTTCTATTGGCACAGAGTCCCCATACGGGACAGCTAAGTGGCCCCTTTGCATCACTGTTTTTATAAACTAAGAAACCCAGCAGACCACCGAAATGGAAAAATACGTGACAAAAGCCGAAATCAGTTCAGAAAACTTACAACGTTCATTGTGCTTTGGTTCAAGACACTGGAGTTGTAATAACACATAGACAAGGGCACACTGAAGCAGTGAAGGACTTCTAAAGTTTGATCTCTACAGAAAGAATGAGTTGGATCAAAAGTTTATTCTTACTGAATACCTTATCAACTGCGTACCTGACATATTGCTTGGCATTACGGGTCAGTGGTCATCCTGTCGTTGGTGTTCACACCACCTGTAAAATATAATTAATTTATTATGCCATATTCATTATAATCTCACAAGTATATATCTTGTAAGAATGAAAAGAGAAACATAAAATACAATAATGCAGACAATTTATATTCAAGGAAATTGGACGTCTTCAGTGGAAGAAAGACTGGGCTGATCAACCTGGAAGTTTTTAAAGTTATTAATGCAAAGAAGTTAAATGTGACATTATTCAAAACTTTCTCTGAGAAACCTCACTTAAAACCAAAATTACTTCTATCATGCATGCTCTTTTGTGATTCAAGCTTACATTTTGAGAAGATTACAGACTCTGCTGCTACATTTGAGAGAAATATTTATGACAACAATGACAGTTAATGTCCATCATTGACTACTCTGGAATAAATACTGACAATATGAGACAGATCTCATTGCAATGTAGGGGCTATATAATCACAGTACTAATCTATAGGCAGAGCAAGAAATAGGCATATATGGAAAGCACTGGGATTTAAGGGAAAGGTCACTTCTGAATACTTTAAATGCTGAAGGATATCAATTCCAGTAAGAGCAGCAGATGTGAAAACTGATCTCCTGTCCATGCGTGTCAACACCAAGGAACCAAATAAAGTTGAAGGAGGAGGAATATGGAGTTGGGCAGGAGGATAGCAGGACCATAAGTTAATGATCCAGTTATACCTGATCTCAGAAATGAGAACTCGATCAGGATTTGCAAGTGGACCAAAAACGAGGGCTACACAAGAGATTCTGCAGATGCTGGAATCTGGAGCAACACACACAAAATGCTGGAGGAATTCAGCAGGTCAGACGGCATCTATGGGGGAAGATGGACAGTCAACATTTCAAGCGAAGAAATCACAAAGGGGGAGCAGTGAGGGAGGGTCTCACAGAACTCCTGTCGTAGAGAGGAGGACAACTTCTCAGGGTAGGCACTGATGTAAATAGGGAATGCATTGCTATGAAAAAAGCAGAAAAAATGCAATAAAATAAGATAAATATACATAACTGTTTAAGTACGAGCAGGTATAAATTTGTGGTTAATGATTTATGCAATTTGGGCAGTTATATTTCAGGGCCAGGGCTTTATAAAGTTTTGGATACTCGGTAGGGCGATGTAATGGTCACATAGAGCTATGGACAATATCACAGTAGTTGTGAGCGAATTGGGATTACCATTGAGAATATCAGGGCGTAGTTGGCAAGGCCAGCATCTACATTTAGAAAGGTTGGTGAATTTGGCAAACACAGAACCAGGAGAGCAGACACTGATATCAATTTGGCAGGGACCGGAATCCTGCAGATTTGATACATTGATGCATTAAAGTTATTTCATTCCTCAAAAGAGTAATTTGCTTGAATTTATTACTGTTCCATTTTATATAAGTATCTGTGGAACGCTGGAACATTTTAGACATAACAAGATGCTGCATAATTCAGGTTGTTGTTCACATCCCTTCCTTAGTTCATTCTAAAGCCTGTTCAAAGCTTTGATACAATGATTTATATCAAATGCTTAAACTTATATCTTTTTATTCACAACATAATACTATACAAACTAGTTAATTACTTGGCTTGTCTATCTGGTTTATCTCTCATTTGTCTCTGAGGTACTGAGTTACTGCACTTCCTTTCACAAAGTCAAAAGTCAAAGTCAGGTTTATTGTCACAGGCACAAGTCCACGTGTGCACAGGTGCAATGAAGTACTTGCAGCAGCATCCCAGGCACATAGCATCAGATAAGCAGCATTCACAAGAAAAACATAAATTAAACATAAATTGTGCACAATTTTTAAAAGAAAGAACATAATTAGAACAAAAAAACAAAGTCCATTCTAGTGCAAAGTGATCAAAGTGGTCACAGTGTTGTTAAATTCTAATGATTAGGATTGTGCTGGTTGGTTCAAGAACTGAATAGTTGAAGGGAAGTAGCTGTTCCTGAACCTGGTGGTGTGGGACTTCAGGCTTCTGTACCTCCTGCCCGATGGTAGCTGTAGAAGACGGCATGGCCCGGATGGTGGGGATCTTTGGTGATGGATGTTGCCTTCTTGAGGCAGCACCTCCTGTAGATACTCCCGATGGTGGGGAGGGATGTGCCCGTGATGTATTGGGCAGAGTCCACTACTCTCTGCAGCTTCTTACGTTCCTGCGCATTCGAATTGCCGTACCAGACCATGATGCAACCAGTCAGGTTAGTTTCAACAGTACATCTGTAGAAGTTTGTTCTAATCTATCCTTCTAGTAGGTCACAAATAATCTATCCTTTGCAGACAATTGCATCATGCAAGGATTTGCTGTATTTCTGACACTAAGATAGGCGGTGTTGTGGATAGTGTGGAGGGCTGTCGGAGCTTACAGAGGGATATTGATAGGATGCAGAGCTGGGCTGACAAGTGGCAGATGGAGTTCAATCCGGAGAAGTGTGAGGTGGTACACTTTGGAAGGACAAACTCCAGGGCAGAGTACAGGGTAAATGGCAAGGTACTTGGCAGTGTGGAGGAGCAGAGGGATCTGGGGGTTCATATTCACAGTTCATTGAAAGTTGCCTCACAGGTGGAAAGAGCAGTTAAGAAGGCCAATGGGATGTTGGCTTTCATAAGTCGCGGGATAGAGTTTAAGAGCCGCGAGGTTATGATGCAGCTTTACAAAACTCTAGTTAGGCCACATTTAGAGTACTGTGTTCAGTTCTGGTCGCCTCATTATAGGAAGGATGTGGAGGCATTGGAGAGGGTGCAGAGGAGATTTACCAGGATGCTGCCTGGATTGGAGGGTATTGAATATGAGGAGAGGCTTAAGGTGCTAGGGCTTTATTCACTGGAAAGGAGGAGGATGAGAGGAGACATGATAGAGGTATATAAAATATTGAGAGGAATAGACAGAGTAGACAGTCAGCGCCTCCTTCCCAGGGCACCAATGCTCAAGACGAGAGGTCATGGCTTTAAGGTTATGGGTGGGAGGTTCAGGGGAGATGTCAGAGGGAGGTTTTTCACCCAGAGAGTGGTTGGTGCATGGAATGCACTGCCTGGGGTGGTGGTGGAGGCAGATACATTGAACAGGTTCAAGAGCTTGTTGGATAGGCATATGGAGGAACGTGAGATAGAGGGATATGCGGGAGGAAGGGGTTAGGTAGTGTGAGGGTGGTCTGATGGACGGCACGACATGGTGGGCCGAAGGGCCTGTTTTGTGCTGTATGGTTCTATGGTTCTATGGTTCTATATCACTGCTCCTAAATATAGAAACTGTATGTGCATAGATGTGTAAGGTTTCAGAAGATCTCCTCTGTGGTTCTTGTGCTTATTCACACTATCATTTTTATCTAAACTAACTAACCCACGATTCACCCTCTCTACAAGAAAGGACATTCATCTTCATTCTGGTGTAGCTGAAACTAATTTCTCCAGTACAACTTTGTCCATATCAGAACTTGATTAAATCGACCTATAAATCTCAAGGTCTCTCTTCTACCATCATTCCAGTCATCAGCCAATGTTTCTCACCTCCTGGTCTGTACCCAGGAACTGGGAGTAATCCTGAGATTACCACCAACAAAGCCCTGTACTTGGATCAAAGTCTGTGCAAAGCCATGATGTCCCCTTTTCATGTACCATCAATGAATCTTACTTCTCACTGATTTTACACCTTTTCTGGAGATTACTTCATCTAATCTAAAATGCCCCTTGGGAGGGCAAAACATGTTTTCTTATTCATTACATAATTTTATGTAAACTAGCTGATCAGTTGGTTTACCTTGAAGCAATAAGTCTATTTCATTTCCTCTCATTTGTCTCTGATATGCAGAGTTACAGTTAGGCACAGGTGAAGTACAGGAAGACTAGAGGACAGCTAATGATGTGCCTTTTTTTTAAGAAGGGCCGCAGGAATGAGCCAGGGAACTACAGGCCAGTGAGCCTTACATCAGTGATGGGAAAGTTATTGGATGGGATTCTGAATTACAGGACTTATTTGCATTTGGAAAGGCAAAGATTGATTAAGGACAGTCAGCATGGCCTTGTGCATGGGAAACTGTCTCACAAATATGGTTGTTTTTTTTTGAAGAGGTGACCAAGAGGATTGATGAGGGCAGGGCATTAGATATTGTCTACATGGACTTTAGCAAGGCATCTGACAAGATCCTGCATGGTAGGTTGGTCTGGAAGGTGAGATCACATGGGATCCAGGGTGATCTGGCCAATTGGATACAAAATTGGCTTAGTGGTAGGAGGCAGAGGGTGGGAGTGGAGGGGTGTTTTTCAGATTGGGGGCCTGTGACCAGTGGGGTGCCGCAGGGATCGGTGCTCTGTGACCAGTGGGGTGCCGCAGGGGTCGGTGCTCGGTCCGCTGTTGTTTGTCACCTATATCAATGACTCAGATGAGCATGTTGGTGGCGTGACTTGTGAGTTTGCAGATGACACTAAAAATGGAGATGTGGTGGACAGTGAAGGAGGTTACCCAAGGTTACAACCGGATCTAGATCAGCTGGGAAAGTGGGCAAGAGAATGGCAGATAGAATTTAACTCAGACAAGAATAAAGCGATTTTGGAAAGTTAAACCGGGCAGCACATACACAGTGAATGGGAGGGCCCTAGTGAGTGTCGTTGAACAGAGAGACCTTGGGGTATAAGAACACAATTCCCTGAAAGTGGCAACACAGGTAGACAGGGTGGTGAAGAAGGCATGGTGTGCTTGCCTTCATTGGCCATGACACTGAGCAAGTTGGGATGTCATGTTACAGTTGTACAAAACTGTGGTTAGACTGCACTTGGCATATCGTGTGTAGTTCTGGTCGCCCCGCTATAGGAAAGATGTGATTAAACCAGAGAGAGTGCAGGAAAGATTCACAGGAACATTGCCTGGATTGGAAGGCTTGAGTTATAAGGAGAGACTGGACGGGCTGGGTCTGTTTTCCCTGGAGTGGAGGAGGCTGAGGGGTGACAAGATGGTGGTGTATAAAATTATGAGACACAAGGATAGCGTGGATAGCCAAAGTCTGTTTCCCACGGAAAGGGTGTCACAACTAGAGGGCACAGGTTTAAGGGAGAGGAAGGAGGTTTACAGGGGATCTGAGGGGTAGGCTGTTCCACACAGAGTCGCTGGTATCCGGAACGAGCTGCCAGAGGAGGGGGTGAAGGCAGGAACAGTAACAACAGTTCAGAGGCACTTGGATAGGTCCTTGAATGAGCAGGGTGTAGAGGGATGTGGAATTAATGCAGACGTGGGGTTAGTATAGACAGGCATGATGGTCGGCACAGATGCAGTGGGCTGAAGGGCCTGTTTCTGGGCTGTACAACTCCATGACTCTGTGGCATTACCTCCTTTCTTGAATGATCTATTCCTTGCAAGACGTTACCCTAAGGATTTACTACATTTTTAAGCTGCCCAGTACATCTTTGCTCCTAGGTGCATATATATAAAATTATCCTTCCAAACTTTTCCTTTGAGCTGTTTTGCTTACCTGATGGTGCACTATCCCAATGCTATCATGGAGATAAATTGGTGAGAACAAGGTCAGATAGGTTTAATCTTTGTGTTAGTTTGCTCAAGACATGCCGAAGACCCAACTTGCCAGCTATGTCATTCAGGACTTGGCCAACTTGGTTGGTGGCGGTGTTGCCAAGCGTCTTTTAGTGATGGTTATTGAAGTCCCCCACCCAGAGTACATTCTGTGCTCTTACTGCTTTCACTGTTCTTCCAAGTATTGTCCAACTTGGAAGTGCTTTGGATCAGCTGGGAGTGGACAGGAGGAGGTTTCCTTGCACATGGTTCACCTGATGCAATGAGACCTCGTCGGGTCTGGAGGCAATGTTGGGGACTCCAAAGGCACTCTTGACCGTGGTGTCTACGTGGTTGGACTATTGGTGATGTTTACTCCTAGGAACTTGAAGCTCTCAACCCTCCCGACCTCAGCACCGTTGATGTAGACAGGAGCATGTGCACCGCAGCCCTTCTCTTTTTTAAAATTTATCTGCCTTTTTGAATGGTTTGAGTCAGTGTTAGCCTCTCCATTAAACTGAAACAGTTGTTCTAAATTGTGCAGGAAATAGAAAGCAGCTGGAGTGTATCCAGTATTTAAAGTGACATCAAACTCCACTCATTGGATTACAGATAGATATCCTCACTAAACAAAAAATTATTGTTTCATCTAAAATATGAATGTAAAATTTTGATAATCCAACATGCTCAAGGCTTTAGTGGTGCTGAATTGGCAGATTTTCTGAACTACTGCATGTCATTGAGTCACAGAGCAATACAGCACGGATACAGGCCCTTCAGCCCAACCAGTCCATGCCGACCATGGTGCCCACCCAGGTAGTCCCAATGTCCTGTGTTCGGCCCATATCCCTCCAGGCCCCGCCCCTCCATGTACCTATCCAAGTACTTCCTAAATGACACTATTGCACCTGTCTCACCCACTTCCTCTTCTCTGTACTCCTTCCAGGTTAACCACGTCTTTCCTACAACAGGGCGACCAAAACTGTACACAGCGCTCCAAGTGCGGCCTCACCAACGACTTGTACAACTGTAGCATAACATCCCAACTCCTGTACTCAGTGCCCTGACTGATGAAGGCCAGTGCGCTAAACGCCTTTATCACCACCCAGTCTACCTGTGACGCCGCTGTCATGACTGTAGATATGTTAACACTTCTTTAATTCCCTTATTTTTAGATATTACACGCCTTTTCCAGTGAATGGGAGCACAGGGAGTGGGACCCTAGGTGAGTGGGAAGGGAGTGTGGGAATCAGGCCCTGACTGAGCCAGAAGGCAGCAAGGCCACAGAACGCTGGAGGTAATGAGGAGTCAGGGCCCCAGTGAATGCTGCTGGATGGCACATTATTGGAGTTTTACTGTACGTTTGTAGCTATGGTGCTCATGCAACAATTAAGTTCCAGGTAATAGAGAGGCCGTGACTCATAATCCAGAGACACTAGATCCCACCCTGACAGCTGTGAAATGTGATCAATAATCTGGAATTTGATTTGTTTCAAAAGAACTAGGCAACGGTAATGATAACCACAACAACCACCATACTGTTGGAAACAAAAAACGATCTGGTCCACAGATGTCCTGCAAGAAGCCTGCCAATTCACAGTCTGCCGCAAATGTAACTTCATCAGTGTGCTCTGAGCCAGCCTATCATTTAGAACACAGAACACTACAGCACAGTACAGGCCCTTCGGCCCACCATGTTGTGCCAACATTTTATCCTGCTCTAAGATCTATCTAACCCTTCCCACCCACATAGCCCTCCATTTCTCTATCATTCATGTGGCTATCTGAGAGTCTCTTAAATGTCCCTAATGTATCTGCCCCCACAACCTCTGCCGGCAGTGCGTTCCACGGACCCACCACTCTCTGTGTAAAAAACTTGCCTCTGACATCCCCCCCATACCTTCCTCCAATCACTTTAAAATTATGCCCCCTTGTTTGAGCCATTTAAGATACCTTTATTAGTCAAATGTACATCAGTCTCTGACTGTCCACTCAATCTATGCCTCTTATCATCTTGTACACCTGTATCAAGTCTCCTCTCATCCTCCTTCTCTCTAAAGAGAAAAGCCCCAGCTCACTCGACCTATCCTCATAAGACATAATGTATCTTAATATCCACATTGAAATGGACAAAGAATAACTGACCACCCAGCTTTGAAGTGGGTCTGGCATACTAGGTATGGCAACTGCTCTGCCCGTGACCATAAGAAACTGCAGAGAATTGTGGACACAGCTCAGTACATCACAGAAACCAGCCTCCCCTCCATGGACTCTGTCTACACTTCTCGCTGCCTCGGTAAAGCAGCCAACATAATCAAAGACCCCACCCACCCCGGACATTCTCTCTTCTCCCCTCTCCCATCGGGCAGAAGATACAACAGCCTGAAAGCATGTACCACCAGGCTCAAGGACAGCTTCTATCCCACTGTTGAATAAACCTATTGAATGGTCACCTAGTACAATAAAATGGACTCTGACCTCACAATCTAACCTGTTATGGCCTTGCACCTTATTGTCAACCTGCACTGCACTTTCTCTGTAACTGTAACACTTTATTCTGCATTCTGTTATTGTTTTTACCTTGTACTACCTCAATGCACTGTGTAATGAATTGATCTACATGAATGGTATGCAAGACAAGTTTTTCACAGTACCTCAGTACATGTGACAATAATAAACCAATTTACCAATTTAATAAATCTTAAGCAATAGCACAGAAAATTTTCTTTCCTCTAATTGCCTGTTGATCAGTGAGAGTTAGACAATGCTGATATTCAGCTTTTTGCATGGTTTTATTTGATGTTTGCACAGAATTAAAATTTTACTCATACTTTAATTTTTCACTGAAGACTTATGAACTGTCAAAAATTCAGCAGACTTGAACTGCATTACCTAAAACATCATTTTATATGTTCTTTATATACTGTATAAAAAATTTTAACGGGATATCAGTTACATGATCCACTGAAACTTCTGAATTTCAGCAACAGTAGATGAACTGAGTTCTCCAATTCATCCTCTCCGGGACAACACATTGATGCAATCATGAAGAAGGCACGACAGTGGCTCTACTTCATATGGAGTTTGAGGAGATTTGGGATGTCACCAAAGACTTCCAAATTTTTATAGATGTACGGTGGAGAGCATTTTGACCGGTTGCATCACCACCTGGTATGAAGGCTCCAACGCACAGGATCACAAGAGGCTGCAGAGGGTTGTAGACTCAGCCAGCTCCATCACAGGCACAACCCTCCTCATCTTCAAGAGGCGGCTCCTCAAGAAGGTGGCATCCATCACTAAGGAGCCTCACCACCTGGGACATGCCCTCTTCTCGTTACTGCCACCGGGGAGGAGGTACAGGAGCCTGAAGACCCACACTCAGTAGATTCAGGAACAGCTTCTTCCCCTCTGCCATCAGATTTCTGAACGGTCCATGAACCCGTGAACACCACCTTGTCATTCCCTTTTTTTTGTACTATTCATTTATTTTGTAATTTATAGTAATTTTATGCCTTTGCACTGTACTGCTGCCGCAAAACAATAAATTGCACGTCATATAAGTCAGTGATAGTAAACCTGATTCTGATTCTACTGCCTGAGAAACTGATGGGATCAGATTTTACAGCTACTCTCTATAGGACCTAAATGGTTCTGATTCTCTGGGCTTTAAAATCACAGATGAAGAATTAATCAAATGATAGATACACAGTGACACCTTGTGGTAACATTACAAGTGACGTGAAAATCCAAACAGTGATTGACAACATCAAAATGGAAAATGCTGCGATTTATTTGAGTGTAAGCAATGGTGACGTTGAAAGAAATATCTGAATATAATCATTAGCCTTGAGGGTCTATCAATAGCAATAATATGCAAGTCACAGGTCTCAGGCATTTTCCTGTAATTATTTTGAAAAAACAGGCATGCACAGATAGCCTTAAACACCTAAAGGCACTTCAGATTCACAATCAGAATCAGGTTTATTATCACTGACATATGTCATGCAATTTGTTGTTTTGCGGCAGCAGTACAGGGCAAGACATAAAATTACTATAAACTACAAATTAAAAAAATGGTGCAAAGCAAAAGGAATAATGAGGTAGTGTTCACGGGTTCATGGGCCGTTCAGAAATCTGATGGCGGAAGGGAAGAAGCTGTTCCTGAATCATTGAGTGTGGGTCTTCAGGCTCCTGTACCTCCTCTCTGATGGTACTAACGAGAAGAGGATATGTCCCTGATGGTGAGAGTCCTTAGTGATGGATGCTGCCTTCCTGAGGCACCACCTCCTGAAGATGTCCTCGATGCAAAGGGATGCATCTGAAGGGTAGAAGATTTGACTAAAAATGCAGCTGGAGAGATGCGAGATCAGGTGAAGTGAACACCGAGGAAAGGGAGACAAGGAAAGATTGTTTTGTTACCAAGTGAGGAATGTTGGAATGGAAGTTCACAACAAGGCACAGTCCAAGGACTGTTATGTGTGGACTGGGATGCAAGTTGGAGAAAGGCCAAGGAAAGATTTTCAAATGAGTAAGTTTTTTTTAAAATAAACTTGGTATATGCTGAGTTAGAACAGAGGAATATTAGAGGGAACACACATTGGAAGAGTGGGTGATTAGGAATGATCGTGGCGAGGTTGTAAGCCTTGTTGGTGTTTTGAAGATTGTGAACTTGTGTCACAAGGAACTCTTGAGCCTGGTGAGGAAGGTGTTCATGCTGTTTATTGAAATAGCAAAGGGATGGATGAATGAGGTTGGCAGGGAAAACTTTCCAGTTAAAGGAGGTGATAAAAAGGATACAGGATTGCCTCTAGTTGCTGCCTGGACTGGAGAGCATGTCTCATGAGGATAGGTTGAGTGAGCTCGGGCTTTTCTCTTTGGAGAGGAGGAGGATGAGAGGTGACTTGATAGAGGTGTACAAGATGATAAGAGGCATAGATCGAGTGGACAGTCAGAGACTTTTTCCCAGGGTGAAAATGGCTAACACGAGGGGACATAATTTTATGGTGACTGGAGGAAGGTATAAGGGGGATGTCAGAGGTAAGTTTTTTACACAGAGAGTGGTGGGTGCGTGGAACGCACTGCCTGCAGAGGTTGTGTGGGCAGATGCATTAGGAACATTTAAGAGACTCTTAGGTAGACACATGAATGATAGAGAAATGGAGGGCTATGTGGGAGGAAAGGGTTAGATAGATCTTAGAGCAGGATAAAATGTCAGCACAACATTGTGGACCGAAGGGCCTGTACTGTGCTGTAATGTCCTCTGTTCTAAACCACTCTAAATTCAGATGAAATTCTTGGACTTTTAAAAATTGCTGCCCAGTGTTTCAAGCAAAATAAAGAAGGATTTGAAGCATAGTGTTTGGCCCATAGCCAGACTCAACAATTTAAACCTTTGCGTTGTTCCTGCTTCACTAGTAGACATTGTGGATGATGTGGAACAGTCTGTGTCCCAAACCTCCTCTGGCACCGCTCCCCAACTCTTTCTCCGCTACATCGACGACTGCATTGGTGCTGCTTCCTGCACCCAAGCCGAGCTTGTCAATTTTATCACCTTCGATAAGAACTTCCACCCTGCCCTCAAATTTATTTGTACCATTTCTGACACCTCTCTCTCTCTTTTCGGGATCTCTCTGTCTCCATCTTAGGAGTGAACATCACCAGTAGCCTGTCCTGGTCCAACCACGTAGATGCCATGCCCAAGAAAGCTCACCAGCGCCTCTACTTCCTCAGGAGGCTAAAAAATTCGGCATGTCCCCTTTGACACTCACTAATTTTTATCGATGCACCATAGAAAGCATCCTGTCTGGATGCATCACGGCTTGGTACGGCAACTGCTCTGCCCAGGACTGCAAGAAACTGCAGAGAGTTGTGGACGCAGCCCAGCACATCACAGAAACTAGCCTCCCCTCCTTGGACTCTGTCTATACCTCTCACTGCCTTGGTGAAGCAGCCAGCATAATCAAAGACCCCACCCACCCGGGTCATTCTCTCTTCTCCCCTCTCCCATCAGACAGAAGATACAGGAGCCTGAGGGCTCAAGGACAGCTTCTACCCCACTGTTCTAAGTCTACTGAATTGTTTCCTTATACAATGAGATGGTCTCTTGACCTCACAATCTACCTTGTTATGACCTTGCACCTTATTATCTACCTGCAATGCACTTCCTTGTAGCTGTGACACTTTATTCTGCATTCTGTTATTGTTTTTACCCTGTACTACCTCAAAGCATTGTGTAATGAATTGATCTGTACAAACAATATGCAAGACAAGTTTTTCACTGTACCTCGGTACATGTGACAATAATAAACCAATACCAATATCATTAACACAAACCATCCACGAAAGGTTGTTCATTTGCTGACTACTTAAACTAACACAAAATAAAAGTAAGTGCAGCCAGACTCAGAAACCCAGTCTCTGAATTAATACACACTGTAGATGGCTGGTGATAAAGTGCGCTGAATATTGTCATGTACTTGTGTGGTTAACAGCTGCATGACTTCTGAACTGGCATGCTACTACTTCGTTGGCAATGTAAATAGTACATTCAGTACTTTTCACCAAGTCACTGCACACTCACTCCGAGATTCGTCAGAATTTTTATCAGAACAATTTTATCACATTCTATTCCTTACTAAAGCTTTCGACAAGGTCCATGGACTTCAGTAAATCTTTCAACAAGGTCTTTCATGGTGTGTGATCCAGAAGAATCATAATCAGATTTATTATCACTGACGTATGTCATGAAATGTGTTGTTTTGCAGCAGCAGTACAGCGCAAGACATAAAAATTACTGTAAGTTACCAAAAATAAATAAATAAAATAGTGCAAAAGAGGAATAACGAGGTAGTGTTCATGGGTTCATGGACCGTTCAGAAATCTGATGGTAGAGGGGAAGAAGCTGTTCCTGAATCGTTGAGTGTGGGTCTTCAGGCTCCTGTACCTCCTCCCCGATGGTAGTAACGAGAAGAGGGCATGTCCCGGATGATGAGGGTCCTTAATGATGGATGCCGCCTTCTTTAGGCACTGCCTCTTGAAGATGTCCTCGATGGTGGGGAGGGTTGTGTCCGTGATGGTGCTGGCTGAGTCTACAACCCTCTGCAGCCTCTTTTGATCCTGTGCATTGGAGCCTCCATACCAGGTGGTGATGCAACCAGTCAGAATGCTCTCCACCATACATTTAAAGAAATTCACAAGAGACTTTGGTGACATATCAAATCTCCTCAAATTCCTAATGAAGTAGATCCACTCACGCACCTTCTTCGTGATTGCATCAATGTGTTGGGCCCAGAATAGATCCTCTGAGATGTTGATGCCCAGGAACTTGAAGATTAAGGCATATGGGATCCATGGAGACTTGGTAAATTGGATTCAAAATTGGCTCGGTCATAGAAGGCAGAGGGTAGTGGTGGAGGGGTGTTATTCTGACTGGAAGTGTTTGACCAGTGGTGTTCCGCAGGGATCAGCACTGGGACCTCTGTTGTCTGTGATATAGAGAAGTGATTTGGATGAAAAGGCAGGTGCGCTGATTAATAAGTTTGCAGATGACACAAAAACTGGCAGAGTTGTGGAGAGTGAGGAAGGTTGTCAAATTATTCAGCAGGATATAGACCAGTTGGGAATATGGGCAGAGAAATAGCAGATGGCAGGTCAAATGCAGTAAATGGCAGGACCCTTAGGAGTACTGACATACAGAGGGATCCTGTGGTGTAAGTCCCCAGTTCCCTGAAAGTGGTAACACAAGTAGATATGGTGGTAAAGAAGGCGTACGCCACACTTGCCTTCATCAGTCGGTGTGTTGAGTATTAAAGTCAGGTAGTCATGTTGCAGCTGTATAAAACTTTGGTTAAGCCTCATTTGGAGTATTGTGTGCAGTTCTGGTTGTGGCGTTACCGGAAACATGTGGTGGCTTTGGCGAAGGTGCAGAAGAGGTTCACCAGGATGTTGCCCAGATTAGAGAGCATTAGGCATAACGAGAGGTTGGACAAACTCGGATTTTTTTCTCCGGAGCGTCAGAGGCTGAGGGACAACCTGATAAAAGTATATAAGGTTTTGAGAGGTGTAGGTAGGTAGTCAGAGCCTTTTTCCCAGGGTGGAAATGTCAGACAGTAGAGGTTATAGCAGCTGTAAGATGAGTGGGGGAAAGTTTAAAGGAGCCAAGTTTCGTTCCACAGAGAGTGGTGGGTGCCTGGAACGTGCTGTCTGGGGAAAAGATGGAAACAGATACGATAGCAACGTTTAAGAGGCATTTAGACAGGCACATGAACAGGCAGGGAATGGAAGGATATGGACCACGTGCAGGCAGATGGAATTAGTTTGGATTGGCATCATGATCGGCACAGACACCGTGGGCCGAATGGCCTGTTCCTGTGCCGTACTGTTCTGTGTTCTTCTGCCCTCACCTTATCCCTACCTCCATCCCCAATGTCATTCGCAAAATAAGTTACAGAGTCAAGGGAAGACCCAGGGTGGATTTCTGACCTTGGACAGGCCAATGTGTAATTTGCTTCAGTGCTCCAATGAAAGTATCTGTATATGCACGTCAGATGGGAAAAATTAGTCTCCCCAGTCCATTACTGTACTCCTTCCAACAGGATCCAGTGTAAAAGCTCACCACAGACTGTGGTTAGTGTGGTGACAATCAGAAGGAAATGGACAAAATATGTTTAAAGATGAATCCAAAAAGTAAATCTGTTTTAGAAAAGATGTTATAGTTAGAGTAGGATTTAGCTGGACTGTGATAAGAAAAACATTCAACCTAGATAGAAATTCAACAATATTGTTGTATTTTCACTGTGATTCCACTGGAAATACAATAATATTGTTGAATACCTATCCATGTCGAATAAGATCTTCTCCAAATTTGAATGGCATATTTCTCAAAGTGCAGGTAGATAAAAAAATCTTTGTTCCTTCTGTGATGTATGCACAAAAGTAACCAATGCTTTGGCACATAATTTGCTTTAGTCATTTTAATTAATCTCTGCATCATTATAGGATTTTAACATTATAGGACATCACAAACTATATGCAATCAGAAACATACATCTCTAAATAGAAATATATCCCATTATAGGTAGGGATAAGTTTACACGATTACATAGATAGAAAAAAATCTTGTTAGGTAAAAAAGCAGCTGTGGCAGAGTTTGCGGCATTTACAAAATGGAGCATTTCGTGATCGTACCAAAAAGGTGAAGCTGTGGTTATGGATGAGTTCCAATTCAGGACACCATGGATTAGAAATGGTTATGGGAGGAGGGAAAAGGTCAGCCTGGAAAGGGTGAGGCCAGTTGCCAACAATGCTGCTAGAGCCAAATACTGAAGTGGACCCTGGGTGGAGACGTAAGCAAAAATAGCCCACGAGTACACGAGGGCAAAACTGTCACGGCTGAGACAGGATGGGATATCAAATGACACTTTACTAATCTAGAATCAAGCAGAAGTAGAGAAAGATTAAATCTAATTATGTAATTAGTCTGGATCATATTTACACACAGAATTTCATTAGATAATATTTTATAATAGCAACCGCGGTGTTCATTCCTTTTTCATTCACAGCTGACAAAATGATTTTGGAATATAATCACTGTTGTAATATTCGAAGTGCACAGATGACTTTTTCA
This sequence comes from Pristis pectinata, assembly GCF_009764475.1. Taxonomy (NCBI): domain Eukaryota; kingdom Metazoa; phylum Chordata; class Chondrichthyes; order Rhinopristiformes; family Pristidae; genus Pristis; species Pristis pectinata. Next base: position 112,933,850 of record NC_067409.1, on the reverse strand, counting down.
CAGCCAGTGCTAATAAACTGGAATATGATGAAGACCAGATATTCTTATAATGCCAAATGAGGTACAAACATTGGCTAGGGCACTGGCATGAATCGTTTATGTGCATCTTAGAGACATTCAAAAACATCTAAGAACTCAAAACTATTAACAAATATTGTTAACTATTTGCAAATAATACAAAAAGTCATTTTTAAACAATTAACACTATTTTATACTGAATTAAGTTTAAAAAATACCTTCATTCCTCTCCATTCAAATGGAGTGTACAAGCTGAAGTATTGTCATAATTTTAAACTAAACCACAAGACTTCACGTGGACTCCAAGGGTAAAAGCCTGGCAAAAAGTCACCAGCAGGTTCAGACATCCATGTTTATGTGAAAATCCTGAACCTGGTGGCCGATACTCAGGGAATTACCATTAATTCCACAATATTCGGTTCGTTACATGACTTTAACCGAAACTAAAATATATTATCATATTAAAATTCTGATGGCAGGCTCCATTAATGGCAAAGTCCATTCTCGATTTCCCATATTTGATCTGGAGAATCTGTGGCAGTAGAGTGCTGTATCAAGGGTTTCAATATTGAATGCCACAGAAAATTTCTGTGTTACATCTGACAATGGATAGTAATATATTGTTCAGCTGATTCAAGAAGAAAATAACAGTGTAGTTGTAAGCATCACCATAATATAATGTGATCAATTCAAAACTGCACTCAACATAGAACATCTGAATGAAATCACAACCATAAACTTATTTGGGAAAAATTCCCACTCCATACCATCCTCTTCAATTGATATTGATAATCACCTGCCAGGTCTTGCTCTGCCGTCCCTGCACCCTTTTGTACCGGCCATCTCCCCCATCTTTTCCAGTCCTGACGAAGGGTCTCGACCCGAAACGTCGACTGTCCATTTTCCTCCATTGATGCTGCCTGACCCACTGAGCTCCTCCAGCACATTTTTTTGTATTGTAATCACTTGATCCAATTGTTATATATATCAAGTGTCTCAGCTAATTCCCTGTCATTACAGAATAACCATTAGAGTCTAATGTTGGACTTAATTAACTCACTGTCAATATTTATATAAAATCATAAGACCATAAGACACGGGAGCAGAATTAGGCCATTCAGCCCATCGAGTCTGCTTCGCCATTTGATCATACCTGATTTATTTTTCCCTCTCAACCCCATTCTCCTGCCTTCTCCCCATAACCTTTGATACCCTTACTAATCAAGAATCTATTAACCTCTGCTTTAAATATACCCAATGCCTTGGCCTCCACAGCCGTCTGTGGCAATGAATTCCACAGATTCACCACAATCTGGCTGAAGAAATTACTCCTCATCTCTGTTCTAAAGGGATATCCTTCTATTCTGAGGCTGTGCCCTCTGGCCCTAGACTCTCCCACTACTGGAAACATCCTCTCCACATCCACTCTATCCAGGCCTTTCAATATTTGGTAGGTTTCAGTGAGATCCCCCCTCATCCTTCTGAACTCCATCGAGTACAGGCCGAGAGCCATCAAACTTGCCTCATATGTTAACCCTTTCATACCTGGGATCATTCGCGTAAACCTCCTCTGGACCCTCTCCAATGCCGGCACATCCTTCCTTAGATATGGGGCCCAAAGCTGCTCACAATACTTCAAATGTGGTCTGTCCTAATCCTACTATATCGGGCTGGTAGTTCCATAACGAACACCTGGCTAACTGCGGTGCACATGTCAGTAAGTTCCAGACTATGTCCCCGTGCTCTCAAGTGTGAAGGGTGCAGGAGGTCAAATGTGGACATCTCTGCCATCTGCATCCTGGACTCTGCACTTGAATGAGAATGCTCCATATGATACTGAACTGAGAGACTGAATACACGTCATATCCAGTCCCTGAACTTTATATCAGCTGGATGTCATGGGTCTAAAGCCCCATATATTGCCTTTAAGCATTTCAAGCAATTGTCTTATTTGTCTGGAGTCTACTCCCAGTAATGGTGCAGTACCCAATGAAGAGAACTTGCCTTTTACATCACTCATTCATTATATATACAAAACCATCTGTCTGACCCTTCTTACTTTCCACATTTGAATGGCCAACTCTATGATTGTAGAGTTTTCACTTGGTGGTCTTACCATCATCCACACACATCAACCTCCCTGCAGTACCTCTTGGATCAGGACAAATATCCTTTATAGGGTGGACAGATTGGTTTAACATCTCATCTGAAAAATTAAGCAGTGGGATTAGAACCCACACCCCCAATAAAGGGTCTGGAACCATACCCAATGCCTTAAACCGATCGATCACTTGATCACAAGTACGTCCATCGTGCTGGGTGCTCGCTTGCCAGAAATACTTTCATCTACTTAATGGCACATACTAACTGGCATTAAAGCAGGAGGGCAGGGATATTCAAATCCATTGGAATTGTTTGAGAGAGATGGTTGGCCATAGAGAGCAAGCTAGAGCAACCACGGTAATGTAATAATCAGATTCTTTCTGGTTTACCTCCAGGTGTGCAGTTTACCCTTGATGCAAGAAGAACCCGCTCAACCATTAACAGTAAATGCTAAAATCTAACGTTCAAACAATTAGCAATTATTGAAAAACAATTTTTATCAACCTCGCTATTTTCTTCAGTAAAAATATTGAAAACCTAAAATGATCTATTTTTCAAATCCCTATGTAATGATATAATTATTTACTATGATATTTTATTCTGAATCAAATTGTTTAACCTTAATAGAAACAAGATTTAAGTTATTGTGCAATGTTGTGTTGGGTATCTTTTAATTTGAGTTTGTGGCTATTTACTATATTGCCTTTAAGCATTTCAAGATACCCACTTCATCCTAATCTCAACTGAAGAGTAACCATATTCTTCAGCCAGAGAAACACTGATGAAGGAATTAGTGCAACAACATTTGCTAATTGTTAATTCTATCAGAACCGTAGATTTTAATCAATTGAGATTTAGGATATTTCATAATCTTGCTTTAAAATATCAAATGCAAAACACATAATAGAATAGTTTTTTTCTTAAATTACTTTACAGCAGTATTCTAACAGTTTTCAATTAAATCTACAGAGCTTGCAGCCTCCTGTGAGCTGGTTTCTAAAGCCATTCATGACAGATGTTGATATAAAGCCCAATAATATTTTTTGCATGTTATATAATAAATTCCTGTTACTGGCATATTTAATTTGGCATTTACCAAGCTGGAAACAAGAGTGGAATTTCTAATCCAGTGGGTAATAATTTTCTTCAGAGATGCTTTAAAGAAACAGCATAAAAACTTGATAATAAAACAAATTCGTTTTTCATATGGCTGCAGAATTAAAGGAGAGTACATTTACATCAGCATGTGGAGTGGTCTACTAATTATTCCAGGTGATGAGATAAAAAGAACCTTAATGAAAATGTCTTGTCGTTCTTTAACAAAGCATACATATATATCGTTCTTTCCACTTGTACAGATTAGAATTGTTAAATTGTAGAGGATTTTACGACAAGATGTAGAACTTGAATGCTTCTATCTTAAGAGAAAATTTATATAATTTCAAAGCACCACTTTTTCCTTTAGTGAAACTGAAGTCACCGCAATGGTGACACTGAAGCAGCAATCCTTCCCATTTAAATTCATCTCCACATCACACAGCTGATATTGAGTTTCCCATTTCACTGCACTTTCCCTAAATTGAGGACATTACCAGCTCCTATTTCCATCCACTAGATCTAAATTTGCATTTAATCAAATCCTTTCAAAACAACTTCACTTAAATTAACACGATTGTAAACACATTAAAGACAAGCTCTTCATAACTGTGACGTTCTTACATGCCCATAAACCCCTTTCATTTTCTATTCTTGAAACTGTATAACTGCTGATGAGTGCAATAAAATGGTAGGTTGACATCAATGTTTCTCCAGAAATAAAACAAATTCAAAATTCCAATACAGCAACCTACTTCTTGTTCTCCTGACTTCTGAATATTATTAAATATTTCTATCATTTCACAGCTTTGGTTGTCAAGTACCAAACAATCTACAATCACCTGAGACGTAAATCACTAATTAGAATATTTTAATTCAAAAGTGCAAGTAGAAATCTAGTTCAGGATTAGATCAACATGGTATATCCAATAGTTTAATATTACAAATGTAAGATATATTTACAATAATGAATATAGGACCAAACATTGATAACCTTTTTTTTAGCAGTTTCTCAATGTATAATTGTTGAATGGGGATTCATCTGAGCCATTTGGATGACAATAGTGATCGTTTCTACTTCCTACTTTCATACAACCAAATATTCTTATCTGCAATGCAAAGAAATCTTGCCAGAATCCAGTGGAGATTTGAAGATTAGAAATAAATTTCTTGGTTTAATTAGTTACCTGCTCTGTCAGCAGATACATAAGAAAGATGTTATTAAACTAAAAGAGTGCAGGAAAGATTTACCAGGATGTTGCCTGGACTTGGGGGCCTCAGTTACAAGGAGAGGTTGTGTAGACGAGGACTTCATTCCCTGGAACGTAAGAGATTGAGGGGTGACCTGATAGAGGTGCATAAGATCATGAGGGGCATGGACAGGGTGAAAGCACACAGTCTTTTTCCCAGGGAGGGGGTGCTAAAAACAAGAGGGCATAGGTTAAAGATCAGAGGCGAGAGATTTAAAAGGGACATCAGGGGCAGCTTCTTCACGCAAAGGATGGTGCGTATTTGGAATGAGCTGCCAGAAATAGTGGTTGAGGTGGGCACATTAGCAACATTTAAAAGCCATCAAGTCCATGGATAGGAGAGGTTTACAGGGCTATGGGCCAAACATGGGCAGATGGGACTAGCTCACTGGGCAACACAGTCGGCATGGACAAGTTGGGCCGAAGGGCCTGTTTCCGTGCTGTATGACTCTAAACTATAACATTTATTGACAGTGTTTCACACTACAGTTTCCTATCAAGAAAACCACATTGTCAGCCATGTGATCCCGATAATTTACAACGAAACAATGCCCCTTCACCAGTGTGTTGTGCGGCACTTGGGGAATGCAACAAGTCTGGTGCGGACTTTTGACTGAGTCAATAAACTGAGGCCCAAACTGATCGCTTGGTGGACAATGTTCAAAGGAACAGGGAGTTCTTGCAGTAGTCACAACTTACTCCCCAGCTGGCCACTCTTCTCATCTGCAGCTGTGAGAACTTACTGAGTGCAAACTGATTGTCGTCTTTGTAAACAAAATAGCAAGAACTATTGAATAATGTAACACAGTAGCAAAATGCTGCAGATGCTGGAAATGTAAAATAAAATCAGAAAGATGCTGCAGAATCTACAGGTCAGGCTGTAACAGATCAGTGACCTTGCATCAAAAACACTAATTTACTTTCTGTCAACTGTCCATTTCCCTCCATAGATAAGATAAGGTTTCTTTATTAGTCACATATACATCGAAACACACAGTGAAATACAACTTTTGCGTAGAGTGTTCTGGGGGCAGCCCGTAAATTTCGCCACGCTTCCGGCGCCAACGTAGCATGCCCACAACTTCCTAACCTGTATGTCTCTGGAATGTGGGAGGAAACCGGAGCACCCGGAGGAAACCCACGCAGACACGAGGAGAACATGCAAACTCCTTACAGACGGTGGCCAGAATTGAAACCTGGGCTGCTGGCACTGTAATAGCGTTACGCTAACCGCTACACTACTGTGCCATCCCTATGCTGCCTGACCTGCTGAGTTCCTCCAGCACTGTGTGTGTAGCTGCAGATTTCTCACATTTGCTGTCTCTCTTGTGTCTCCAATTTGCTTTCTCTTTCTGATTGGCATAATCAAGATAAAACTGAGAAATGGAATGTGTCCAAGTGAGTTAACTTGCTAAACCTTCAATTTTATAATCGATAAATTTTTCTTGATTTTCTGGGAAGGTTCAGATCTTCTGTTTAACAGTTGGCAGATCCCCTCGGATCTGCTGGCTGTTACCTTCTTAACTGGTTGGCTGCTTAGGATCCCAGGGAACAGACAGGAGTCCAGCCTTCTACTCAGCCGCACTAAGACTGGGATATCTGTGCTGGGACACTGGGGGAGTGCAGACAACTTTGAACCTATTGACTTCAATGGGAACAAACATTTAAGGGGAAAAAGGCATGTATAGGATGATAAAATTTATCTAATGAAAAGTAAATTAACTAAATATATATTTAATTATTTTAGTTGTATTTTGGAGTTTTAATGATATCAATATGTCAACAGCTTTTCAGATGCTTGTGATGAAAGCAAATTAGGCAAACTGGAGTTTGTCAGTGAATCTCAGAGGCCCTGTACCACACTGAGCCTCAATCTCCAGGGAGCCAGTTCCCCAACAGCTGACTACTCCCAGGAGTGTGCTCAAAGAGGGAAACGGTAGTGTAGCAGTTAGCGTAACGCTATTACAGCGCCAGCGACCCGGGTTCAATTCTGGCCACTGTCTGTAAGGAGTTTGTACGTTCTCCCCATGACTGCGTGGGTTTCCTCCAGGTGTTCTGGTTTCTTCCCACGTTCCAAAGACGCACGTGTTAGGAAGTTGTGGGCATGCTATGTTGGCGCTGGAAGTGTGGCGACACTTGCGGGCTGCCCCCAGAACACTCTACGCAAAAGATGCATTTCACTGTGTGTTTCGACGTACATGTGACTAATAAAGATATCTTATCTTATCTTATCTAACCCAAGAGAAAGTGACCAGTTAACCAGTCAGCAGGTGATCCCTGCAAACTAGTTTTGGGACAATTGTTACGGTTAAGCTGGATGAGGAGAATTTTAAAAATAATGACATTGCTTAAAAGGTTTGAAGGTATTGCTGTAACAATGACATACCCGAGTTACTTGCTTTTAGATGTGATGGGATTTGTTCATGCCAATATATTCTGGGTTCCTGGTGTGGCCAAGTATACTCTATTGGTCTTCAGTGCTTCTTTTAATGTCACAAGACTTTGCTCAATGTTCATTTTTCCAAGCTATGTATTTCTCCTTCTCTCACTGCTGACTTGTCACTGCATAATTGATTATTTTCCCATCACCTCCCAAATCAGACGCCATATGGTGCCTTGTTTGATATTTCATAATGTGCAGCAGACAGGTTGCTCCAGGTTAACATTGGTAATTGTAGCTACATGACTCCTGAATAAAGGTGAAGCACTAACATTTTCCTTCTATCACCATCCATTTAGTAAAAGTGCACTCTCCTACTTGTCCTGCAAGTCTCCATTTTGCCAACATCCACAAAGCCTCTCGCTCACCCTTGCTGCTTGCTCAGAGCAGATTAAGCCATCACAGCAGCAATCATCAGAGGACACAAAGAATCTCATTGAATTGGTAAGTACCCTTCTCATTCAAGAGTTTTCAAAAGGCCAAAGGCTCTCTCCCTCCTAACTGTATACAAACACATAGAGTCATAGAATTATACAGCACAGAGACAGGGCCTTTGGCCCAACTTGTCGATCAGAAGCCAAGTTACAAATAAAGATCCTTTTCCACAATTACTGTAATTTTTTTTTACACCAGTGTCATGTAAAAACATTCAACAATCTGAAAAGAAAACACCATTAAAAACTGTACTCACATCACTTCTCTAACCCAGCAACAGCTTTTGTCCACAGTTTTCCCTTCTGAAGGGGTGTCAAGATAACTTTCTTGAGCCTTTGACTAGAATATGCATTTTTAAAATATGAAATAAAGATATGTGCATTGATAGCAAATAGAAAATGTGCATTCAGTGGACAATAACCCCTTAAAAAAAAGTGCTTATTTACCCCATCCAGTGGAGAAAATACACACTCTTTGGAAGTTTACAACCCCAGAATGCAACCACATCAAGGTTGGAAACTATTTGCATGCATTTGTGGATCCCTCAGAGATCAAACCAGAGCTAAAATAGGATAGAAATGTTAGTGAACTAGAGCAACCAGTAAAATAAGAGCAAAGATTTGGGTTGAAGTATACTTTTTAGTCACAGTTCAATTTCCTTGGAAGTAGAGTGCACACATATTTTGCTAAAAGGCTTGAGGAAAGTATAAATTGTAACGCAGTTCTTATTGGAGGAGAATAATAGTACCTCAGTTTGAGTCACAATTTGATTGTCCAACTATGTTGCTGTGAAATAGCCCTGAAGACTTCAAGTTAAATGCAGTAAATTTACCTACTGAATTAAATACGTAGCTGCATTATTTACTAAATTCAATTAAACTGCATGATTTTTAATTAAATATCTGGCTAAATTTAATGGTTATTTGTGAAATAATTTTCAATAATCCATTTTATCAAATGGTTGTTCACTACAATTAGTGAATTGTTAAAAAAAATTAAACTGGATTATAATGCAGCTTTGGATAAAACCTTGAGAAATAACTTATTTTCTTTAAAATGAGCAGGAATTCCTGGGGCTTTGGACAGTATCCAAGAGTGGAAGTAAAATTTCAGAAGCCACCACATGGTCTGCACTTCACCATAGGATACCAACAAATGAACCCAAAGTATCCGAATGATCCCCGTGAACAGCACTATGGAAGGTTTATTTGTAATGGATTAATGCTGGTATTGCCAGTACAGAATATATTGAATGGGCAGAGGTGATGGTGCAATATACACTCAAATTGGCAACACTTTTCTGTTCAAAGTAAGGGTCCGAATGCCAGCCTTTTGATATGCAAGTGTGGCATCCTATCAAGAGGTCTGTTGGTTCTTGAGAAGCCTGCAGGCTGGGAGTATAATATCTCACCCCTGAGTGTAACAGGTTTAGCAAGTGACAATGACATGTGCTATGAGGAAATCTGGAACCCAAAACATAAGAATGAAAAAAAGCAGGAAAGGGGGAGAGGGAGAAGGAGGAATATTAAATGTAGGATAATATTTTAACAGCAATTAATCAGAATGGAGAAATTTTGCTTTCTTTAAATTGGATAAAGACTTGAAATATTTACAGTACAACCAATGAGGCCCAAGCATCTATAGACAAAAAAACAACCTGTGTCTGATAATCAGTTCTTCATGTTCTCCTGTATCTTATGAGCAGAAATTCAACATATTTTAAAAATGACTTGCTTAATTCAGCCACAAAGGAATAAAAGAGTTATAATTTTATCTTGCCCTTACATTAAACTTGGCACCCTGAATAAGGCATCCAAGCACATTAGTATTAGTGTTTAGTACCTTGCCAGCTAGCTACTCCCAAGAGATTTCACCTCATACTGTGTTCCATTTGAAAATACAAGTGTTGACAGGTCAGAGAGCACAGGAGCAAACAAAATCAACTCAAGATTCAGCACTCACAATAGGTCAGATGTAACCCAACAAGCTCCAGAAAATGTCCTTGACAAGAAGCCAAGACTTTGAAAGGAAGCAATTCAGCATGTTTTGCACAGAAGTCAACTTACGGAATTAATATGCTTACATTTGTAAAAGGAAAATTTCATAAATAGGAATTAAACTAAAACTATATCTAACCCACAATTTTCTGAACCAGTACGTCAAATATCACTGCTCAGCACTGTTGATGTTAAACTCCCTTTCAGATTGATTTTGCTTCATATTTGGAAAGGCATAAGTCAAAACTCAGAATAATGTCCGATAGGGTAAATGGATAAATAAAACTAAGTCAAAATAAACACCACCGTCATGTATTCATGTAATAAATGTTACAAGATGCTTTTGACAGGGTAGGAGTTGGTGGAAGAAACAGTATGATGCAAGAACTGGTAGCAGTGACATTTGAAAGCAAGGATGTTGACAGGTTCAAGACCTCAGGAAGGGATGTTGGAAAAACTTTTCTAAAGGCCTTTCAAATGCAACTTTGTTTTGTAGTCCCAATCTGACTGAATAAGGTAACAGGGGGAAAAAAATCAAACATTTCACAATAAGATCTACCCATGAAACCAGCTTTGATGACCTGGTATCCTGGAAGATGAATTTTCATTGAAACTCATTTGAATTTTTTGCATTCAAATCTCTGATCCTCCCACAGCATCAATAAAGCATGGAGGAAAGTCATGTACAACATCCTCCATGGTGCATTTTCCATCTTCATCCTCACTAGAGCCATTGTGGACCAACATGCATGGGATCGCCCTGTGTGGTTCTACTATTGCCCAACCACAGAATGGACGTGGGAAGCACATGAAGAAAGGAAGCAGTTTTCCTCAGTTGAAGTAGGGGGGAGGGATGGATATTGAAGGTCGAATGTGAACAGGTGGAGATTACAGAAGGGGAGAAGAAAAATATTTTTTTAAGGCCAGAGACTGATAGGAGTCAGGAACTCATTGCCCACACAGGTGACAGAGGCAGAAACCATCATTGCCTAAACACTCTTGAAGGCCTATGACATTCAGGAATACAGACCTAGTGCTAGAAGTTAGGAAATGGTTCGTTAGCTGTTTTGCATCCGGTATGGACAGGAGGAGACTTCTTTCCATGTTATAACTTTTAGATAACTCCAGGACTCAGACATAACATAATTCCCTTTTCAAAAGCAATTTAATATTCCTCACTCAAGAAGCTAGGTTTGTACAATAAGATATGACCGATTAGTAGATTGTCACAAATGGAATGAGAAACCTATAACAAAAGCTGAAACAACTTGTGGAGAGTACCATGGTGAGAGAAACTGCAACACAATATTCCACTTTGTACATTACTGAATGTGTACAATGGACATTGTCACTGCTGACAAGTTAAGTGCTTACTCAAAGGGTTTCATTTTATTTACTTATCAGCTGCAAGGTTTTTTTTCTAAAAAGCGCAAGAATTCAGCAGCTATCTTGGCACTCTTTTCCTATTAATTTTTTTCTTTTCTATTCTCCACACTGTCCTCATTTGAGAATGGGTCCCAATTCCAGTTCTGTGCTGAAGCTACACATTAGGTATCCAATGAGAAGTGCTTATGGTAACTGATTGCATAATGCTTCCTTTGTCCGTGTGTGGAATCAGGTGCCAGATCCACAGAACCTTGCCAAGGCCTCATTCTGAAAGAAGCCAGAGTCAGTAATCTGCCTTGTATTGCTTCAACACTGTAAACTAGATAGGTGATGTTATGTGTTCCACTCAGAATATTTAATTTCAAAAAGTCAAATAACCAAAAATAAAGTTATTTTTGCTCCTTAGACAGTCATAGAAAATTCCAGATTTTATGACTAACATCTCCCAAGATTAGCAAAAACACCTCAGAACCTTTTTTGTCTGGCAAACAAACAGTGATTATAAAGAGAAGACTGTTTATATTTCAACACATTTGACAATCACAATCACATATCCGCAAAATACATGTTCTTTATCATTACTTAAAAATTTTCAATTTTTTTCCAACTGTTTTCATACAGTCATACAGCATGGAAACAGGTCCTTTGGCCCAACTCGCCCATGCCAACTGTGTTGCTCAGCGAGCTAGTCCCATCTGCCCGTGTTTGGCCCATAGCCCTCTAAACCTCTCCTATCCATGAACTTATCTCCATGGCTTTTAAATGTAGCTAATGTGCCCGCCTCAACCAATATTTCTGGCAGCTCATTCCAAATACACACACCGTTTGTGTGAAGAAGCTGCCCCTGATGTCCCTTTTAAATCTCTCGCCTCCGATCTTCAACCTCTGCCCTCTTGTTTTTAGCACCCCCTCCCTGGGAAAAAGACTGTGTGCTTTCACCCTGTCTATGTCCCTCATGATCAGGTCACCCCTCAATCACCTATGTTCTAGGGAATAAAGTCCTAGTCTACACAACCTCTCCTTGTAACTTGTGAAGAAATGTTAACACCTCTCCATAGAATGATAAGGAATTCTGGGATTTCCATGAGTGGAAAAGTTCTATGTCCTGTGGTTCACCTTTGTTTTGATGCCTGCAATCATATGCTGGACTCCTCATGTCTTCGCAGATTTCAGTTTGAAAGCGTGAAATTACAGCAATTCCCAACATCTTACTTTACTAACTGGCTTAATATACATCCAGAGAAAGAACCCACACAGACATCTAGCACTCTCATTCATTTCACTGGCTGGGAACGTCTGCAAGGAACCAGGCTAAGTACTAATGAGGCTTTTTAAAAATTGTTTGTTTGTTAGTTATTTATGCATTTTTAGGATTTAACTTTGAGTAGTTTTTGATGATTTTATTTGTTTTAATATTATAATGTTTCTGAATGTTAGCAATATTAAGTGTCTGACAGCATTTTTTTTGTTTGACAGTTCGACATGCTTGATAGTTCAGGTTAAGCTGATGACATGACTTAGCCAGATTTCAAAGTCTTGTATCACTGATTGTATTATCGCTGATTATTGTATTGCTGATACAATAGGGACGTTTAAGAGACTCTTAGATAGGCACATGGATGTAAGAAAAATGGAGGGTTCTGGGCTGTGTAGGAGGGAAGGGTTAGATTGATCATGGAGTAGGTTTATGGAGTAAGTTCCTTCTTCTTCAGCCCTTGGCCTCTTCTACCCATCACCTCTCAGCTTATTACACCTTCTCCCCCTCCGACACCCACCTACCTTCCCCCTCACCTGGACTCACCTCTCCCCTGCTTGTGTGCACTCCTCCCCCTCCTCCCCACCTTATTCTGGCTTCTGCCTTCTTCCTGTCCAGTCCTGATGAAGGGTCTCGGCTTGAAACGTCGACTGTTTATTTCCCTCCATTGATGCTGCCTGACCTGCTGAGTTCCTCCAGCACTTTATGTGTATTGCTCCAGATTCCAGCATCTACAGAACTTTTTGTGTCTCCATGTAGGTTTATATAGGTTGGCACAACATTGTGGGCCGAAGGGCCTGTCCTGTCCTGTACTGTTCTATGTTCTATGTCTTTCAGCTTTATTCTGGGTGCAATTTGTTCTGGACTCCCATACATATGATCTCATTACATTGCTGAAGACCTATTTCAAAGCTCCAGCTGTCTGGATTGCATTTGTTCTTAATTATTTCAGAAGTTAGCAGCTTCCAATGATCACAAATTCCGACCCATTATTAATAATTAGTTCCCTATCTCATCAGCTCAGCACAGTCCAGTAATTTTTCATAAACTGAATTAAGATGACTGTGGTTAAATTCCTGTTTATTTATCAGATCATAAAGTGGCTTCCAGATTTGCTCTGCTCAGGTAAGTAATCACTGTGATATATTCTAAATTTCTGTGCAGCATCTAACCAGTATCTGATGACATATTTCTAAATTTTACATTATTATGTTGAAATGTTTCATACCACAATCAACTTGAAACAAGATTTATGAAAAAATGTCCAAAAGTACTACATCAATGTTACTCTTTAAAAAAAGAAACTAGTTAGTATATGTTCAAAATTAACAATAACAAACAAAATGGATTGAATAAATCTGCAGCAATACCTCGAGTATTGGCCATCAAACAGTTCATTACTGTTGCCAAGAAACTGGCTGCCAAGAAAACAACTGGTAAGCACAAACCTGCATGTTCTACTCAAAGTAATAGATGCATGCACACAACTGAAAGTTGGTAATCCTATCATGAAGATGGATTCACCCAGAGTTATTTTCTTCTGTGCAGTATTGGGAGAATTTGTATGATTTATGAAGCTTGAGGGTAAGCTATTGAATTGTGTGGGACATGCAGCTCAAAAAAGAGCAGACACCAACGGAATTAAACAACCTGAGAATGTAAACCAATGAGATGTAAGCTGAAAATGCTTAAAATACTCAGCAGTTGCAGAGGGCTGTAAACCTCAGCCAGCTCCATCACGGGCACAACCCTCCCCACCATCAAGGACATCTTCAAGAGGCGGTGCCTCAAGAAGGCGGCATCCATCACTGAGGACCCTCACCATTCGGGACATGCCCTCTTCTCGTTATTACCATCGGGGAGGAGGTACAGGAGCCTGAAGACCCACACTCAACGATTCAGGAACAGCTTTTTCCCCTCCGCCATCAGATTTCTGAATGATCCATGAACCCATGAACACTACCTCGTTATTCCTTTCTTTTTGTACGATTTATTTATTTTTGTAATTTATAGTAATTTTTATGTCTTTGCACTATACTGCTGCTGCAAAACAACACATTCCATGTCATACGTCAGTGATAATAAATCTGCTTCTGCTTCTGAGGTTGGACAGCTTCAGCGGGAAGAGAAACAGGTTCAATATTACAGAGCCGTCAGTGCTCATAAAGTATTATCCTAGCAGGAGAGACAGTGCTCAATGTACTGGAATAAACTAATGGAAAATTGAGATGACAATAAGAAAGACTATTTATTAACATAATATGATGCAGTAACTACTTATATTTAAACACAGCTGTAAGCAGGTTAGAAGCAACATAATTCCCATTAAGTGAATTACCCTCACAAATGACAAAGCACCAGATCAGAGCATGTTTTACAATGCAGAGAACAAAGAACATCTGTGATTGAGTGGAGACCAAGAGGTCGGGGCCAGGAGAGGTTGAACGGCACAGGTGGTGGCGGTGAAGGATTCTTTTTGAATCAAGGCTGGATTTATCTGGAGGAGTTGTGACAGGAAATAAATGAGAACAGGGGAAAGAGAAACCAAGTGCTGGAGTTGTGAGATACAGAACAATGGAGTTACTAGAAATCTGAAGTAAAGGACAATGCTGGAAACATTCAGCTGGTCAGGCAGCATCTGAAGAGCAAAACAATGGAGTTAACGTAAGTACAGGGGAAAATGGAAAAAGATGGCAAAAACTAAAAAGCAATGATGCGTTTGTTTAGCAACAGGAAAGTGATCTCGTCAGGGAAGCGATCTCGTCAGGGAAGCAGATGGCAGCATGGTTTTGCAGCTTAGTATCTCATATCATCACACAGGTGACAGTGGTGACATTGAACAGAGTAAAAAGACAATAGGTGGAAAGGTGGAGAAAATATGTTGACACAATTCATACCCAGCGAGGTTCATAGTACAGATTGACAGTATCTTAATTTGCTGGAGGAAGCCAGGAAGGAATTAGCGTAAATTCTGACCACAATCTCTCATCCCTCTTTACATGAGGCATTGGTGTCAGAGCACTGGGTGGCAAAGGTTATACCCCATTCAGGGAGTGGAGGAGTTATAATCCGGGTAATTATAGACAAGCTAGTTTAACATCAATGGCGGCAAAAGTGCCAGAAAGAATTGTCAAGGACAAAATACATCCTTATTTATCAGTCTCAAAACACATCTCATTCTCATCAAATCCACTCTCATTCACAGGAAAGTACTGTACATCATGGAAACCAGCCTCCCCTCCATGGACTCTGTCTATATCTCTCGCTGCCTCGGTAAAGCAGCCAGCATAATCAAAGACCCCACCCACCCCGGACATTCTCTCTTCTCCTCCCCCCATCAGGCAGAAGATACAGGAGCCTGAGGGCATGTACTCCAGGCTCAAGGAGAGCTCCTAACCCACGGTGATAAGACTATTGAACGGTTCCCTTATAAGATGAGATGGACTCTTGACCTCACAATCTACCTTGTTATGACCTTGCACCTTATTGCCTGCCTGCAATGCACTTCCCCTGTAGCTGTGACACTTTACTCTGTATTCTGTTATTGTTTTTACCCCGTACTACCTCAATGCACTGTGTAATGAATTGATCTGTACGAACAGTATGCAAGACAAGTTTTTCACTGTACCTCGGTGCAAGTGACAATAATAAACCAATGCCAATACCAATAATTTTCTTGTTATATGAACATTTCCTTAACATGGGTATATGGCTAGCTTCAAAGTTTGTGGATGATGTAAAACTCAGGAACACATAAATAAAGTGCGAAGGGGGCTAGGGGTGAAAAGCTTGTGGGAGGAGCACAGATTAGGGCCTCCAGCAGGGGAATGCTAGTCTGTTTGTGTGGATGATTTGGGTTTCGACAAGAATTCAAGGAGAAGGCCTGAGAGGTTAAAGGTAAGAATGAGACTTACCACAGTGGGGTCCCAATCCCGTGCTTCACAATGAAAATAAGGTTGTCCCCACAAAGGTCCAGGACAACAGGATCTAATTCCCGCACATTGCTCTAATAGGCGTGTTGAAAAGAGAATGGTGCATTGCGATATGTCAGACACACACAAGAGACCTATGTGGAAAGTGCCCAGAAAAAGTGATGCAAACTGAGTGATGCAAAACAACCCAGGAATGATTGTTGCTGTGTTTTACTCCAAGGCAAGAACATCTTCAATCAAGCAGTGTTGAAATAAACACTGCGTCACAATTCAATTATCAGCCAGGACTTGCTTAAAAATCATTACAGACCTCTGAGCAACAAATGCAATCTCAATTTTTCTCTCTTAGTGAAAATAGCAAGGCAATGTGTTACATCAAACAAAGGGTATCCATAGCCCTCTGCCTGATTTCAGAAGGAATATTTCCGACTGCTATAGATAGCTTGTGTTTAAATCTGAATTAAAGGATTAGTTTTTTTTGCCAGTCCTAATCCTAACTCTGGTTTTAAAACATTTGTGATCCAAATATTCCTTGATACAACAGAGCAAATCCGTTATCCTATTAATAAGCCCCGCTGAATTGTTTTTCACAGCATGCAGACAAATCATTAAGCAGTAACCACGAAGCTCCATTGTTAATTGTTTAAGTAACAACGTACTACTGGGATAGCATTGAAGTACAGCTTTCCAATCACTCAAACATTGAATATAATGAAGAATATTTCCCACAGAAAATGGACTAAAATGTGACATATTTAATAGATCCATCAATGTACAGGTGTTAGATTGAACTGGATGAAGAAAGAGTACGGCGCCTGGTAACTGGACAACTGTCACACTGTGCTTCAATACATTTCAGATCTTTATAATTTATGTCACAAATTTTAATTTTTTTTCTTTAATTAAAAGAGACAAAAGACTGCTGGTGGTACAGAGACACAAGAGATTCTGCAGATACTGGAATCTGCAGCAACACACACAAGGTGCCGGAGGAACGCAGCGGGTCGGGCAGCATCCGTGGAGGGAAATGGACAGTCCACGTTTCGGCTCAAGACCCTTCGCCAGGACTGGAAACAAAGAGGGCAGAAGCCAGAATAAGAAGGTGGGGGGAGGGACAGGGGTACATGCAGCCCTCAACATCGATTTCTCTAACTTCCGGTAACTCCTCCCCTCTTCCCCCCCCTTCTCTTTTTTTTATCTCCTTTGTCTTCCCTCATTCCTGAAGCCCCCTTTTCTCTCCCCTTACCCCGCCCTCATGACCTGCCCATCTATTCCCCACCTCCTTCCCTTTATTCCATGGTCCACTGCCCTCTCCTGCCCTCTCAGCCCCTTGCCTCTTCTACCCATCACCTCTCAGCTTCCCACCCACTACCTTCCCCCTCACCTGGACTCACTTGTCACCTGGACTCACCTCTCACCTGCCTGCGTGTGCCCCTCCCCCTCCCCCCACCTTCTTATTCTGGCTTCTGCGCTCTTTCTTTCCAGTCCTGATGAAGGCCCGAAACATCGACTGTTTATTTCCCTCCATGGATGCTGCCTGACCTGCTGAGTTCCTCCAGTGTTTTGTGTGTGCTGCTGGTGATACTTGCAGGTTGCTGAAATCCTGGTGCCTCAAATTTAAGCACAAAATGTGACAATGGGAAGTAAAGAATTCAAATATGGAAAGCCTTGGTGGGAGCAGAAGAAAATTGTAAAAAAACATTGTTTTCTATGTGTGTCCTAAATTTAAAAGGAATTTGAAAATCTCTTGAAATCATTATACATACATATATCACTGTTATACAACAGATAGCATTAACTCACACTCTTCACAGTCAGAATCAGGTTTGTTATCACTGACTTACATGTTGTGAAATGTGTTGTTTGGCGGCAGCAGTACAGTGCAAGACATAAAATTACTATAAATTACAAAATAGATACAGTAAATAGTGCAAGAAAAAGAATAATAAACTAGTGTTCATGGGTTCATGGACTGTTCAGAAATCTAATGGCGGAGGGGAAGAAGCTGTTCCTGAATCATTGAGTGTGGGTCTTCAGGCTCCTGTACCTCCTCCCCGATGGTAGTTACGAGAAGAGGGCATGTCCCAGATGGGGAGGGTCCTTAGCCTCTTGAAGGTGTCCTCGATGGCGGGGAGGGTTGTGCCCCTGATGGAGCTGGCTGAGTCTACAACCCTCTGCAGCCTCCTGCGATCCTGTGCATTGGAGCCTCCACACCAGGTGGTGATGCAACCAGTCAGAATGCTCTCCACCGTAGAAATTTGCAAGAGTCTTTGCTAACATACCAAATCTCATCAAACTCCTAACGAATTAGGGCTGCTGGCATGCCTTCTTCGTGATTACATCAGTATGTTGGGCCCAGGATAGATCTTCCAGTTATATGATGATTTGCCAAAATATGACGATATTTCCAAAAAAGATTGAGGCATTTACATAGGTGCCCTTTAGGAGCCGAGGACTATAGGAAACAGTCCTTATAATATGCACCCCAGGATTTTTAAAGTGGTAGCTGTAGATAATGGATGCATAGGTAGTGATCTTCCAAAGTTCCCCAGACTTTGGAAGGTAGCAAAACACTACAGATCAGACAACCTGGCACCTTTTGTTATTAAAATACCATAATCTATTAATAAAGACATCATAAAGGGCACTTAACAATCATAACATGATTAGGCAGAGTCAACATGGTTTCATGAAGGGAAAAGTCATGATTGACAAATCTTTAAAGATTTTGTAAGATGCAACATACAGGATAAATAAGGAGTAATCAGTAGATACAATAAATAAGGACTTTCAAAAGGCATTTGATAAGGCACTACAATAGAGTGTTGTAAAAAACAAGGGTTCATGAATAATGGGTAACATGGATATAAGAACGGTTAAGGAACATGAAACAGTTGGTATATGTGGACGGTTTTTAAGTTGGTAGATTGCGATCGATGATGTGTGACTGAGCCGCCCAGTTCTCCCGGTTTTTCACAACATAGAGACAAGGACGCAGAATGTGATGTGTGCAGATTGCTGATGATGTGAAGCCAGCTGTTAAGTGAGATATGAGACAGATGCAAAGTATCTGAAGAGGGAAAAGAAAGGTGTTAAAATATGACGTGGGAAAAGTGGGAGGTTATCCATTTTGGTAGGGATAATAAAAAACTTTTAAATTGAGAAACTGGTACATCTTGGTGAATGCGAGATTTTGATATCCTGGTTCAGAGAAAATAAATGTGCGGATCCAGCAAATGACACACACAAAGTGCTGGAGGAACTCAGCAGGTCAGGCAGCATCTACGGAGGGAAATAAACAGTCAACGTTTTGGGTTGAGACCCTTTATCAGGACATCCCAGCATTCTGTGTGTGTTGCAGCAGATTGCAGCATCTGCTGACTCTCTTGTGTCTCGGTACAGCGAGTGATTAGGCAGGCAAATGGTATACAGGCAACCACGGCGTTACAGCTGTTCGGGTTATGGAAATTCACCCTTGTAGAATTCACAAATCACGACCTAAAGATCTGAGGTACGGAATAAAATTCGCTCACATTGAATTTATGTGAAAAGGAAGTAAATACACAAAGAGAAATTTTTTTTTCAACTCGGCTTCACATTACAGAAAATTGCGATATGGCTTGTTTTGTAGTCTTGCTGAGATGGTATGGGGCTTTGGTGGAATATCATTTGGAGCACTGTGCACAACTTTAACTCCACATACATACCTTGGAGCCAGTACAACAAAGATTCACTCGACTGGTTCCTGGGACAAGGGAATTGTCTACAGAGAGGCATTGAGGAAGATTTGTCAATAGTCACTGAAGCTTATAAGAATGAGAATTTATTTCATGACTGGTAGAGGCCAAGAAACTGTTTTCCCTGCCTGGAGAGTTTTGAACAAGGGAGCAGTGTCTCAGGTTAAGGAGCCAGTGATTTAGAATTGTCAGGTATGTAAACTTCTTTATGCAGAGGCCTGTAAAGCTTTGGAACTATCACAGTCACAAAGAGATACGGCATGGAAACAGGCCCTTCAGCCCACCGAGCACTCACCTTTGGACTGATCCTGGCCTTACCATCTTATTCTCCCCACATTCCCATCAACTCCACCCCCCCCGTTCTCCAATCCTACTGCTTGTCTACAGACGAGGGGCAATTTACATTGGCAACCCACACCATGTGGGAGGAAACCAGAGCACCCAGAGGAAAGATGTGTGGTTGCAAGAAGAATGTGTAAACTTCATGCAGACAGCTCTGTGGAGGTCAGGATTGAACCGGGGTTGTTGGAACTGTGAGGCAGCTGGTCTACTGCCTGTGCCACCATGTCGCACAATCTTCACATCAAGAGGCCTGTGGATTCTTCGTCATTGATTATTCTCAAGGCTGACGTCAATATATCTTCGGGAATTAATGGAATCAGAGGATATGGAGAAAACTAGGTCATAAGTGAATTTGAGGTACAGGATCAGCTACATCTTTTTGAAAGGCTGATCAGGAAGTCACTTGCTCAAAGATTGTGTGTCAGTTCTGACGAACTGTAAGCAGTGTCTCCCCACACGTGAATGCCCGTGAGAGGCGGAGATAAATGGCTTCAGAATATGAAACTACAGATGCTGGAAATCTAAAATAAAAACAGACAATGCTGGAATCACTCAGCAGGTCTGGCTATAAGTGTGCAAAGGGAAACAGAGCTAACATTTTCGGTCAAAGACCTTCATCAGATCTGTTTTTATTTTTAAATGGTTTATTTATTTAACAAAAGATTTATGAAAATCTTTCAATTTGAAAAAAAAGATTTTTCCCCAAGTTCTTAAGAAAATGTTTAACGTTTTAAAAGTTCAGTCTAAGTTCTGGCCGGGATTAGGAACACATCCTAACAAGTCCAATTTGTTTCTGATTTCATCAATGAGCCAAGTCTTTCACATTCACACAATGCAGAAAAATCTCCCAACAATTTGTCCAATTGAACATGGGGGCCACTGGGATGGCAGGTAAATAGTGCCAGGAGCAAATGTAACCCAGGGCGAATGTCTTCAAGGCTGCTTGTTTGGCACATTACCCCTATCACTTCATTTTTTAAAACTCTAGAACGCACAGAGAGAAACATTGACCATAGTAGGCTCCTAATTACCAGAAGGCTCGCTACCTACATCCCCCTTTGTGATTCTAACATCCATCATCACCTCATGCAAATTTCCCCCCTTCTCCTTCTTCTGTCTCTGTTTGAGGTCACTTACCTTCGTACCTGGAAGGAGAGACACCACTTGGAGCTCACTTTGCACTAAAATGGACATTGCTTTTTTTTTATTTTAATTGTGTTTTTTTTGTAAGAATTGTGGACAATTTATGTTTAATATATGGTTTTCTTGTGAATGCTGCTTATCTGATGCTATGTGCCTCTGATGCTGCTGTAAGTAAGTTTTTCATTGCACCTGTGCACACATGGACTTGTGCAGACGACAATAAACTCCACTTTGACTTTGACTTATGGAGTTGAACCGACTCTTTCATCATTTTGCTCAGAGTTGTTAAACAGAAGACACACAGAATACCAATGAAAAACACAATGATGCTGGAGGGACTCAGCAGGCCAGGCAGCATCCGTGGAGAAAAGCAGGCGGTCAACGTTTCGGGTCAGGACCCTTCTTCAGGACTGAAGATAGGAAAAGGGGAAGCCCAATATATAGGAGGGAAAAGCAGAGCAGTGATAGGTGGACAAAAGAGGGGAGGCGGGGTGGGCACAGGGTGGTGATAGGTAGATGCAGGTAAGAGATAGTGATGGGCAGGTGTGGGGGAGGAGGGGAGAGCAGGTCCACCGGGGGATGGGTCAAAGGTACGGAGGGAAAAAGGGGTGCAGAAAAAAGAGAGATAGGATAGGAAAGGGAAGAAGAGAAGAAGCATGGTGGGGGGGAGGGTGTTTGTGGGGAAGGGGGGTGGGGATTACCTAAAGTGGGAGAATCCAATATTCATGCCGTTAGGCTGCAAGGTTCCATGACGGAAAATCAGGTTCTGTTCCTCCAGTTTGCACTTGGAATTCTCCTGGCAGTGGAGGAGGCCGAGGACTGACATATCAGTGATAGTGTGGGAGGGGGGAGTTGAAGTGACCGGCAACGGGGAGATGCAGATCGCGGTTACGGACGGAGCGCAGGTGTTCTGCGAAACAGTCACCCAGTCTGCGTTTGGTCTCACCAATGTGGAGGAGGCCACACTTGGAGCACCGAATGCAGTAGATAATATTAAGGGAGGTGCAGGTGAATCTCTGTCTCACCTGAAAGGACTATTTGGGTCCCTGGATGGAGGTGATGGAGGTGGTGTAGGGGTAGGTGTTGCACCTATTGCGGGGGCAGCGGAAAGTTCCCGGGGTGGGAGCGGGATGGGTGGGGGGGGGTGAGGAGTGAACTAGGGAGTCAGGGAGAGAGCGGTCCCTGCGAAAGGCAGAAAGGGGTGGGGAGGGGAAGATGTGCTCGGTGGTGGGGGTCCCATTGGAGATGGTGGAGAATGATGTCCAATGGGTCAGGCAACACAGAGAACAAGCTAAACAAAGTAAATGATGGGAACCTGTGGAAGAGGAATAATCAGAGCATAAACTTGGCTGAAGTGCTTTGATCACTTGTTTCGAGCAGTATTCACGTCAGAAAGCCAGAACTAGAAGGTGTGATGCAGCTCCAGTTTACAGGTTCTTCCATGACGTGAAACACATAGAAGGGAAGTGAAGAGAAATATAAAACTGGCAATGAGGGAATACAAGATAGAATGGTAGCTAACACAAAAGGGAACCCAAAATCTACTATCAGCATTTACAAAGTAACTGGTTAGTAAAAGGCACAAAAAAGGTGGTATGTGTTGACAGGTTCAGAGAAGGGCTGGAATATTTAGTAAGCACTTTGTATTGGAAGTGCATGCTGACAAAATATCCAAAGAAGCAAAGACAACAGAGATAATGCATGGGGTGATAATTGGTAAGTGGTGTGTATTGAATCGGTTGACTATGCCTAGAGTGGATAAATTCAAGTTTGCACACAGATTGCTCAGGGAAGTTTTGCTGGAGGTGGTGAAGGAACTTGCTGTTATCTTCCAATTTTCCCCAGATCCAGGGAAGCCACCAGAGGACTGAAGAGTGACAAATATGGCACTTGTTCAAGAAGGGGTGCAACAACAATCAGTTTAGAAACAATGATTGGAAAAAAGTAACAGGCATTTGGAGAGGCTAAGTTAATTTTAAAAAAACCTGCATGGATTTATAGAAGTCAGATTATGTTTGAGAAACCTCGTTTGAATATTTAATGAAGGAAGAAAGAAAGTTGCAAGGAATAGATAAAATTTGGCTTCAAGACAGAATCTTGCAGATTGTTCATCAAACAAGAGCATGGTGGAGAGGGGTAAGTGTAGGACCATTGATTTCAAAAGTGAATTATGCAGCAAAATTTCCCAAAGATACCAAACTGAGGGTGTAGCAAGCAGTGAGTATTATACAAATTACATGCAATGGAGCATGGATAGACAAACACTTTTTGCTTTCTGTATTTGTATCAGAACTGGCCAAATCTGTTATAGAGTCACAAGAGATTCTGCAGATGCTGGAATCTGAAGCAACACACACAAAATGCAGGAAGAACTCAGCAGGTCAGGCAGCATCTATGTAGGGAAATAAACAGTTGATGTTTTGGGTTGAGACCCTTCATCAGTCATCGATAGTGTAGCGGTTAGCGTAACGCTATTACAGCGCCAGCGACCCGGGTTCAATTCCGGCCACTGTCTGTAAGGAGTTTGTACGTTCTTCCCGTGTCTGCGTGGGTTTCCTCTGGGTGCTCCGGGTTCCTCCCACATTCCAAAGACGTACAGGTTAAGAGCTGTGGGCATGCTATGTTGGCGCCGGAAGAGTGGTGACACTTGCGGGCTGCCCCCAGCACATTCTCAGTAACGTAAAAAGACACATTTCACTGTGTGTTTCGATGTACATGTGACTAATAAATAAATATCTAAATATCTATTCAGTTTTTACACTAGATAGACAGACAGTTCCAGATGCAAGTTAACTCTTATTTTGAAGAATATTTTTTGTAGTGATTGGTAATGACCTTGAGCTTGCTGCCAAAGGGTGGTGGAAGATAATGGAAAGGCACTTGAGGAGAGTAAACTGACCAGGATAGAATGGGGAGGGTCAGGCAACCTTCTGCTTTGCTCCATGGAGAGATGGCACAGAGTCAATGGACTGAATGGCCTCCCCTGGTTTGCAATGATTCTGTGACATTCTATTACGTTGGCAACTGCCACAAGCAAACTATTACAACCTAGCAGAATTAGTAATGGCAAGATAGCTGAGAACATTGTCAGAACTGACAGAAACTACAGCTCTCAGTGGCACATTTAACCAGATTCCAGGAAAGGTGGGAGCATAAATCCCAGGAAAAGTACCAGTCCAAAAGCATCAGTAAGAAAAATAGCTTTAGGCACAGAGATTAATTTCCTTAATGTGTGCTACTGGCACTGTGCCTTA
The DNA here is from genome assembly GCF_009764475.1 of Pristis pectinata. Lineage (NCBI taxonomy): Eukaryota > Metazoa > Chordata > Chondrichthyes > Rhinopristiformes > Pristidae > Pristis > Pristis pectinata. The sequence continues at coordinate 112,909,463 of NC_067409.1, read as the reverse complement.
TCTGGATAGAGTGTGCAGTGTGCATTTTGAATATTTACTACATGAAGCCAAAGGGAAGGTGTCAAGTCTGGTGAAATGATTGAAAGTTTACAGAATATCCATCACATGAACAGTATAACATACAAACACTATGTGGTCTGTTAGAAAAAAACTGACTGGAATATGTTCATTTTCCTAAATCAGAAAAAGAAACTGAGACAGTCAGGCTCAATCTATCCCTTCGGAGGGAGTGGGTAACCAGAACAAAGCCCCGAGAACTGGCTCGGAAATATTTTTCCACAACATTATTCGTCCTCACAATGTGGGCAAAAACAACATTTAGTCCAGACCTCTAGCTCAGTGGTTTTCAACCTTTTTCATGCTGCGGACCCCCAGAACATGTCCTTGTTAGATGGCGGACCCCCAAAGCCCACAAAATCAAACAATCGATAATTCATTCATACGACACTTCAATTACTGCACATAGGCCCTATTGAAATAGTGATTATTTCAACCACCGATAATTACCAGCTGTGTCTTTCAGTGTTCAGTTCAATGTGAAGGTTGTGCCTGTTTTGCACTGCAGAGTCTGTCCAAATGTGGTGGTATGTGCGACAAACATACGTGTATGTCATCCTCAATATTCAGTCTTGATCTGTATTTGGTTTTCATGGCAGTGACTGCAGAAAATGCTATTTCGCCCATGTAAGTGGTTTTGCCGGACAGCAGTGGATACTCCTGGGAACATGCTATCCAGAATGACAACAGTGACATTCGGTTGAACTGCAAGCGCAATGTCCTGTCAGATGACAGTTCAGCCAATTCTTCTTGTTCACGTCCAGTTAACTCAGTAAGCATGCATTCAAACGGATTTCGAATCCAATCAAACATGGTGGTGTCACTGTCGCCGAAGTACACATGGAAATAATGTGACAGCTGTTCCCTCGCAATGGCCTCTGTCTTAGTCTCATTCACTGTCAGAAAGTCAGCCAGCAACGGAAACATATCATAGATGCCTGGCTCACATCTTCCTTTCCAGATACGGAGTTTTTTCTGAAAGGCATTGATTTTGTCATGAGTTTTCAGAACATTTGAGCCAGGTCCTTGCAATGATAGATTTAAGCTGTTCAAAATGTTGAAAATATCTGCAAGATAAGCTAATCTGGCAACCCATGTCTCATCTGTCAAGAACTGTGCCAATGATCTGTTATGCTCATTTAGAAAAATGAGCAGTTCATCTTGCAATTCATATACACGCTGCACAACGCAGCCTCGTGACAGCCATCTGACTTCTGCATTTAGCAACAAATGCTTATGCTCGGCTTCCACTTCACGGCATATGTTTTCAAACAAATGATGATTGAGCGGCCTGGCTTTGATAAAGTTAATGATTTTAATGCACGTGGAAAACATATCCACAAGATTTTCATCCATATCCTTTGCAGCCAAAGCCTCACGGTGAATCATGCAGTGAGTTGCTGCTACATGTGGAGCTACTTCTTTCACTCATGCGACTAAACCTGACTTCCGTCCCGTCATTGCGGCAGCACCATCCGTGCATACTCCAACACACTGTGTCCACACCAATGCCGATTGTACAAAAAAAGTGTCAAGCACACGGAAAAGTTCTTCACTGGTTGTACGGCCTGGGAGCACCTTGCAAAACAAGGTCTTCCAAAGCCTCTCCTTCCCAGCAATATTGAACATAAACCAACAACTGCGCAGCACTGGCAACATCAGTACTTTCATGGAGCTGAATCGCAAATCTGACTTGCTGAAGACATGCTATCAGCTGGCTCTGTATATCTTCCACCATATCGCCAATTCTTCTGCTTACTGTGTTATCAGACAGTGGAATGGCTTTCAGTTTTTGACTGGATTCTTTTCCCAGTACAACTTTGCACATATCGACTGCTGCAGGCAGTATAAGCTCTTCTCCAATTGTGTGATGCTTTCTGGAACGTGCTATTCGTAATGCTACCAAATATGATGCGCGAAGAGCCTTCTCATTTACAGTGGCGCAGGCTGTCATTTTGCCCTTCTGCTTGAGGTACAGCTCCTTTTGCCGCTCAAAATATTCCTTCGGCTTACTGGCAATATCTGGATGCACTGTTGTTAAATGGCGTTTCAAATTCGCTGGTTTCATTGCATCGTTGGACAGTGTTTGCAAACACACAACACAGAGAGGTTGGTCTGCATTTGTCCCCACTGCGATGGAGCCATATGAAATGTATTCTGGATCGGACTTGCGTTGTTTTCTCTTTCGGTCACCCTTATCCCCTTCGTCATCAGAACCTTCCGGTTCCTGGTCAGCTTTTCTCTTCAGAAATTTCTCCACACTCAGCAATACACGCTGGACAGTTTAATTACTATTACTGATGAACAAAATTATCAAAACTAATCTAAAATTTACACGTTTGTGCACTTTTTGTTTAACAGTGACGTCACTGTGGCGTAAATGCACGGTAAGCAAGCAATATTATTAAGGCACGCCAACAACGTCACTCAGTCTCGCTAACACTACAGTGCACAACAGAATAGTAGTGAGTAGTGAACACTACGGACTACTCTGGCTACACAAATTGAATATTAAGCGGCAGCTTACCAGAAGGGAACACCGTCTAAGTCTCTAAGATTGTCGCCTATAACAGATAGAATAGATATGGCCGATTTTCTGAATAGTGGAAAACTGAAGCAAGCAAGTAAGCTACGTCTTTGTAACAGGTCGCTTTTCCATTTTTTTCTTGGCTTGCTTGCAGACCCCCTGGCAACCCGCCGCGGACCCCCAGGGGTCCATGGACCACAGGTTGAAAACCTCTGCTCTAGCTGGCTCGTGAAGGTGATGTGACATTTTCACCAACCCCTTTAATCCACTAGGTGAACACTTTTCTTGTAACTTACAGGACCACTTCAAAATTCAGGTTGGAGTCAACCACAATGGGTTGGGACTTTGGACTGATAATCATCCAAGAATGCCCCAGATTCTAAAGGAATCTCAATTTTGTTTGAAACTTTAGGTTAATAATTTGTAGAAACACTGGATGCAGGGGAAATGACTGACTTGTGAGGAGGAAGAACCATGTTACAAAATTCCTCACCAAGGTTGCCAGCTCTCAAGGGACTGGATTGCAAGAAGGCTAGACACAGTCTTTGTTCTTATGGTAATCCAAACTTTATGGTCACCCATTTTAGTTTTTATATATTTAAAAACCAAATTCATACCATGGTGGGATTTGAATTAATGTCTGGCCTCTGATTTGTTCAGTGTACTGTGTCACAGTAATGAAGGACAATATTTCTTGAACAAAATCTGAGAGACAATTACACGGAGATGAAATGCCATAATGCCGTTTTGTTGTCTGGAGTGGCACGCGATAATGAATATTTCCACACCATACTTCCAGGAATTCTTCCCCAACCTTCCCCATTTCATCGATGACTGCTTCGGTGCTGCTTCCTGCACTCGTGCGGAACTCACCAATTTCATCACCTTTGCCACCAATTTCCACTCTGCCCTCAAATTCACCTGGAGGTATCTTTAACACTTCTCTTCCTTTTCTGGATCTCTATGTCTCCAGATCAGGAGACAATCCAGCCACTGATAAAAACTGTAAGCCCATCGACTCCCAGCATTCTCTCAACTGCCCCTCCTCTCACCCTGTCTCCTGTAAGGAGGCCATCCTTTTTTTCTCAGTTTCCTTGTTTCCACTGCAACTGTTCTCAAGATGAGGCTTTCCTCTCTAGGACTTCTGAAATGTCCTCCTTCTTCTGGAAATGTGGCTTCCCCTTTACCATAGTTGATGGAGCCCTCACCAGCATTTCCTACTTCACCGCACCTCACCCCTACAGAAAGAACCAAGCTGAAGTTCTCTTGGTCCTCACTCATCACCCCATTTGCTTCCTCGTCTAGTGCATCATCTTTTGCCATTTCCGCCGGCTCCAATGGGATCCTTCCACCATGAGTCACATCTTCCCATCCCTTTTTGCTTTCTGCTGGGACTGCTCTTTCTGTGACTCCCTGGTCCCACACACCCACCCCTCCTCATCCCCTGGCACTTCCCCCTGCAACCGTAGCAGGTGCAACACCAGTTCCTTCACCGCCTCCCTCACCACCATTCTGGAATCTAGGTAGCCCTTTCGAGTGAGGCAGAGGTTCACATGCACCGACTCCAGCCTGCTCTATTGCATTCGGTGCTCCCTGTGGCTTCCTTCACATCAGCGAAACCAAGTGGGGACCAAGCAGCTATTTTACAGAGCACCTGCGTTCTGTCCGCAGTGACCACCTTCAGCTTCCAGTTACATGCCAACTCCATTTCCCATTCCCACGCCGACCTGACTACCCCTCAGCCTTCTCCACTGCCACGGTGCGGCCAAACGCAAATTGGATGAACAACACCTCATAATTCCGCCTGGGGAGTCTACGACCTGATGGTACGAACATTGAATGTTCTAATCTCAGGTGACCCACACTCCTCATGTTACCTTCCCGTTCCCAGCGGCACACCCAGGTTCCCTCTCTCTTTGTTCACCTTTTCCATCCCTCCGACTCTCGTCAGCAAGACTCGTTATCTCCCCAAGGCACATGGGTTCCACCAACCCATCACCCACCAAACCTGGTCACCTGCATTTCTCCTCTCTTGGTCCACCTTTCCTATCCCCACCTCCTCCCCGTTCCATCCTGCCCATCACCCCTCACATCCGGTTCCATCTATCACCTTCCAGCTTCCATCTCTCCCCTCCCTCTCACTTCTAGTGTATTGGCCATCTTCCTACTCCACTCTCAGTCCTGATGCAGAGTTTCGACCTGAAATGTCAACCATCCCTTTGTCTCTGCACTTACTGCTTGACCTGTTGAGTTATTCCAGCTGTTTTTTCTCTTTTGCCTAGATTCCAGCCTCTGCAGTCTCTTGTGCCTGCAGATACCTCAAATCTGAGTCACCCTGGCGTCCCTGATGGTATTTTCACGTCAGAGGTCAAGGAATGAGCCAATTCATTTTACAGAGCATTGTAGGCAAACATGTATGACATTACTTCGGGAGCACCTGTTGTTGGGCACCCCTAGCACAACTTGGTTGGGAGAACACACACCAGTCCTCATTGAGCAGTGGAAAGGGTGAGAAGCTTCAAGTTCCTGGGTGGCAACATCTCAGAGGATCTATCCTGGGCCCAATACATTGATGCAATCATGAGGAAGGCACGTCAGTGGCTCTACTTCGTTAGGAGTTTGAGGAGGTTTGGTATGTCACCAAAGACTCCTGCAAATTTCTATCGATGTACGGTGGAGAGCATTCTGACTGGTTGCATCACCACCTGGTATGGATGCTCCAATGTACAGGATCGCAAGAGGCTGCAGAGGGTTGGAGGCTCAGCCAGCTCCATCATGGGCACAACCCTCCCCGCCATCGAGGACATCTTTAAGAGGCGGTGCCTCAAGATAGCAGCATCCTTCGCTAAGGACCCTCCCCATCTGGGACATGCCCTCTTCACGTTACTACCATCGGGGAGGAGGTACAGGAGCCTGAAGACCCACACTCAGTGTTTTAGGAACAGCTTCTTCCCCTCCGCCATCAGATCTCTGAATGGTCCATGAACCCACGAACACTACCTCATTATTCCTTTTTTTTGCACTATTTATTTATTTAGTAATTTATATAATTTTTACGTCTTGCACTGTACTGCTGCCGCAAAACAACAAATTTCACGACGTAAGTCAGTGATAATAAACCTGATTCTGAGTGATCTTCTGCCAGGCTACTGAGTTACATAACCTTCTCTTTCAGCTTCTGCTTCTACTAATGCCCAGCTAACTCCCATCTCCAGTCCACAGTATCATTTAAGAAGCACTTGGATAGGTACATGGAGGGGTGGGGCTTGGAGGGATATGGGCCGAAAGCAGGAAATTGGGACTAGCTGGGTGGGCACCGTGGTCGGCATGGACTGGTTGGGCCGAAGGGCCTGTATCTGTGCTGTATTGCTCTATGACTCCTGAACAGCGGTCTTCTGAGTCCATTATTCCACCTCCCCCTCCATCGCTGGCTCCCCAATGGCCCCAACCCACTGTCAGCCACCAATGCCCCTGCACTCAACAGCTGGCTTCCAATCTCCCCACTCCACGACTCATTAATTCTGGCAATTGTAGCCGTGAAACCAGAAATCTTATCGCTTACTTGAAACCCGTGACAGGAAAACTAAGTCAAATTTGGGATTATTTTTCAGAAGATGTGGGTTTACATGGAGTGCCATGTTTGATGAGTTTAAATAAATGCAAATGGAGGCAGAAGAGACAGGTTTAATCCATTGTTTTTTAGTTCTACAAACTTGTAGTTTAGATTGTTTAGCTGGAAACTGCAGACACTCTGAAAATACAGTAAAACTCTGTTATTCTGGCAGGCTTGGGACTGTTGGTGAATCAGAATCAGGTTTATTATCACTGACGTATGATGTGAAATTTGTTGTTTTGCAGCAGCAGTACAGTGCATGACATAAAAATCTATAAATCACAAAAATAAATAAATAATGAAAAAAGGGACAATGAGGTAGTGTTCATTGGTTCATAGGCCATTCAGAAATCTGATGGCGGAGGGGAAGAAGCTCTTCCTGAATCGTTGAGTGTGGGTCTTCAGGCTCCTGTACCTCCTCCCTGATGGTAGTAACAAGAAGAGGGTATGCCCCAGATGGTGAGGGTCCTTAATGTTGGATGCCACCTTCTTGAGGCATCACCTCTTGAAGATGTCCTCGATGGCGGGGAGGGTTGTGCCCCTGATGGAGATGGCTGAGTGCACAACCCTCTGCAGCCTCTTATGATCCTGTGCATTGGAGCCTTCATACCAGGCGGTGATGCAACCAGTTAGAATGCTCTCCACCGTACATCTATAGGAATTTGTAAGAGCCTTTGGTGACATACCAAATCTCCTCAAACTGCTAATGAAGTAGAGCCGCCGGCGTGCAGGACTAGCAGACTTCCCGGGCTATCAGATGTTATTCTATTTATACTCCAATACACTTCTAATTCACATTTTTAGATGTTGCACAGTAAAATAAGGTTTTCAGTGAACCCAGTAAGTTTAAAGGGAGGTGGTCAGTAAAACCACGCGAGTTACTTTAAAAGGGAATGTGGGAACTGGGGCTCCCCTGATTGGATGGGGAGTGTGATAAACACCACCTGGGGAGCCAGATGCCCAACTGTCAGGACTTCCAAATCGTCCAACAGTGGATTATTGGAGTTTTACTGCAAGACAATCAGGTTGCACTTGGAAGATTTCCTCTGCAAGTCTTCTGATGTATGTACCCATAAAGGTATATAGAAAGGGGTCTTTCCCAATAGAATGTTGTTAAATTTACTGCCCCAATCAGTATTTTGGTGCCAACTTTAACATTCAAACAGGTGCTGGAATAAATGCAGTGAATAACTAACTGGATGCATAATCCCAATTAATTAGCCTGCATTCCACCATGTTAAATTAAAATGAGCTCATTTTACTCCTTTGACATTACCGTTACCCATATATTTTGAATTTACTAATTGACTAGTTATGAGTCATGTTGTAGACCATCTGAATTAGCAATTTATTGCTAGGGTGGAGCTGCACTTACCTGGAATGTCCCATGACAGTCCATGCACTAATGCTTCCCAAAGAGCAATAATCTATGTAAATAAATTCAGTTACTCAGTTACTGTGAAACTCTTGAGGACAATTGTAATTAACTGTAAATTGCTGGATCCAACAGAGAAGAATGTTGTACAAAATGACCTTCTACTACAGGGAAGGAGTACAATGCAAATGGAAATGAGAAGGAATTGTACATTGTGGGGCTGGAGATTGTACTGAAATAGTAAAGAGATATTAGGTCTCACCTATCTTCGAATTCCCAAATCCCATTACTTTTGGCTCCCCTGACAACCATATGACATTGCTTAAGGTCGACTATTCTCATTCAACAATCTGCAAACAGCTTGTCCTCAATGGCAGAGGAACTAGACAGCAATCTCCACATTAACAGGGAATGCCAGAAGCACTCTGCAGGTCAGGGTGTGTCCGTGCAGAGAAATGACCCTTCAGTCGAACTGGAAAAGTGCTTTAAGTTGCAAAGAGGGGGTAGGGTGGAGGGAGCATCCGTGATCAGATGCAGACCAAAGTTATCAATGCAATTAGAACATAGAACATAGAACAGTATAGCACAGAACAGGACCTTCGGCCCAAAATGTTGTGCCGACATAGCTAATCCCTCCTACCTACAGAATGCCCATAGCCCTCCATTTTCCTCTCATTCATGTGCCCATCCAAGCCCCTCTTAAAAGCCGCCAATGAATTTGCCTCCACCACCCTATCAGGCAATGCATTCCAGGCATCCACCGCTCTCTCAGTGAAAAACATACCCCTCACGTCTCTTCTGAACCTACCCCCTCTCACCTTAAACGCATGCCCTCTGGTATTGGATCGCTCAATAATGGGGAAAAGATATTGCTTGTCCACCCTATCTATGCCCCTCATAATTTTATGCACTTCCAACAGATCACCCCTCAGCCTCCACCGCTCCAGAGAAAACAGCCCAAGTTTGTCCAGCCTCTCCTGATAGCACATGCCCTCTAATCCAGGCAGCATCCTAGTAAACCTCCTCTGCACCCTCTCTAAAGCCTCGACATCCTTCGTGTAGTGAGGAGACCAGAATTGCATGCAATACTCTAAATGCGGCCTAACCAGAGTTCTATAAAGTTCTATATATTGTGTTCAGTTCTGGTCGCCTAATTATAGAAAAGATGTGGAAGCTTTAGAGAGGGTGCAGAGGAGATTTACCAGGATGTTGCCTGGATTGGAGAGCATGTCTTATGAGGATAGGTTGAGCAAGCTAGGGCTTTTCTCTTTGGAGAGAAGGAGGGTGAGAGGTGACTTGATAGAGGTGTACAAGATGATAAGAGGCATAGATCGAGTGGACAGTCAGAGACTTTTTCCCAGGGTGACAATGGCTAACATGAGGGGACATAATGTTAAGGAGATTGGAGGAAGGTATAAGGGGGACGTCAGGGGTAAGTTTTTTACACAGAGAGTAGAGGTTGTGGAGGTTGTGGGGGCAGATACATTAGGGACATTTAAAAGACTCTTAGATAGGCACATGAATGATAGAAAGATAGGGGGCTATGTGGGAGGGAAGGGTTAGATAGATCTTAGAGCAGGATAAAATGTCGGCACAACATTGTCGGCCGAAGGGCCTGTACTGTGCTGTAGCATTCTATGTAATTACATGTAGAAGACAAAAAAAAAGAAAGAAAATGAAACAGAGAGGTACAGCCACATTTGTGGAGTAAAATGTTAAATTCAGTCTTAAAATTAGAGGGAAACCATGCCCAGATGGGATGTGAAGCGCAGTTCCTCAAGTTTATGTTGGAACAACATGGAAAGCCAAAAAGCAAGGGGTCAAAGTGGGAGTGGAACAGGGAATTGGAGTGGCACATAACTGGAAGCTCAGGGTTGCACTTGCAGACTGAATGGAGGTGTTCTGTGAAGCAGTCATCAAATGTGCCTTTAGTTTCTCCAGTGTGGAGGAGACCACATCGTGAGCACCCAATGCATCACACTAAACCGGAGCCAGGAACACAAAATGCTGGAGGGACTCAGCAGTAACTCTAAACTGTAGGACGTGCAAGTGAATTGCTGATTCGCCTGGAAGAACCCTTTGGATTCCTGGATGGTGGCCAGGGAAGTGGCAAAAGAGGGGCAGGTGTTACATCGTGGTTGGTGGGGGTGGAAGAGCAGATGAGGGAGTCACTGAAGGAACGGCCTCCTGAGAGTGCTGACGGCGGAGAAGGGCAGATGTGTTTGGTGGGGTAACCCTGTTGAAGGTGGGCAAAACTGTGGGGAATGATCTGTTGAACATCGAAGCTGGTTCAAATTAAGCTGGAGAAAGAAAATCCTCATTTTCCATCTGGACACATTGCAGCCCTTGAGATATTGACTGAATTTAAACATTTGACTGAACTTAACACTTTGTAGTAACCATCTTTTTTTAAAACTCTTCACAGATGTGGCTCTACTTTTCTGTCTCAATTTGTTTCATTTGTTTTTTCTCTGCTCTTTAACTGCTGGATTTTAAAGTAAACGGCAACTTTGGTCTGCACCCCATCACAGACGTTAACCCTTTTCTCTACTCCCCAACACCTTGAAACCTAAACCATGCTTCTTTTCTCTCTAATCTGGTTCTAACAAAGGCTTCTCTCTCCAGAGATGCTGCTCAATCTGCTGAGTGGCTCCAGTATTTTCTCTATTTGTTTTGGATTTCCAGCATCTGCAGTTTTTTGTAACAGGCCACCTCAGCTATCCTGTCCTCAGCGTTAAACTTTTATTTACTTATCAGTCACATGTACATCGAAACACACAGTGAAATGCATCTTTTGCGCAGAGAGTTCTGGGGGCAGCCTGCAAGTGTTGCCACACTTCCGGCGCTATCATAGCATGCCCACAACTTCCTAACCCGTACGTCTTTGGAATGTGGGAGGAAACCGGAGCACCCGGAGGAAACCCACGCAGACACGGGGAGAACATACAAACTCCTTACAGACAGTGGCTGGAATTGAACATGGGTCGCTGGTGCTGTAATAGCGTTATGCTAACCGCTACACTACCATGACACCAATTGTACAGGCATTTGAGAACCTCTGTTGAGCTACTCCATATCTGTAAGTAGAGATGGGTAAAACTTCGCAAATCATTGTCCACACTGGAATGGTCTGAGGCTGACTGCCAACAATGAAATGAATCAGGGTAAGAAGAGAGGCAAAAAGGAAGTGAATGAGAATCAGGTTTATTATCACTGACTTATACGACGTGAAATTTGGAGCAATGGAGGCAACAGAAAGGTTGCAGATGCTGGAAATCTGGAGCAAATGGAGCATCGGCAGTCTTTCTTGTGTCTCCATGGTGAAATGTGTTGTTTTGAGGCAGCAGGTACAGAGCAAACACATAGAAATTACTATAAATGACAAAATAAATAAATAGTGAAAAACAAAAAGGGATAACGAGGTAGTGCTCATGGACCATTCAGAAATCTGATGGCAGAGGGGAAGAAGCTGTTCCTGAATCATTGAGTGTGGGTCTTCAGGCTCCTGCACCTCCTCCCCGATGGTAGTAATGAGAAGAGGGCAGTTCACTGTGTGAGCTGGAAGAGGTTAGGGAAGAAGGAAGCGGAGTAGGAGACGAAAAGTTTGTCAAAAGCTATTGAAAATGATGTTTGAGCTGGTGTGCATGAGCTTCCCTTAATGGGGACACAACGAGAGAATCTCAGTAAAAGAAAACTACAAGAACATTGTTGCTGATTTTACATGGAGTTGCTCATGGCAGGTGCTGAGGAAGTCTCACGGCAAGGGGAAACAAATCAAAACAAAGAATAGGGTGAAAATATTTAATCTCAGAAGACACTCACAAATCCATGTTAAATGGCTGGTATTTAATACATCAAAATGGTTCCTAACAATGGTTCCTAACTCAAATAAAAACAGACAATACTGGAAATACTATGCAGGTCAGACATCATCTCCAGAAAGAAAACAGACTATGTTTCAGGCAGTTGATCTCCTTCAAAACTAGGAAAAGTCAGGCTTCAGGCAATACAGAAAGATGGATGAACCAAAAGGAAGCAGCTCTGTGGCTTGGTGGAGAAACTATCTCCTTTGCTCCCTCAAGGATCCAACCATTTGCTTCAGGTGAAATAACCATCTACTTCATCTTCTTTTGTTGGCATATTGCATTCACTGTGTATAATGCTATCTCTTCTACATTGAGCAAACTCAATGCTGATTGGGTGACATCTTCTGTTTACTACCATCGCTTGACATGTTAAACCTCGACCTCCTGGTCTGATGAATTTGCTTGAAACTTCAAGGAATCACATCTCATCACTAAGCATTTCATATTTTTCTCAACAGATATCAAGTTCAACAACCTGGAGAGGTTGGAAAGGCTGGGTCTGTTTTCTCTGTGCGGGAGGTTAAAAAGGGGACATAATTTGAGATCTATGAGGGGTAACGAGGTAGATTGCAGGAAACTCCTATATCAGAAGCAGGTAAAACTGGAGAACATTTAGGGCAAGAAGTATGAGATTTAGAGGAGATCTGAGAGGGACCTTTTCACTAGAGAGTGGCAGGTACCTGGGATGGATTGCTGGAGAGAGCGGTGGGAGCCGAGTCACTGAGAGCATTCAAGAAGCGTCTGGACAAGCACTTGAATTGTCTTGGCATAGAAGGCTATGGGCCAAGTGCTGGAATATGGGATTAATACACATGGGTGCCCAAGGTTCAGCATGCACGTGATGGATCGAATGGCTTGCTCTACACTGTATGCCTCTGTGACTAATTTCACAACCACTACTTGGATATTTCTAAACAGCCATGGGTTATGATCTTGCTCTTTCCACTGACACGTTCTCTGGCTCTTCTTATTTCTTTACTTATTTCTTCACTGGCTTTTGTCTTGAAAAGTTATTATTCTGTTAGATCTCCGGCTTTCCGTTCTCTCTGGTTTTTCCTTTTTGTACTTTCCTCCTTTCCCTGAATTCCAGGGTTCTGTATTTGTTTAGAATCTGTTCCAGTTCTAACTCATTCCCAGTTCTTATGTAAGCTCACTCAGCTGATGTCTTAACCTTATTCCTCCTGACTGCCAGAACACTTGAGTAATTCTAGTAACTTCTCTCTGTTTTCAGATTGCTAACAGAAGCAATCTCTTGCTTAGCTACCCTGGTTCTCCTACTGGGTACAGATTCTGTGGATCGAATTTGTATTTGTGCAAAAAAGGCATAGCACAAGCAACAGCGAATATCCTGGCGCAAGGATTAGAAAACTCTGATCACTATAAAACTAAAGTGCTTCAGTTACATAACACTGCCAGGGTTTGAAATGACAGCAGCTCTTTTGCAATTAAAGCCTGGAAGTTGGAACAATTATTGCTGGTTTTAATGCATAAATGGTGCAGTGAAAGTGTTCTGATGCACTCTTGTGCACATTTCCTGTTGAAACCCTACCAATAAGTATGTAATATGCATCCAATACGGGTGTAATTTTGCTGCCATATTTCCTACACATGACAATGTCATACATTAATTATTTACCAACAGATATTGTAAACAAAGGTTGCATTTTACAACCTTTGCTACTAATTCACAGTTCAACAAGAAGTACATAAGATAAGATTTCCTTATTAGTCACATGTACAGAAACACACAGTGAAATGCATCTTTTGCGTACAGTGTTCTGGGGGCAGCCCGCAAGTGTCACCACGCTTCTGGCGCCAACATAGCATGCCCACAACTTCCTAACCTGTATGTCTTTGGAATGTGGAAGTAGTGAGCCATGTGCAATTTAAAATGTACACTTTTACGAATCTCCCCCCCAGTTCACTCCAATGAGTTAAAAATCTGATTGCCAACAGTGCTGAACATAGATTGAAGCACATGGCAGGCACGGTAGTGTAGCGGTTAGCGTAACGCTATTACAGCACCAGCGACCCGGGTTCAATTCCGGCCATTGTCTGTAAGGAGTTTGTACGTTCTCCCCGTGACTGCGTGGGTTTCCTCTGGGTGCTCTGATTTCCTCCAACATTCCAAAGACGTATGGGTTAGGAGCTGTGGCCATGCTATGTTGGCGCCAGAAGCGTGGTGACACTTGCGGGCTGCCCCCAGAACACTCTACACAAAAGATGTATTTTACTGTGTGTTTCGATGTACATGTGACTAATAAAGACATCTTACCTTATCTTATCTTAAATACACAGAAACCCTAAGCTTATGGATGCCTTCATCTGTGGTCCTGCTCATTAGTGGCTATGGTTTCCAACAATCTTGGATCATATGGGACTCACTGTTTCTGAAAGTAACATTGCCTGTCCCATATCGCATTGGCAGGATGCTGCCAATTTTCCCATCAATCTGATCGAGGTGATGGTGCAGGACTGTGAATTGCCATGACAACCATGGCTCAGTGTCCCATGGTGACCAGGTCGAAGGCTGTACAGGAAGTGGCTAAAGATTCAGGCGAGGAGTCAACTCTCTGACTATCTGGTCAGGGCTCAGGGGCCAAGTGTTGCCAGATCCAGGTACCAGGGGTAAGTCTGGACCTGGGCAGGTCCTAAGCTGGCACAGATTGCAATTTTAAGCAGTCCTTTCAAGAGCTGCCACAAGCAGAATGGGTTATAAGATCCACTGAATTACCGACCCTACCTGGCCTTCCTCACAAATCTTACACTTGTTAGAGATTGGTGTATGGACATGAACTGGAAGGATTCCCAGATGTTGGAAAGGACAGTGGTTTTTGAGGGTAGGAAATGTGGTCAGCTGAGGTAATAGCGGCCAGAGGCAGTGGAGCTCTCCTCTCATCCTGGTAAACTGGGAATCCCCAATGCCAAGCCAACACTGCTGTTGGAGTTCTGGGCCAAGTCCGGCCTTAACACGTCTTAATGAGAGTAAATCACAATAACTACTTCTTAAAGCAACGTTGTTCCAGTATAGTGATGGAGACACAAGAGACTGCAGATGCTGGAATCTGGAGCAACACACAATGTGCTGGAGGAACTCAGCGGGTCGAGCAGCATCTGTGGGAGGAAAGGAATTGTTGACGTTTGGGGTCGAAACCCTGTATCAGGACTACCTGCCTGTCATCTCATGCCCCTCCTCATTCCACCAATCACCTTGGAACCCTTCCTCCCCACTCCCCTTCTCCTCTCTAAGCTGGCCATCTCGCCTCTCCACTCTCACTCCTGATGCAGGGTCTCTACCCAGAACGATGACAATTCCTCTCCCCCCACAGATGCCGCCTGACCCACTGAGTTCCTCCAGAAGGTTGTTAGTTGCTCCAATTTAGTGATTTTCTTTTGGCGGTCTGACTTGGTAATTGACCATCTTAATGCGCCAAACAGTGCTGAACCCCATTATTTTACATTGACCATAAAAGCATAGGCATCATTACAGGATTTCAACATGCCTCTTCAGAGAAATATCACACTTTAAAACGATAGGAGGTATCTAGTTTCTTTCTAATTTGATCTGTAATTATCTAATATTAGATATTCCATTGCAAACCCTGAGCCATACAAAGCAAGGAGCTGCCAACACTCAGTAGCCCTCCTTAGAGTCGTGAAAGGGTAGCACCCCAAGACATCTGCTGGTTTTTACGTTTCACTGAGTCACCTTGTTAAGCTTGCCAAGACTTAGATTGTGGCACAAAGAGGTAATATATAATTCATACTGGCCTGAATTATACCATGTGGTCAGCACTGACTGGTTGGGCCAAAGGGCCTGTATCCGTGCTGTATTGCTCTATGACCCTGTGCCATCAATACAAAATATATGACACAACTGGTCTGTAAACAACTGGTTCATTTGCAATACTAGGAAATTGAGACGACGCAGTACAACTCAGTTAACAAGCAATTCATTGCTGAAAAGGTTAAAGGAATAGCAGCATTAAATCAGCAAGTAGTAAATGAGTTGTTCAATAATCACTTTGAAGCTCAAAACAGATTTTGTGGCACTGAAATCTGTGCTACAGATTTGTAGTACTTTTCTTTTACCCCTACAGTCCAGGAATTGGCTGGTACACAAATAAAAACAGGCAGTAAAAACAAGTTTAAATGAGCAGGCTCAACTATGAACAGAACTTTCTATAACTTGGGCTCAAAACCAAGCAGAACTTGCCAAAAGGTCACCAGCATAAATGAAAATGGCACCACACTTAAAGTGAGTTGTCTTTTGCTCTTAAACCAGTTGCCCTACAAATTAGTATGACAAGGTGCTTATTGAAACAGCTGTCAGCCAATCCTAATGGAAGAATTAAAACAAATGCATAAAAATAGAATGTAAAAACAAGTTATTAGCAAGGGTTCTTGTGAAATATAGCAAAGAAAACTTGCAGTTGAAACTGCAATAACTTCTCCCAGTAAAAACAGAGAATAATGTTCATGGCAAGGAGTAGGAAATAGTTAACAAATTTTTAGCATAAATCAGCCCCAATTATTTGCAGATTGAGGGTGAGATTATCAGCTCTCTGTTCTGGACAGGACAGTGGATCACTATACCCAACTATTTTTGCAATGATTAGATTTTTAGAAAACGGTAGGAAAGATCACATGAAGCATTGCAAGTAAATTCATCATCGGATGTTGTCCACATTGGTTCTCCAGTCTGTTCTGTGTCAGTTAAGTTAAGCTAGTTAAGTTAGTTAAGTTAGGCATGGTAGTGTAGCAGTTAGCGTAACACTTTACAGCGCCAGTGACCCGGGTTCAAATCCGGCCACTGTCTGCAAGGAGTTTGTACGTTCTCCCCGTGTCTGCGTGGGTTTCCTCCGGGTGCTCCGGTTTCCTCCCACATTCCAAAGACGTATGGATTAGGAAGTTGTGGGCATGCTATGTTGGCACCGGAAGTGTGGCGACACTTGCGGGCTGCCCCCAGAACACTCTATGCAAAAAGGTGTATTTCATTGTATGTTTCGATGTACATGCGACTAATAAAGATATCTCATCTTATCTTATCTTAAGCTCAGTTGGAGCAGTGTTGGGACACATTACTAGCCCCGAGTGCCCCAGGGCAGTGGGGATTCAGCAGAAAGGGAAAGTCAGCCCATGTTACCTTCTCAGACTGTGCTACGTGCATGCCAGGATAGAACAGGCTCTCTCTCCCCACGTTCTGCCCATCCTCAGAGATTCCAGGATTATCTATGTTTATGTAATAACTGGAGCTCACTCAGCTGGGTGATGCCGTCTATATTTGCATAGCTTTCTGACGCTCACTGTTCACATGCACACATTAGAAAGGTTCGAGGGCAATAGGTAGCTGTATTCCAGACAAAAATTGAAAAGACTTCCAGGCAGGAGAAAATTATAAAAATTATTCCAAAAATAGGCTACAAATAGGGTTGTCACTGCCTGGCTAAAGGCGGCATCACCCTGTGAAGTATTCAGCAATCTCTTCAATTAAGGTAAAGCTCATTTGTTGTTTCCCTTTTCCCCTTGCGTACTCCGCCAACCTTCCAGCTCCCCAGTTACCATCTGATGCTGCTGCTGAACACCCCTCTCTCCAAATTCCTGCTCTATTGCCTCAGTCAGGTTCCCCCTCGCGCTCTTGATCCAATTCCTAAGCCATCAACCAAAAATGTCATAGCCCCACTTATCCTGAACTTAATCCCAGTTTTCACGGGCTTTCCTTTCCATCCTGTGACTTTGTACGTTTTGCTGCTTCCGAGATCTGTGACTACAACTCATTGTTCAAATTCCTCCCTAATCAAGCCTTCACACTTCCTATGATACACTGATGGATTGGAACAAAGTTCAGAATGGCACCTCTGTGTACGAAGTGCATCATACCTACTTTCTTCAGTGCAGCCTTGTGACATACATACAGTCCATCATCTTCAACAGCTCTCATTGTTGTTCAGGTAAATGCACTGCCTTTGCTTCCATCATTACCCAACTGATCATAGCCAGAAAACCTTCAGATCTTCCTGCCAAGCTCAAAACAAACTCTTATCCTTTGCCAAGTGTCTTTGACTTGCTTCCCACTCTGACCCACATACTTTCTCTTCCTCGCAGGTAGCAACTGATATGGAGTCACGTTCCAGATGTCAGCCAATGACATCCAGTAATACCTCCCTCCCACTGCTATAATCGCTGCACCAACATGCAGCCATGGATAAGCCTAGACACTGCGCTTAACACGAGGATGCCTGAGGCACCACTGCCAGCTCGCACCAACGACTTGACACATTTGTCAACAGCTGCCCAGGGTTTCATGATGTAGACAACTCTTCTGCACCTATCAATCTACCTTTCTTCTTTGCCCATAAAGGGATTGCTCTCCTCTAATAAGATTTCTTTAATAGTCACATGTACATCGAAACACACAGTGAAATGCATCTTTTTGCATGGAGTGTTCTGGTAGCAGCCCGCAAATGTCGCCACACTTCCGGCGCCAACATAGCATGCCCACAACTTCCTAACCCGTACGTCTTTGGAATGTGGGGGGAGACCAGAGCACCCGGAGGAAACCCACGCAGACGTGGGGAGAACGTACAAACTCCTTACAGACAGCGGCGGGAATTGAACCTGGGTCGCTGGTGCTGTAATAGCGTTACGCTAACCGCTACACTACCGTGCCTACCCTTTCTGGATTTCCTGGATCTTCTGGAACTTGAAGTGACTTTATTTAAAGGTCTCCATGTCTTCATTCTCTTATCTCACATCTACAACCTTTTGCAGCCTTATACCCCTTTGAGACCCTGACCCTGGCCTCTTGTGCTTTTCGCTTTGCCCCATCATTGTTTCTATACCTCAATCCATTGGTTCCCTCCTTGAAAAGAAACCACATCACTCTGAACAAATCTTTGATTACCCTCCTAAACTCTTGCTATAATTGTACCCCCTCCCTTCATGGATCTTGGGAAATTTTCTGTTAAGAGTTTACAATTTTCTTTGAAATGTCATTTAACAGTCAAGTTCTGTAAATACACACCAACTGTAATAGTAAAATAAACCCCAAATCTACATGATGCACTGACATGGTAACTGCAGGATTGCGATTTAATGTAAAAATCTTGCTGTTCAGGTCATGCTGTGAATAGTCAAGA
Source organism: Pristis pectinata (assembly GCF_009764475.1). Taxonomy (NCBI): domain Eukaryota; kingdom Metazoa; phylum Chordata; class Chondrichthyes; order Rhinopristiformes; family Pristidae; genus Pristis; species Pristis pectinata. The sequence goes on along the minus strand of NC_067409.1, from coordinate 112,890,886 downwards.
GCAGTGTGGACTATTTCTAATCCATACTTGAATACAACCTCATCCACTTTCTTTTGTGATCAGACAACTGATAGCAAAAACTCACAAGGTGAATGATGCCTTGTTGTCTCATAGTGCAGTGCAGGCAAGGTCAATACAAGGCATAACAAACAATCTGCTGGAAAAACTCAGCGGGTCGAGCAGCATCTGCGGGAGGAAAGGAACTGACGATGTTTTGGGTCAAAAATGCAGGGTTTCCACCTGAAATGTCGACAATTCCTGTCCTCCCACAGACGCTGCTCGACCCGCTGAGTTTCTCCAGCGCATTGTTTGTTGCTCCAGCTTCCAGCATCTGCAGTCTTGTGTCTTTAGTGTTTTCCTTCCACAAACATAAATCCATGGTTTTTCAGCTCCACCTTTCACTTTCAAATCCCAATACGTTTCAATGACTAACACAAGCTTTGAAAATATAATTCAGAGAGGAAGGTAAAGCAACAACATATGAATACAATCCCACATCAAAAACAGAAGAAACCCTGTAAACTGTTCATCAGCCCAACTTATTTTCATACATCTGTTTTTGCATTATGTGAAACTGAAAGTACATTAATGATTAAATTGGAAACCTTAATATAATTGTACCCTGGTTTCAGACTTTGCTATGATAAAGTCACTTCTGGAAGTTTCTTCTCATTTATTTTGTTTCCAAATAGATTAGCGGACGCTGTAATAAAAATGTAAAACCAGTACTGCGCATCCAGTTTTAATCAGAATAGGGACTTGGTTAAAAGTAATGGAGTAGGTTTAGAGGAATTAACAAAAAGAACAGGTAATATAGATCAAAGGAAAAAGGAGAAATAATGCTAACATTCTAGATTACGGTGTATATTTGTGTTTAATTCATTCACCTCTCTACAGCAGTTTAAAAAAGTGAAGCTTAATTATTACTGTTAAGTAACAAATCAACTATCCCCAAGTCATTGTTGTGATAAGATTCTACCAAAATAAAAGACTCACAATAACAATCCCAATGTGTGTGTCTCTCTTTGCCGTCTTCTCACAGCTACCATCGGGCAGGAGGTACAGAAGCCTGAAGTCCCACACCACCAGGTTCAGGAACAGCTACTTCCCTTCAACCATTCGGTTCTTGAACCAACCGGCACAACCCTAATCACTACAGTTTAGCCACACTATAATCACTTTGCACTGAAATGGACTTTGTTTTTTGTTCTAATTGTGTTGTTTCTATTAAACATTGTGCATAATTTATGTTTAATTTATGTTTTTCTTGTGAATGCTGCTTATCTGATGCTCTGTACCTGTGATGCTGCTGCAAGTAAGTTTTTCATTGCACCTGTGCACACATGGACTTGTGCAGATGACAATAAACTCGACTTTGACAGCAACAGCTAGGTACTATTGGGTGCTGCTCTCATCTGCTAAAACTATTCACTATTCCAGAATTCTACCTGGAGGGAAATATAACCCCAAGCTTCTTTATTCTCCTGCAAAACATCTGCTTAAACCGCTCTCTTTGTTTCCGCTGCACTCATCTTCAAAACCAAAAGGGTTTTACACACACTTCTGTCACCATGATTGAGACCAACTGCCCAGCTGTGTCTGACACTATGCTCTTTTCTCCTAGGATATCAACTTCAAAAACTTTATTTATACAGCATGGTAACAGGCCTTTCTAGGGCAACGAGCACCCACCGCCCAATCATACCCATGTTGACCTACTAACCCGTCCATCTTTGGAATGTGGGAGGAAACCAGAGCACCCGGAGGAAACCCACGCAGTCACGGGGAGAACGTACAAACAGGCAATGGCGGGAATTGATAGCGGCACAGTAGAACTTAAACTTCTAAATTTAGAACTTAAATTTCTAAATTTTCCACTGTCCTAGTTCAGAACTCTTGTTTCTCTATGAATTACTCTAATTACACCGCACAATGCTTTGAAAGGAACACAGCCCGACAATTGATGTTACCCTGCATGCAACAGATTATTTACTCAAGTAAAACACTGGCAAAACACGATCACAAACATTTCTGTGTTTTTCCACCTCATTCCAGAAATTCAGACGATTTGTGGGCATGAGTCACCCAGCAAATGTTGACTAAAACACAGGAATAACCTTATTGCTCTTCTTCCAAATGGTGTCCTGGTGGCTGAGATCACAGATTGGACCACTGTTTTCCTTCTCATCCAAAAGACAACATTGCCGACTGCATAACACGCTCTCAATCTTATACAGATCCTTGTGCTCAAGTCTCTGGAATGGGGCTGAATTGAGAATATACCAAAATTACTGTAACCATGAACGCTTTCAATAGAATCATGGTTGGTAGTGAACATCCTTAATGTTGCCAACCATTCCAAAATACTTCTGAGAAGTGTTACAGTAAAACTGGCAATGAGCCACAGAAGGAGATATCAAGTTAGATCACCAAAAGTTTGATCATAGACGCCATAGAGTATTGAAGGGCCTTCAACCAAAACACTGCAAGTGCTGGAAATCTGCAAACAAAAGTGCTAGAAATAGCATATAGAAACCAGGAGGGAGAAAAAGTGTTAATATTTCAGGTTGATGGCTTTTCATCAAAATTCACGGAACACCCATTATTTTTCTCAACCCACAGTGATCTGGCTACATTCACACTTTAAGCAGCTGTGATTTGCCCCATTTCTCCCCCCTCCTCATTCCTCAGTTTTTGAGCTGGGAATTTCCAAATTCCCTCTGAATCAGGTTTTGGAATTCAAGTTGCAAATGTTTACAAAGCAGGGTTGGCTTCAACAAAAAGCCCTGGACACCCAATACAGTGCTTCCCTATATACTCCACCACAATCTCTTTAAAATGTTTCCACTAAATAGACAATTTCACATCCACTCTGAACTCCCTCTGTTTTAGCTGTGTGGTGATGATGTGAAAAGATATGCCTATTTATTGCAGTTGCTCTATGATAAACAGGGATCAAGTGTTTACCAAAATACTTAAACACCCACTTATTGCTGCTTTTACTGTGATTAACTCCCTCATTACACACAAGGATTGATCCAGAGGATTCCCTGCTGAACACTGCCTTGCATTCATGCAGAGCTACACAAGTTTCTCCATTAAATCTAAAACAAGCTTGTGAAGGAAAATCAAGGTAGCAATATGAAAGACCAAACATGCATTTTCTTAAAAGACAATGTTAAAATTGCATGACATTTAAACAATGATGGATGATTATTCTGTCTACACAACCTTGAAAAGAAAGACCAAGTGCTCACTGACATTTAATTGCCCTCTAATCCCTGACAGATCCAAAAAGAACATCACTGAATTCTACAGAAATTTAAAATTACGATTTCAACATCCAGACTGCCCTCGGATGTTACTACTCACCACTGCTACCATTTCTGTAGGAATTAATGACTGTGTTGATGGTTTTAAACTACATTGTGCTCAGAGTACAAATTCCAACAAAAATCAAAATATAGACATTTATTCCACAAACAGAAAGTTCCAGACACAAACCACTATATGAGCGCTTAATATTTTTTTTAAAAACACATCGAGCCGGATGTTATTACAGGACTGACTGAATTAAAAATCTGCAAGTTATATCCCATACTGAAGCTCAATAATGAACCAATTATATATTGTTTCATATCTTCAAAGGACTTCTGCAATTAGGCCCTCATTTGAATGTTAGCAACTACAGACTCCTCCATTTAACTTACCTTTCATTCTCCCCTATCGCATTAACAGGACTCATTTCAGAGAGGCAAGATGATACCACCCCCAGATATCTTTTTAAAGTTCTCTATGTGGGCAGCACTGGCAAAAATCAGCATTTTTTGCCCCATCCTTAAAGTGGTGATGAGCTGTCTCTGTGACAGTCTGGCCAAATCGTTTGCTTCACCATTTTAAGAGGACAATTGCTGTCAAACTGAACTTGTATTGGCCAGACTGGTGAAGAAGAACAGGTTTTAACTAAAAAACCGTTAGCAAATAAGTTAATTGAACCATATGGTTTAAAAGTCACTTTTACTGATAATAGTTCTCTTTTACTTCCAGCTTTTAAAACTGTATTCAGATGTTCAAACTGTAATGGTGAGATCTGAGCTCAGGTTGCCCGGATGATTTATCCAGTTTTCTGGATTACCAGAACAGTGACACAGGCGCCACTCAATTTGAATATTCTCTCAAATTTCTGTTGTGAATAAAAACTGGCGTACATGAACAGAAAAATTCTCCAGTGAACCTTGTCAATTTTGTGAGAAGGTTGGTTTGTCCAGGATTAATAACTGATTGCAACAAATCAGTCCCAACAGTTCTTCAAGAAATAGAATATTCCATTGCCACAGGACAAGATGACTTTACAGTTAGTGGAAAGCCCAGTACAGAATACTTTGGACGGTATTGGAATGTTTTCTTAATTAATAAAACATCAGGAGTTCTGGCTGAAACAAATCTTCCACAATATAATGTTAATTTCCTGCACATTCAGGTCAGATTTCAAACAAATGAGACACTTGTCTTGTAATTTATGCCATGGGAATAGTTTCACAATGCAACCTTTTGAGGCAGATTGTTAACATCTTTATATTGTCATCCAAACATTTTTCTTCACAATTTGCCAGAAAAATTTTAAAATTTTCCACTTCCAAACTTCAATCTGAGCATATTTAAAATTAAAACATTTGGTAATGCCTGACAGTAATTGAAAGCACAATCCTTTTTGGGTGGTTGAAATATAAGTAACTAATGAATTATTCCGAGCCTTTCAAACACCTTATGATTTGATTAACCTGGGGAATATAGTGTAAGGCAGCAATGGCCTTTTGCCACTGTCTGCAGTTACTAATTCAGTTTGCAAGAAAGCGATATTTGCCACCTCTTTCACACAGTGCTGAACTTGGTAAGAGATACAACTGTCTTCTCCTTGTCGTCCTGGCCAATATTTACTTGTCAATTAGCACTAACATACATTATCTGCACATTACAGATTGTGGGTCCTTCTGCTCAAGTTGCCTTCTGTATTCACTTTGCACTAAAATGGACTTTTTTTGTTATAATTGTGTTCTTTCTTGCAAAAATTGTGTGTAATTCATGTTTTTCTTGTGAATGCTGCTTATCTGATGCTGTGTGCCTGTGATGCTGCTGCAAGTAAGTTTTTCATTGCACCTGTGCACACATGGACTTGTGCATCCGACAATAAACTCGACTTTGACTTGACTTGAACCACAATTCATGAGTACTTTATTAGTGATAAAGTGGTTTGGGATATCCTGCGTTTGTAAAACTGCTACAGAAATTTCCAGAGGTGATTAACCTCTGGAAATCCCTTCCTAGAGGTTGTAGAAGCTCCCACCATTGGGGGCATTTAAAGTGGAAAAAGATAGGTTTTTGTAAGATCAGGGAATTGAGAGCTGTGAGGAACTGACTCAAAAGAGATGAGGACTGGGGCAGATCAGGCTTGAGGGGCTTGAGTGGCCTACTCCTGTTTACATATGAGAGAAACAAAGGACTGCAGATGCTGGAATCTACTTGAAAAATCTAGATTTTCACCCTGCTCTCCAATTCACTTGGACTGTCTCTGACACCTCTCTCTCCTTCCTTGATCTTTCCATCTCCGTCTCAGGAGATTCCTTATCCACTGACATCTTCTACAAACCCACTGACGTCCACTGCTACCTCAATTACAGCTCCTCCCACCCTGTCTCTTGCGAGGATGCGATCCCTTTTTCTCAATTTCTCCGCCTCCGCCGCATCTGCTCCCATGATGAGGCTTTCCACTCCAGGATATCTGAGATGTCCAACTTTTCTAACCGGGGCTTCCCCCTGACTGTGGTGGAGAGAGCTCGCACCCGTATCTCTGCCATTTCCCGCAACTCTGCTCTCACCCCCACCCCTCCCAGACCCAACAGGGATGGGGTCCCCCTTGTCCTCACATTTCACCCCACCAGCCTACATATCCAACACATCATTCTCCGCCACTTCCACCACCTCCAACAGGAGCCCACCACCGAGCACATCTTCCCCTCCCCACCCCTTTCTGCCTTTTGCAGGGACCGCTCTCTCCCTGACTCCCTAGTTCACTCCTCACCCCCCCACCCATCCCGCTCCCACCCTGGGAACTTTCCGCTGCCCCCGCCATAGGTGCAACACCTGCCCCTACACCACCTCCATCACCTCCATCCAGGGACCCAAACAGTCCTCCCAGGTGAGACAGAGATTCACCTGCACCTCCCTTCATATCACCTACTGCATTCGGTGCTCCAAGTGTGGCCTCCTCCACATTGGTGAAACCAAACACAGACTAGGTGACCGTTTCGCAGAACACCTGCACTCTGGCTGTAATCACGGCCTGCATCTCCCCGTTGCCGGTCACTTCAACTCCCCCTCCCACACTATCACTGATATGTCAGTCCTCGGCCTCCTCCACTGCCAGGAGAATTCCAAGCGCAAACAGGAGGAACAGCACCTCATTTTCCGTCTTGGAACCTTGCAGCCTGACGGCAAGAACATTGAATTCCCTCACTTTTAGTAACCCCCACCCTACTTCCCCACAAACACCCCCCAACCATGCCTCTTCTTTTCTTCCTTTTCCTAGCCTAGCTCTCTTTTTTCATCGTCTTTTTTTTTCCTCCTTACCTTTGACCCATCCCCCAATTGGATCTGCTCTCCCCTCCTCCCCCACACCTGCCCATCACTATCTCTTACCTGCATCTACCTATCACCACCCTGTGCCCACCCCGCCTCCCCTCTTTTGTCCACCTATCACTGCTCTGCTTTTCCCTCCTATATATTGGGCTTCCCCTTTTCCTATCTTCAGTCCTGAAGAAGGGTCCTGACCCCAAATGTTGACCGCCTGCTTTGCTCTACGGATGCTGCCTGGCCTGCTGAGTTCCTCCAGCATCATCGTATTTTTCATCTAGATTCTGGGTGGCTGGCCTGGTTCAGCATCACCTGCCCCAATATCTAATTTGCATTAGTTAAATCCTTCTGACCTTCACTCTGAGTTGCAGAGAATAAATATCTCATCATTTTTCCATGCTCTCCCCCTTCATTGGCAGGTCCATTCTTATTCTACTGTGCCTTCCGTTACAAGTACATTTTCTTTTGCATTATAACGACCAGGATTAAAAACACAATCCTGTTCGGATAATTATAAAGCCTTAGCAAAACCTCAACATCTTCATTTTGCTCCTGCAGTTATGAACCTATTGTTATTTAACTCGATCACTACAAAGTCTTGCCACTGAAAATGATATGAACATTCCTTCTAAATAAAAACTCCAATAATCTGGAGCAACACACAAAATGCTGGAGGAAATCAACGGGTCAGGCAGCATCTGTGGAGGGAGATGGACAGTCAACGTTTCAGGTCGAGACCCTTCATCGGGACTGGAAGGAAAGAGGGGGGAATAGCTGATATAAAAAGGCAGAAGCAAGAGCTGACAGGACCCAGATGAGAGGGCTCCCACTTTGCTCCCCTTCTGTTTTTGTGTCTCCAATAACGTGGCACCTTCAGGGGATTTGGTGGTGCCTGACTGACAGATTGTCTGGACTATTGGATGTTTTCCGATTAAGACCTCAATATATATTTAGTTCACTTCTTAAAAAAAATTACACATTAGTACAATAAAGCTTCTAATGAACCCACAAATTTAAATCGAGCGCAGGAAGCAGGGTGCACAGGAGAAGGGCCCTGGTGAACATCAGAGAGTGCAGGCATGGGGCCCTGCTGAGTTTAAGGCAATGCAGGAAACAAGACCCTGGTGAGTTTAATGGAGAGTTGGAAATGGGTCCCTGCTGAGTTTAAAGGGAAATATCACCTGGCACAACATATGACAAACCATTGGGAATCGCTGAATAATTGAATAGCAGATTATCAAAGTTTTACTGTAATAGCATTTGTAGATTTACACCAAATATTACAGAATCTCCCTTCAGTTACATTTCAGCTAGAACTAGTTGACAATTCAACAACATTAGAACGGACAGAAAATCCTACATTAATAAAAGTATTAAAACCCCGAGGCATTCTACAAGTATGTGAAGAGTAAGAGGATGAGATGCGAAAGGATAGGGCCTATCAAGTGCAGCAGTGGGAAAGTGTGTATGGATCCGGAAGAAATAGCAGAGGTACTTAATGAATACTTTACGTCGGTATTCACCACGGGAAAAAAGATCTGGGGGATTGTAGTGGAGACTTGCAGCGGCCTGAAAAGATTGAGCATGTAGATATTAGAAAAGAGGTGGTGCTGAAACTTTTGGAAAGCATCAAGTTAGATAAGTTGCCGGGACCGGATGAGATGTACCCCAGGTTGCTGTGGGAGGCGAAAGAGGAGATTGCGGAGCCTCTGACGATGATCTTTGCATCGTCCATGGAGATGGGAGAGATTCCGGAAGATTGGAGGGTTGCAGATGTTGTTCCCTTATTCAAGAAGGGGAGTAGGGATAGCCCAGGAAATTATAGACTGGTGAGTCTTACTTCAGTGGTTGGTAAGCTGATGGAGAAGATCCTGAGAGGCAGGATTTATGAACATTTGGAGAGGTATAATATGATTAGGAATAGTCAGCATGGCTTTGTTAAGGGCAGGTCCTGCCTTACAAGCCTGATTGAATTTTTTGAGGATGTGACTAAACACGTCGATGAAGGGAGAGCAGTAGATGTAGTGTATATGGATTTCAGCAAGGCGTTTGATAAGGTACCCCATGCGAGGCTTATGGAGAAGGTGAGGAGACATGGGATCCAAGGGGACATTGTAGTGTGGATCCAGAACTAGCTGGCCCACAGAAGGCAAAGAGTGGTTGTTGAAGGGTCGTATTCTGAGTGGAGGTCGGTGACCAGTGGTGTACCTCAGGGATCTGTACAGGGACCCTTACTATTTGTGATTTTTATAAACAATCTGGATGAGGAAGTGGAGGGGTGGGTTAGTAAGTTTGTGGATGACACGAAGGTTGGGGGTTTTGTGGATAGTTTGGAGGGCTGTCAGAGGTTACAGAGGGACATAGATAGGATACAGAGTTGGGCTGAGAAGTGGCAGATGCAGTTCAACCCAGATAAGTGTGAAGTGGTTCATTTTGGTAGGTCAAATATGTTGGCAGAATATAGTATTAATGGTAGGACCCTTGGCAGTGTGGAGGATCAGAGGGATCTTGGGGTCCGAGTCCATAGGACGCTCAAAGCGGCTGCGTAGGTTGACTCTGTGGTTAAGAAGGCATATGGTGTATTGTCCTTCATCAATCAGGGAATTGAATTTAGGAGCCGAGAGGTATTGTTGCAGCTATATAGGTCCCTGGTCAGACCCCACTTGGAGTATTGTGCTCAGTTCTGGTCGCCTCACTACAGGAAAGATGTGGAAGCCATAGAGAGGGTGCAGAGGAGATTTACAAGGATGCTGCCTGGAATGCAGAGCATGCCTTATGAAAACAGGTTGAGGGAGCTCGGCCTTTTCTCCTTGGAGAGACGGAGGATGAGAGGGGACCTGATTGAGGTGTATAAGATGATGAGAGGTATTGATAGGGTAGATAGTCAGAGGCTTTTCCCCAGGGCTGAATTGGTGGCCACAAGAGGACATAGGTTTAAGGTGCTGGGGAGTAGGTACAGAGGAGATGTCAGGGGTAAGTTTTTTACTCAGAGAGTGGTGAGTGTGTGGAATGGGCTGCCGGCAATGGTGGTGGAGGCGGATACGATAGGGTCTTTCAAGAGACTGTTAGATAGGTACATGGAGCTGAGTAAAATAAAGGGCTATGGGTAAACCTAATAATTTCTAGGGTAGGGACATGTTCGGCACAGTGTGGGCCGAAGGGCCTGAATTGTGCTGTAGTTTTTCTGTATTCTATGTTCTAATTTATGCTTTTCATACAAAAACAGAAAACGCTGGAAGAACTCAGCAGGTCAAGACAGAGAAAGAGGTAACGTTTGACGTCTGCGGCCCTGACCTACTGAATTTTTCCAGCATTTTCTGTTTTTAAACCACATAGACACCACAGCTAAGAAAGCTCACCAGCATTCCTCAGCAGGCTAAAGAAATTTGGCATGTCCCCTCTGGCCCTCACCAATTTTTTATCGATGCATCACAGAAAGCATCCTATCTGGATGCATCACGGCTTGGTACGGCAACTGCTCTGCCCAAGACCACAAGAAACTGCAGAGAGTTGTGGACACAGCTCGGCACATCACGGAAACCAGCCTCCCCTCCATGGACTCTGTCTACACGTCTCGCTGCCTCAGTAAAACAGCCAACATAATCAAAGACCCCACCCACCCCGGACATTCTCTCTTCTTCCCTCTCCCATCGGGCAGAAGATACAAAAGCCTGAAAACACGTACCACCAGGCTCAAGGGCAGCTTCTATCCCGCTGTTATAAGACTATTGAACAGTTCCCTAGTATGATAAGATGGACTCCTGACCTCACAATCTACCTCGTTATGACCTTGCACCTCATTGTCTGCCTGCACTGCACTTTCTCTGTAACTGTTACACCTTATTCTGTATTCTGTTATTGTTTTCCCTTGTACTACCTAAATGCACTGTTGTAATGAATCGATCTGTATGAATGGTATGCAAGACAAGTTTTTCACTGTACCTCGGTACATGTGACAATAAACCAATTTACCAATTTTGTGCCAGATTTTCAGCATCTGTAGTTTTTTAAAAATTTTCAGCTTTTCATACATTTATGTGGAACATTTTCCCCACCCAATGTGTACATTTTACTTGCCAACACTTAATTTGTTCAAAATTGTTCCACATGCTTCTGTAAATCTTTGCTTGCATACAGCACCAGCGACCTGGGTTCATTTCTGGCTGCTGTCTGTAAGGAGCTTGTACGTTCTCCCCGTGTCTGCGTGGGTTTCCTCCAGGTGCTCCGGTTTCCTCCCACATTCCAAAGACGTACGGGTTAGGAAGTTGTGGACGTGCTACGTTGGCGCCGGAAGAGCGGCGACACTTGTCGGCTGCCCCCAGAACACTCCGCAAAAAGATGTATTTCACTGTGTATTTCAATGTACAAGTGACTAATAAAGAAATCTTATCTTATGCTCCCTAACCTTGTAAATCTCGACTTCCAGCTCAAACATAGGCACAGGGAAATCAAAAGGTGCCTCTTCTCATGTACTGTGAAAATCATTGTTGCAACTCTTTTTGCAAGCTGCATTTATGGAGATCCAGACATAGGTGCGAGAACAAAAGTCCTGGATTTAACGAGATTGCCCCCCCCAAGAAAAGAGCAAACCAGAAAAAGCATATTAAATGAAAGCTTAGAGCAACAAACAATCCGCTGGATGGACTCAATGGGTCAAGCAGCATCTGTGGAGGGGGTGAAGGAATTATCACTGTTTTGTGTCGAAACCCTGCATCAGTCTCCCACAGATGCTGCCTGACCTGCTGAGTTCCTCCAGCAGATCGTGTGTTGCTCCACATTCGAGCATCTGCCATCTCTGGAGTCCCTTAAATGAAAACTAATGGCTGAGGTAGAGGTAACTTTGTTCTTTTTTTATATTAAAGTATGACAATCACCAAGCCGCTGTAATACTTCCTTGTCGGATTTAAATTATCTGCAGCCACCGTGTTTACAATGAAAAGTACTGATCATTTTACAGCTGGAACTCTTTCAGGATACTCAGACACCTTTGTACTGAGCCTTCCAATTCTTCACCTGCATTTACCTTATAGGTGTTCAGATGTACTTTGATTTGAGCAAGGATATCAATCTATCTTAAACATCATTATTTTCAAGGGGTGGGATAAAAATGACAGCAATCTGAACGGAAATATGATAGTTGCATTGAAGCAAATGGATGAGCAGATACAGTTTTTTTTAAAACGGTGAACAAGTCTGCCACTGTGCTACAAGCACTGGAGATACAAAACATCTGTTTGCAAAGCAAAAGCTTTGCAACTTGTGTACGTAGGGGTCCATGCCCTTATGTGAATCAACTGTAACTCAGTAAGCTGTTGACACTCACCTACTGAGGCTCACACATGGACACTGGCTAACTGACTGAGGTGCCACAAACTGATTATTGTTCTGTACATTGTGACTGGACCGCAGAAAATTAGTGTAAAAATTTTTAATTTTTCTTTTAAAGTTAAAAATAGTTTAACAGTATTATATCATATGACTTAAAACCCCTTGTTATTTTTGAAAGTGGCAATTGGAAAACAGCGTTTAATAAATTAAAGCCAATGTGAAGTTAAAGGCAACTTAACTTAGAGTCATAGAGCAATGCAGCACGGATACAGGCCCTTCGGCCCAACCAGTCCATGCCGACCACAGTGCCCACCCAGCTAGTCCCAATTTCCTGCGTTTGGTCCATATCCCTCCAGGCCCCGCCCCTCTATGTACCTATCCAAGTGCTTCTTAAATGACACTATTGTACCTGCCTCACCCACTTCCTCTGGCAGCTCGTTCCATATACTCACCACCCTCTGCGTGAAAAAGTTGCCCCTCAGGTCCCTTTTAAATCTTTCCCCTCTCACCCTGAACCTACGCCCCCTAGTTTTGGACTCCCCTACCCTGGGGAAAACACTGTTACCGTCCACCTTATCTACACCTCTCATAATTTTAAACACTTCTCAGGTCACCCCTCATTCTCCTACGTTCCAAGGAATAAAGACCCCGCCTGGCCAACCTCTCCCTATAACTCAGGCCCTCTAGTCACAAGATCACAAGACAAAGGAGCAGAAGTAGACCATTCAGCCCATTGAGTCTGCTACATGAGCTAAACTAAAACTATTCCTATCCAGCCCCAATTTCCGGCCTTTTCCCCATATCCCTTGATACCTTGACTAATTAGATACCTATCAATCTCCTCCTTAAACACCCCCAATGATCGGGCCTCCACAGCTATACCATAGAACCATAGAACAATACAGCACAATACAGGCCCTTCCGCCCACCATGTTGTGCCGACCTTTAAACCGCGCCTAAGACTATCTAACCCCTTCCCCCCACATATCCCTCTATTTTAAATTTCTCTATATGCTTATCTAACAATCTCTTGAACTTGACGAATGTATCAGCCTCCACCACCACCCCAGGCAGTGCATTCCATGCACCAACCACTCTCTGGGTGAAAAACCTCCCTCTGACATCTCCCTTGAACTTCCCACCCATTACCTTAAAGCCATGTCCTCTTGTATTGAGCATTGGTGCCCTGGGAAAGAGGCGCTGGCTGTCTACTCTATCTATTCCTCTCAATATCTTGTATACCTCTATCATGTCTCCCCTCATCCTCCTTCTCTCCAATGAGAACAGCCCCAGCTCCTTTAGTCTCTCCTCATAATCCATACTCTCTAATCCAGGCAGCATCCTGGTAAATCTCCTCTGCACCTTTTCCAATGCCTCCGCATCCTTCCTATAATGAGGTGACCAGAACTGGACACAGTACTCTAAGTGTGGTCTAACCAGAGTTTTATAGAGCTGCATCATTACCCCGCGGCTCTTAAACTCGATCCCACGACTTATGAAAGCCAACATCTCATAAGCTTTCTTAACTACCCTATCCACCTGTGTGGCAACTTTCAGTGATCTGTGGATATGAACCCACAGATCCCTCTGCTCCTCCACACTCCCCAGAATCCTGCCATTAACCTTGTACTCCGCCTTGGAGTTTGTCCTTCCAAAGTGTACCACCTCGCACTTCTCCGGATTGAACTCCATCTGCCACTTGTCAGCCCAGTTCTGCATCCTATCAATATCCCTCTGTAAGCTTTGACATCCCTCCACATTATTCACAACGCCACCAACTTTTGTGTCATCTGCAAACTTACTAACCCAGCCCTCCACCCCCTCATCCAAGTCATTAATAAATATCACGAAAAGTAGAGGTCCCAGAACTGATCCCTGTGGGACACCACTAGTCACAGCCCTCCAATCCGAATGCACTCCCTCTACCACAACCCTCTGCTTTCTACAGGCAAGCCAATTCTGAATCCACATGGCCAAGCCTCCCTGGATCCCTTGCCCTCTCACCTCCTGAAGAAGCCTACCATGTGGAATCTTGTCAAATGCCTTACTAAAATCCATGTAGACCACACCTACTGCACTACCTTCATCAATCTTCCTGGTCACTTCCTCAAAGAACCCTATCAGGCTTGTGAGGCAAGATCTTCCCTTCACAAAGCCATGCTGACTGTCCCTAATTAGTCCATGATTCTCTAAATGCTCATAGATCCTATCTCTTAGAATCCTTTCTAACAGCTTGCCCACCACAGATGTAAGGCTCATTGATCTGTAATTCCCTGGACTATCCCAACTAACTTTTTTGAATAAGGGGACAACATTTGCCACCCTCTAATCCTCCGGTACCATTCCCGTGGACAAATATCCTAGCCAACGGTTCAGCAATCTCCTTCTTCGCCTCGCGAAGCAGCCTGGGGAATATTTCGTCAGGGGACTAATATTTTATTAGGACTTATCTGTCCTAATATTTTCTAACAGCTCCAACACATCCTCTCTCTTGATATCTACATGCTCTAGAACATTCACCTTACCAATACTGTCCTCAGCATCATCAAGACCCCTCTCCTTGGTGAATACTGAAGAGAAGTATTCATTGAGAACCTCACCCACTTCCACAGCTTCCAGGCACATTTTCCCACCTTTACTCTCGTCATCCTCCTGCTCTTCACGTACGAGAAAAAAGCCTTGGGATTCTCCTTAACCCTACTCGCCAAAGCCTTTTCATGTCCCCTTCTCGCTCTCCTCAGCCCCTTCTTAAGTTCCTTCCTTGCTACTCTATATTCCTCACGAGCCCTGTCCGATCCTTGCTGCTTACACCTTATGTATGCTGCCTTCTTCTCCCTAACTAGTTGTTCCACCTCCCTTGTCACCCACGGTTCCTTCACCCTGCCATTCCTTCTCTGCCTCACCGGGACAAATTTATCCCTAACATCCTGCAAGAGATCCCTGAACATCGACCACATCTCCATAGTACATTTCCCTTCAAAAATGTCATCCCAATTTATACTCTCAATTTCTAGCCTTATAGCCTCATCATTGCCTTTCCCCAATTAAATATCTTCCCGTCCTCTTTGCTCCTATGCTTGTCCATGACAATGCTACAGGTTATGGAGCAATGGTCACTGTCCCCCAAATGCTCACCCACCGATAGATCTGTCACCTGACCCAGTTCATTACCTAACACTAGATCTAATATGGCATTCCCTCTAGTCAGCCTGTCAACATACTGTGACAGAAATCCGTCCTGGACACACTTAACAAACTCCGCCCCGTCTAAACCTTTGGCACTAAGCAGGTGCCAATCAATATTTGGGAAGTTGAAGTCTCCCATGATAACAACCCTGTTATTTTTGCACCTTTCCAAAATCTGCCTCCCAATCTGCTCCTCAGTATCCCTGCTGCTACTGGGGGGCCTATAGAATACTCCTAGTAGAGTAACTGCTCCTTTCTTGTTCCTAACTTCCACCCATATTGACTCTAGAGAGGATCCTTCTACATTATCCACCCTTTCTGCAGCTGTAACCGTGTCCCTGACCAGTATCGCCACCCCTCCTCCTCTTCTCCCCCCCCTCCCTATCCCTTTTAAAACACTGAAAACCAGGAATATTCAATATCCATTCCTGCCCTGGTGACAGCCAAGTCTCTGCAAGAGCCACAATATCGTAGTCCCATGTACTTATCCAAGCTCTCAGTTCATCACCCTTATGCCGGATACTTCTTGCATTTAAGTAAATGCACTTTAGCCCATCCATCTTTCTACTTTTATACCTTGTACTCTGCTTCTCCTTCCTCAAAGCCTCTCTGCCTGTTAGATCTGACTTTTCCCCATCCACTTCTTCCTCTGACCTACCCCTCTGGTTCCCATCCCCCTCGCAAACTAGTTTAAACCCTCCCGAACCACCCTAGCAAACCTGCCTGCAAGGATATTGGTCCCTCCTCAGGTTCAGGTGTAACCCGTCCTCTCTGTACAGGTCCCACCTTCCCCAAAAGAGATCCCAATGATCCAAAAATCTAAAACCTTCCCTCCTGCACCAACTTCTCAGCCACGCATTCATTTGCCATCTCCTCCTATTCCTACCTTCACTATCGCGTGGCACTGGCAGCAATCCCGAGATTGCTACCCTGTACGTGGCAAAGAATTCCATAAATTCATCACCCTCTGGCTAAAGAAATTTCTCCTCATTTCTGTTTTAAGCCAGTACCCTCTAATTCTGAGACTGAGCCCTCTAGTCCTGGACTCACCCACCAAGGGAAACAGCTTAGCCACAAATACTCCGTCCAGTCCTTTCAACGTTCTAAATGTTTCTAAGAGGTCCCCTCTCATTCTTCTGTTCTCCAGTGAGTACAGTCCAAGAGCCGACAAACGCTACAACATCTTGATCTTTTTTGAATTCCTTAACATTAATGCCATTAATGCAACTGATGCTGTGCAAATTACTTGCAACAGATTAATGCTGCACGACGTATATTAGCAAAATTAGTCCATGAGCCTGGAACTGCAGTAACAACATGGAAAGCAGAGGTTAGAAAGCAGGGATACTTTCAGGAGATTTGGAGCCAAACAGCGTTGTTTCCTGTTGCTAGGGTTGGGATCTCTTCTTCCTGACATGTAATTTACTTGAACTCAAGGATTTCTAAACAACATACAAAACCTGGAAATGTGATAAACAGAGGAGGTTGATAATGAGATTTCAGGGGGACTTAGACTGGTGAAACATAAAGACACATTGTAGTTGGAATTTAGTGCAAAAAGTATCGTGATTCATTTTCATAGGCAGTCTATCAGGAAGAAATACAAACTAAATGGTTTTAATTCAAAACGGGTGCAGGATCAAAGATTTGCTGATCTACAGATCTCTGAAAATGGCAGAAACTGGGAAGGTTGTTAAAAAGGTACCTGTGGTATTTGGCTTTTTAAGTAAAAATAACTGAGAACAAAAGAAAAGAGTTCACATAAATCCTTCGTAAAACATCGTTCCGACCATGGTTGGATTACTGTGCTCAATCCTAGACCATATATTAGAAAGGAAAAATTCACTAAAACGTTTCCAAAGATGGAGAACGTCAGTGACAAGAAAGCCAGAAGGAACAAAGGTTATTTTCTTTAGAGAGGAGAAGGTTAAAGGGAGGTTTGAAGTAGCTATTAAAAATTATGTAGGTTTTAAATAAAGAAAATATGGAGAAACACATAATTCCAGTAGTCGATGAGTTGGTAACACAAGAACATGTACTTCAGAATCAGAATCAGGTTTGTTATCACTGACTTACATGTCGTGAAATGTGTTGCTTTGCGACAGCAGTACAGTGCAAGGCATAAAATTATTGTAAATTACAAAATAAATAAATAGTGCAAAAAAAAGGAATAATGAGGTAGTGTTCGTGGGTTCGTGGACCGTTCAGAAATCTGATGGTGGAGGGGAGGAAGCTGTTCCTGAATCACTGAGTGTGGGTCTTCAGGCTCCTGTACCTCCTCCCCAATGGTAGTAACAAGAAGAGGGCATGTCTCGGAATTTAGTGATGGATGCCGCCTTCTTCAGGCACCACCTCTTGAAGATGTCCTCGATGGTGGGGAGGGTTGTGCCCGTGATGGAGCTGGCTGAGTCTACAACCCTCTGCAGCCTCTTGCGATCCTGTGCATTGGAGCCTCCATACCAGCTGGTGATGCAACCAGTCAGAATGCTCTTCCCCGTACAGCTATAGAAATTTGCAAGAGCCTTTGATGACGTACCAAATCTCCTCACACTACTAATGAATTAGTGCTGCTGGCATGCCTTTGCATCAATGTGTTGGGCCCAGGATAGATCCATTGAGATGTTGATGCCCAGGAACTTGAAGCTGCTCACCCTTTCCACCGCTGACCCCTCAGTGAGGACTGGTGTGTGTTCTCCCGACTTCCCCTTCCTGAAGTCCACAATCAATTCCTTGGTCTTGCTGATGTTGAGTGCGAGGTTGTTGTTGCGACACCACTCAACCAGCCGAACTACCTCCATCCGAGCTATTTTGCCAGTTACCTTACTTATTTAGGGTAAATGGCAAAAATATTAAGAATCTTTTTTAATAAATTTAATTTCTATTCACAAAGTTGTAATCTGGAATTTACTTACTGAAAGGATGGAGGAAGCAGTTTAACTAAAAGAACTTTCAAAATTGACAGGTTTGGGGAAAGAAGGGGGGGGTACAGAACAATTTAAATAGAAAGTGAAAATCACAAGTTGCTAGAAATTTAACACAAGAGCAGGAAACACTAGAAACACTCAGCAGGCCAGGCAGCACCAGGTCAGGAAAGAGAAACAGAGTTAATGTTTTAGACAAGTCAAGTCAAGTTTATTGTCATATGTGGGATTACTGTAGGATCAGTGTCAACGTGTGCTTGATAGTCAGCTAGATTGACTGAGCTGAAGTGCCTGTTCCCATAGTGTAAGACTGAAAGAGTCCATGAAGACCTTTCGTCAGAACGGTGCTCTGTACAAACCTCATCCAAAGTCAACGTCGAGTTTATTGTCATATACACAAGTCCATGTGTGCACAGGTGCAATGAAAAACTTACTTGCAGCAGCATCACAAGCACATAGCATCAGATAAGCAGCATTCACAAGAAAAACATAAATTAAACATAAATTTTAGACAATCTTTACAAGAAAGAACACAATTACAACAAATATAAACAAAATCCATTTTAGTGCAAAGTGATCAATGCGATCATGGGTTGAAGACCCTGTGTCAGAACCGGGAAAAAGTTAGTTTTAAATTGCTGGGAGGGTGGGGAGGGATGGAGAGGTCAAAGGGATTATCTTTGATAAGGCAAGGCCAGGGTTGCCATTGCTGATAAATTATTTGTTTGCTAGGTTAATGGAGGCAGTGAGAGAAAGAGAACATGTAAAAACTGAAACAAGGACACATAGAGAGAAAAGAACACAAAATTATGGAACGTAACAGTTGTGAAATGCAGAGCAGTAGGACATACTAGGCAAATGGAGAGAGTAAAATCAGGTCAATAGTTCGGGTGATTACCTACAGCAGAACTGGCCAGCTCTGACATGGGCAATGCAAGTTGAAGTCAAAGTTGAGTTTATTGTCATCTGCACAAGTCCATGTGTGCACAGGTGCAATGAAAAACTTACTTGCAGCAGCATCACAGGCACACAGCATCAGATAAGCAGCATTAATAACATAAATTATACACATTTTTAACAAGAAAAAACAGAATTAGCATAAAAAAGTCCATTTTAGTGCAAAGTGATCAGAGTGGCCAAAGTGTTGCTGAACTGTAGTGATGAATTACCAAAAGTTGTTCAATTTGATATTGAGTTTGGATATCATGTGTAAAACGAGGTATTGTTCCTCAAGCTCATGTTATAAAAGTACAGGAGGCCGCAGACAGATAGGCTAGAGAGGGAGTGGGTATCTGCTGGAAGCTCAGGGTCACTGCTTTCAGTTCTCCAGTGTTGTGCAAGTGAATAGCTGCTTCACCTGCAAGGACTGTTGGGTCCCTGCATGGAAGGGAAGAGATAAAGGTAAGATGCTGCTTTTCCTATCATCCCATTAATCGTGCTGAGAGAAGGGGAATGGTTCGTAGAAAGGGGAATGGTAATGGATGTAAGGAGTGGGAGTGGTTCATTAGAAATGGAAAAATGGACCAGGGAGTTCCCAATGGGAACAGTCCCTTTGGAATGCCAAAGGAACCATCTTCTTTACAACAGAGAAACCCACAGGCATGATGACCATGATATCCTCCTCCTGGCTGGACCATTTTACGATTCTACTGAGCCAAAATAACTTTGAAATTTAGACATTAGAAAATTCAACCTTTCAGTTCTTGAACCAACCGGCAAAACCCTAATCACCACAGTTTAGCAACACTGTGACCACTTTGTACTAAAATGGACTTTGTTTTTTTTCTAATTGTGTTCTTTCTTGTAAAAACTGTGTATAATTTATGCTTAATTTATGCTTTTCTTGTGAATGCTGCTTCTATGATGCTATGTACCTGTGATGCTGCTGCATGTAAGTTTTTCATTGCACCAGTGCACTCATGTACCTGTGCTTATGACAATAAACTCCACTTTGACTTTGATTAGGAATTATAAAACTTACAAAAATCAAAAGGGAGGAAAAACCAAATTAAAAACAAGAAGTAGTGGTTGGCCCCTCAAGTCTGCTCTCCCATTTAATATGATCATACTTTATCGGAACTTTGCCCCCAACTCTTACTTCTTGTCTTATCCCTTGATTCCCCCATCTGAAAATCTACCTCAGCTTCATATATACTGAATGACTCAACATCCACAGACCTCTGGGATCAAGTATTCCAAACTTTCACAATGCTCACAGAAGAATTTTCTACTGCTCTTAATCTTGTGGATGATCCCTCATCCTGAGACTACGTCCCTCGTGCTAGAATCCCCACAGGGGGAAAACATTGACTGTTTCTCTTTCCACAACTGCCTGACTTCTGTGTTTTTACAGCATTTTCTATTTTTAGTTCCTATAACACAAGCTGCTACAAATGCAGCTTCAGCTTTGGGTCACTTGCACTTGGACTGTCTTTTCTTTCCAGCACGGTCTATGGCATAACCTTCATCTAAAGTACCAGGACCCAGCTGATTGGCAAAGTCCAGCACACCCAGGTTGTCTACGCTCCTAGAGTGGCTTTGATTCAGGAATCTGCTAAGTTCACAGCAACTTATATTCAGAGACCCTGAGGACTTTGATTATGCTGGCTGCTTTACTGAGGCAGCGAGAAATACAGACAGAGTCCATGGAGGGGAGGATGGTTTCTAGAACACAAGAGATTCTGCAGATGCTGGAATCTGGAGTAACACACACAAAATGCAGGAGGAACTCAGCAGGTCAGGCAGCATCTGTGGAGGGAAATAAACAGTCGACATTTCGGGTCGAGACCCTTCATCAGGACGCAGCTCAGCTCAGCACATTTCTGGGACACCGTTCAACACGTCACAGATACCAGCCTCCCCTCCATGGACCCCGTCTACACATCTCACTGCCTCGGTAAGGCAGCCAGCATAATCACAGACCCCACCTACCCTGGACATTATCTCTTACGGGAGGCACAGTAATGCAGCGGTTAGCGTAATGCTATTACAGCCCCAACGACCCAGGTCCAATTCCGGCCACTGTCTGTAAGGAGTTTGTATGTTCTCCCCGTGTCTGCGTGGCTTTCCTCCGGGTGCTCTGTTTCCTCCCACATTCCAAAGACATATGGGTTAGGAAGTTGTGGGCATGCTATGTTGGCACTGGAAGTGTGGCAACACTTGCGGGCTGCCCCCAGAACACTCTACGCAAAAGGTGCATTTCACTGTGTGTTTCAATGTACATGTGACTAATAAAGATATCTTCTCCCCTCTCCCATCGGGCAGAATATACTGAAAGCACGTACCACCAGGCTCAAGGACAGCTTCTATCCCACTGTTATAAGACTATTGAACGGTTCCCTAGTACAATAAGATGGACTCTTGACCTCACAATCTACCTCGTTATGACCTTGCACCTTATTGTCTACCTGCACTGCACTTTCTCTGTAACTGTAATACTTTATTCTGCATTCTGTTGTTTTACCTTGTACTACCTCCATAGAACCATAGAACCATACAGCACAAAACAGGCCCTTCGGCCCACCATGTTGTGCCGTCCATCAAACCACCCTCACACTACCTAACCCCTTCCTCCCGCATATCCCCCCATCCCACACTCCTCCATGTGCCTATCCAACAAGCTCTTGAACCTGTCCAATGTATCTGCCTCCACCACCACCCCAGGCAGTGCATTCCATGCACCAACCACTCTCTGGGTGAAAAACCTCCCCCTGACATCTCCCCTGAACCTCCCACCCATAACCTTAAAGCCATGCCCTCTCGTCTTGAGCATTGGTGCCCTGGGAAGGAGGCGCTGACTGTCTACTCTATCTATTCCTCTCAATATTTTATATACCTCTATCATGTCTCCTCTCATCCTCCTCCTTTCCAGTGAATAAAGCCCTAGCACCTTAAGCCTCTCCTCATACTCAATACTCTCCAATCCAGGCAGCATCCTGGTAAATCTCCTCTGCACCCTCTCCAACGCCTCCACATCCTTCCTATAATGAGGCGACCAGAACTGAACACAGTATTCTAAGTGTGGCCTAACTGGAGTTTTGTAAAGCTGCATCATCACCTCGCGGCTCTTAAACTCAATCCCGCTACTTATGAAAGCCAACATCACATTGGCCTTCTTAACTGCTCTTTCCACCTGTGAGGCAACTTTCAATGAACAGTGAATATGAACCCCCAGATCCCTCTGCTCCTCCACACTGCCAAGTACCTTGCCATTTACCCAGTACTCTGCCCTGGAATTTGTCCTTCCAAAATGTACCACCTCACACTTCTCCGGATTGAACTCCATCTGCCACTTGTCAGCCCAGCTCTGCATCCTATCAATATCCCTCTGTAAGCTCCGACAGCCCTCCACACTATCCACAACACCGTCTATCTTAGTGTCGTCCGCAAACTTACTAACCCAGCCCTCCACCCCCTCATCTAAGTCATCTATAAATATCACAAAAAGTAGAGGTCCCAGAACCGATCCCTGCGGGACACCACTCGTCACTGCCTTCCAATTTGAGGGCACTCCTTCCACCACAACCCTCTGCTTTCTACATGCAAGCCAATTTCTAATCCACACAGCCAAGCTTCCTTGGATCCCTTGGCCTCTGACCTTCTGAAGAAGCCTACCATGAGGAACCTTATCAAACGCCTTACTAAAATCCATGTAAACCACATCCACCACACTGCCCTCATCAATCTTCCTCGTCACCTCCTCAAAGAACTCTATCAGGCTTGTGAGGCAAGATCTTCCCTTCACAAAGCCATGCTGGCTGTCCCTAATCAGTCCATGATTCTCTAGGTGTTCATAAATCCTATCCCTTAGAATCCTTTCTAACAGCTTACCCACCACATACGTGAGACTCACCGGTCTATAATTCCCTGGCCTATCCCTATTACCTTTTTTGAACAAGGGGACAACATTCGCAACCCTCCAATCCTCTGGCACCACCCCCGTAGACAACGAGGACTCAAAGATCCTTACCAGCGGTTCAACAATCTCCTCCCTAGCCTCTCGAAGCAGCCTGGGGAAAATCCCGTCAGGCCCCGGAGATTTATCTGTCTTAATATTATTTAACAACTTCAACACATCCTCTCTCTTGATATCTACAACCTCGAGAACATTACCCCTACCAGCACTCCCTTCCGCGTCATCAAGACCCCTCTCCCTGGTGAATACCGAAGAGAAGTACTCATTGAGAACTTCTCCCACTTCCGCTGCCTCCAGGCAAATTCTCCCAACTTTGTCCTTAATCGGACCTACCTTCACCCTAGCCATCCTCCTACCCTTCACGTACTTGAAAAAGGCCTTGGGATTTTCCTTAACCCTACTAGCCAACGCCTTTTCATGTCCCCTTCTAGCTCTCCTCAGCCCTTTCTTAAGTTCCTTCCTCGCTACCCTATATTCCTCACGGGCCCTGTCTGAACCTTGCTGCTTATACCTCATGTACGCTACCTTCTTCTCCCTAACAAGTCGTTCCACCTCTCTCGTCACCCACGGTTCCTTCACCCTGCCATTCCTTCTCTGCCTCACCGGGACATATTTATCCCTAACATCTTGGATAAGATCTCTGAACATCGACCACATCTCCATGGTACATTTTCCTTCAAAAAGGACATCCCAATTTATACTCCCAAGTTCTCTCCTTATAGCCTCATAGTTCGCCCTTCCCCAGTTAAAAATCCTCTTGTCCTCTCTGCACCTGTCCCTGTCCATGACAATTTTGAAGGTTATGGAGCAATGGTCACTGTCCCCCAAATGCTCACCCACCAATAGATCTTTCACCTGTCCCGGTTCATTTCCTAAAACTAGATCTAACATGGCATTCCCTCTAGTCGGCCTGTCAACATACTGCGTCAGGACACATTTAACAAATTCCGTCCCATCTAAACATTTGGCACTAAGCAGGTTCCAGTCTATATTTGGGAAGTTGAAGTCTCCCATTATAACAACCCTGTTATTTTTGCTTCTCTCCAAACACTGCCTGCCAATCTGCTCCTCTATATCTCTACTGCTACCGGGGGGCCTATAGAATACTCCTAGTAGAGTAACTGCTCCTTTCTTGTTCCTTAATTCCACCCATACGGACTCTAGAGCTGATCCTTCTACAACATCCATCTTTTCCACAGCCGTAACAGTGTCCCTGACCAGTGTCGCCACCCCTCCTCCTCTTCTCCCCCCTTCCCTATCCCTCTTAAAACACCGAAAAGCAGGAATATTCAATATCCACTCCTCTCCCGACGTCAGCCACGTCTCATTAATAGCCACGATATCATAGTCCCCCATACTTATCCAAGCCCTCAGTTCATCCCCCTTATTCCTGACACTTGTTGCATTTAAGTAAACACACTTCAGTCCATCTAGCTTACTACTTTTATAGCCTGTATTCTGCTTCTCCTTCCCCAAAGCCTCTCTACCTGTTTGATCTAACTTTTCCCCATCCCCTTCTTCCTCTGACCTACTCCTCCGGTTCCCTTCCCCCTCACAAACTAGTTTAAACCCTCCCGAACCACCCTAGCAAATCTCGCCGCAAGGATATTGGCCCCCTTCTGGTTCGGGTGTAACCCGTCCTTTCTGTACAGGTCCCGCCTTCCCGAGAAGAGATCCCAATGATCCAGAAATCTAAAACCCTCCCTCCTGCACCAGCTTCTCAGCCACGCATTTATCTGCCACCTCCTCCCATTCCTGCCTTCACTACCTCAATGCACTGTGTAATAAAATGATCTGTATGGACAGTATGCAAGACAAGTTTTTCACTTTACCTTGGTACATGTGACAATAATAAACCAATTCAAATTCCTTCAGCCTGGGCTCAGCAGCCATCACAACTGTTGTTTCAATGGAATATTTATGAATGTTTATTGACATTTATGAATATTCAAAAGCACTTGGTATCAAAATAAAACCTACAAATGTTAAAATATATTCACACCGACACACACTCTTTAAAATAACTAAATGCATGAAACCAACTGAAATAAATTATATATAGGTCCACATTCTAGAAGCTGTTTCATCCCATTGATTTAACCTGGTGCAGGTTTAGTGAGGAGGATTCCCAGTCCAGGAGCTGGGAAATGGATAGATAATTTGGTTACATTCTTCTCTTGCTCCAGGAAAAATCTTAAACCCATCTCTTTTCATTGGATTGGATTGAGCTGGTTTTAAGAATTGGGAAATCTGACAAAGTATGTTCCAGGGCAGAGAGTTGACTGGAGCAGGGTTGTACTTCAACCTGGCCTCAGGAACCCCCCCATCATCCGCTCTGTTAACTGTTTATAGAGGGCAGATCCCAGAGAACCTGCAGATTAAGGACAAGAGCTGCCCCTAATTTCATATGGGGTATTGACGGAATTTGGCAAGTTCAGGTACTTATGTTTTGGCAAATTTAGCTAACTACAGAGCTCACCAAAATGAACTAAAACATCCTCAAACCACACAGATAGCGTTATTCCTAGCTTTTAAAAGTATTACTGAAAGCACTGTTAGTGAAGAGGAATGGAAGTGTCCAATCAAGTACCATTGCAACCGAGTGGGCTGGATCAACCAT
Source organism: Pristis pectinata (assembly GCF_009764475.1). Classification (NCBI taxonomy): domain Eukaryota; kingdom Metazoa; phylum Chordata; class Chondrichthyes; order Rhinopristiformes; family Pristidae; genus Pristis; species Pristis pectinata. Next base: position 112,865,286 of record NC_067409.1, on the reverse strand, counting down.
GGTGAAACTTGAATGTTTAGTTACTTTGTTAAGCACGGTAGTGTAGCGGTTAGCGTAATGCTATTACAGCGCCAGCGACCTGGGTTCAATTCCAGCCGCTGTCTGTAAGGAGTGTGTATGCTCTCCCCTTGCCTACATGGGTTTCCTCCGGGTGCTCTGGTTTCCCCCCACATTCCAAAGACGTACAGGTCAGGAAGTTGTGGGCATGCTATGTTGGCGCCGGAAGCGTGGCGACACTTGCGGGCTGCCCCAGAACATTCCTTTTCAATCTTTTTATTAGTTTTCAAATTAATACAGATTAATATATGTTTATACATGTAATACAAAGAGATCAGGAGAACAATCATGACATGGATAGTCATAAAAAACAATAGAGTATAAAAAAAATCTGTAGATCCAACGATCTGCTAGTGAATGAATATAATATAAAAGAAAAAGATTTATTATAAAATATAAAAAAAAGAAAAAAAACCCCAAAACAATAAGAAAAATTATAAACAATATATCAAACCAAACTAAGCTAAAGAAAAAAAATTCAAAAAAAAACACAAACAAAAAAACCGGACTAAAATTTCTCAATAGAAACAGAGCAATATTATATCATCAACTCCGTTCCTCTAAATTGAAAGGTTATTATAAGGGGATCTACATCATGTGAAAATATTGAATAAATGGACTCCAAACTTCCTCAAATTTAAGCGAAGGATCAACAGTACCACTCCTAATTTTTTCCAAGTTTAAACATGATATAGTTTGAGAGAACCATTGAAAAGTAGTAGGGGGGATTGGATCCTTCCATTTAAGCAAAATGGATCGTTTGGCCATTAATGTAACAAAGGCAATCATACGGTTAGCGGAGGCAGATAAATGGCCAGATTCTATCCTTGGTAAACCAAAAATTGCAGTGATAGGATGAGGTTGTAAATCAATCTTCAATACATTTGAAATAATGTTAAAAATATCTTTCCAATATTTTTCCAAAAGAGGACAGGACCAAAACATACATGTCAAAGATGGCACATTCGATTTACATCTGTCACATATAGGATTTATATGTTGATAAAAAAGGGCTAGCTTATCTTTTGACATATGGGTCCTGTGAACTACCTTAAACTGTATCAAAGAATGTCTGGCACACATTGAAGATGTATTAACTAAATGAAGAATTTTCTTCCAAGTCTCTGTAGGTATGGATGTCTGGAGTTCCCTTTCCCACCCAGAACATTTCACGCAAAGATGCATTTCACTGTGTGTTTCAACGTACACGTGCCTAATAAAGATATCTTATCTTATCACTGAGTGGCAGTAGCTGCTGAAGTTACCATAGTTTACCTACGCTTTCAGTTAGAATTGGGCAGTTGGCAGAGCTGTTTGTCAATCACCAACCTACCACTCATCAGTGAAGCTGGCTTCTCACCATGCCACTGAGACCTCAGTTCCCCAGCCTTGCGACGTTCTGGCGTACATGGACTGCTGAACAGTGGGTGGTGTGTGACAAGTGTAAAAAGGATTTACAAGGATGTTTCCAGGACTTGAGGGACTGAGTTATTGGGAGAGGATGGACAGGCCAGGACTTTCTTCCTTGGAGCACAGGAGAATGAGAGGTGACCTTATAGAGGTGTATAAAATCATGAGGGGCATAGATAGGGTGAGTGCACTCAGTCGGGGGGCAGGCATGGTAGTGTAGCGGTTAGCGTGACGCTATACCAGCACCAGCGACCCAGGTTCAATTCCGGCCACTGTCTGTAAGGAGTTTGTACGTTCTCCCTGTGTCTGCGTGGGTTTCCTCCGGGTGCTCTGGTTTCCTCTCACATTCCAAAGATCTACAGGTTAGGAAGTTGTGGGCGTGCTATGTTGGCGCCGGAAGCGTGGTGACACTTGCGGGCTGCCCCCAGAGCATTCCACGCATAAGGTGCATTTCACTGTCTGTTTTGATGTACATGTGACTAATAAAGAAATCTTATCTTATTCCCAGAGTTGGGGAATCAAAAACTAGAGGGCATAGTTTTAAGGTGAGGGGAGATTTAATAGGAACTTGAGGGGCAACTTTTTTTTTTACACAAAGGGTGTTTGTTGAGTGAGCTGTAGGTGGAAGTGGTTGAGGCAGGTACTATAACAACTTTTAAAAGACAGTTGGACAGGTACCTGGATTGGAAAGCTGCAGAAGGTTATGGGCCAAATGCTGGCAAATGGGACTGACTTGGGTGGGACATCTTGGTCGGCATGGACCATTTGGGCCGAAGGGCCTGTTTCCGTGCTGTATAACTCTAAGTGAGATCCTGAGAGGGAACCGGGTCTCCGGTTCAGGCGGGGACTCAGTGTTGGGAGTGTAGAATTTCCTGAGGGAGAAGATTTGTTGCTGGATATTGTCCTGAATATCATGATAATGAAGTATTCATGAAACAATAAAATTAATCTCTGCCATACTTGCAATGGAGACTTATAACCACAATGATGTTCCTTCTAATTATACAGCACCTTCCAGACCATGACCTCTATCAGCTAGAAGGGTAGAAGGACAAAGGCAGCAAAAACATGGGGAACACCACCACCCAGAAGTTGTCCCCCCCCCCCACCCCCCAAGCCACAAAGCATCCTGATGGGAATATCTCACCGTTCCCTCACCGTCGCTGGGTCAAAGTCCTGGAACTCCCTCCCTAACAACAGTGTGGGTGTACCCACACCTCAAGGACTACAGTGGTGAGCTGCCTTCTACAACCACCACCTTCTCAAGGCAACCATGGATGGGCAAATAAATGCTGGCTCAGCCTGCAAAGCCCACATCATTTCCACTAAATTTATCTCCATTCAGCCCCCCCATCGTAAAACTGATGACTTTACTGAACTTACTTGCTACAGATAAAGAATTAACTGCAGATTACAGGTTTCTGTCTCAAACTGCAATACAGAAAGTCCATTTAAAGAATTTTTACTTTGCAAATGTTATTTTAGATATTCAGGCTACTGATTAATTTAAACATGAATAATCAAAACTACAAGTACAGTAACATTATTAATCTGACGTGCTCAGAACTTTGGTGGTGTGGGACTGGCAAATTTTCTGGACTACTGGATGTTATTCCAATTAATATTCCAGCATGTTTTTAATTCATTCTTTTTAAGATGCTATGTAGTAGTACAGAAATAATTCCAGTAATCCTGGGAGTTGAAAGGGAATGTGGGACCAGGGCTCAAGTGTATGAAAGGGAGTGTGGGATTCAGCAGAGACCGAGGCAGATGCAGAACCATCAGGGTTTCCAGACAATTGAGCAGCAGATTATCACAGTTTTATGGTAATTAGCAGGCTACATCTATACAATTGGGTAAATGGGTAATTGTGAATTAAGTGCTTGGATTAGAACATTACAACATAGCACTAAACTTCCCTCCTTATAATTGCCATTTTCCCTTTCAGTTTGTTTTGACTGTTTATAATCATGTTTTCAGGATCAAAAATAATTGTTTTACAACACGATGTGAACAATATTACCATTCTTCAACCTTGTATAAAATACTGGCATTCTATCCCACAGACTTGCCTTTCTCAGAGAAATTCTGTATTGCCGAGATATGGATTTACCAGTTAGTGCCATGCCAGCTGGCCAAAGTACTTGACAGTTGGATGACCTAATGGTTAACTCTGAAGCTGGGTACATCTACTATTAACACGTGTGGATCTTCTGGCACAATAAAGAACAAACTGCTGAATGAACTCAGCGGGTCGGGCAGCATCTGTGGAGGGAAATGGACAGTCGACGTTTCAGGTCGAGACCCTTCATCTGGACTGAAAGAGTAGAGGGGAGATCCATCTACTCCCCCGGTCCAGATGAAGGGTCTTGACCTGAAATGTCAACTGCACAAATATTGCTTGACCCACTGAGTTCCTTCAGCAGATCGTTTGTTGCTCCAGACTCCAGCATCTGCAGTCTCTTGTGTCTCTGAATTTCCTGGCAGCTGTCTTCTGTAATCAGTCAGGAACAGGAAGTCCAGTTGTTTTTTCAATTTGGTTATATGAAGCAATTTCTTTGCTAAGAGATTCTGGGTTAATTAAAAAATACTCAGCACATTCCTTCGTTGGTACTTCCTTAATCTTTGTAACTAAGTCCTGAACCAAGAACTCAATGTGAAAGAACTTGAAAACAACATTTTGGGTGGGATGGTAGGGGGGAGGGTGGATGGGGGACTTTTAAGGTTGACATCTTGGTGTTGGCAAGGGCCAGTCACGTGATCTTCTGTCCACCCACAGGTGAGACCAAAGCATCATTGGATTAATTGGTGGGATGGAATGCCAAATGCCACTTGAAGCTCGGACAGCTCAGTGAGGGTTATTGAATGATGTGCACTGCAACCATAACCGTGAGGTTAAAAAGTCAGCGAACGATGGGTTGGACATTCTGGCTGAAAATTTCAGCATTTGCAGCAAAGCAATTAAAGAGAAGAACCTTGACACTGATGCCATGTGCCAGAACCCAATTAAAAATTAACCATAAGTCACAATTTCCATGCATGGGTTGCTGCAATGAAGCTCCTTCCCTTTATTTTTAAATAAAAGGTGATACATTTTTACAAAATAACAAAACATAGGTGGTTAAGTTTGACTAACCACAACACAATAAAGCTCCAAGCCCAAATGATAGCCGAGACGGGTGTCTGGCACAGTTTTCTTGCTGTTGTGTGATACCAACGAAAATTGCTGTAAACAAAACTCTCTGCCTGTTCTGCCTGTGCCAAAGAAATGGAAACACATGATGATCAGAAAAAAACCGGGCTAGAACAACATAAAACTGAGATTGACACAAATAGAAAAGGAATTAGATGATATATAAGATAAGCATCGGAGGATTTATTCCTGTTTATATAGGACAAGGGCATCATTGGCAAAGAAGCATTTACTGGTTGTTCCTAATTGCCCTCTGGAAGTCTCTGCCTGGAATTGTGGTGTTTATGATGAAAGTATCCCACAATGATGTTTAGTGAGTTTAGGAAATGTGACTCAATGCTATATTTCCAAGGTAGGGAATGCCTGCGAATGGACTCTGCAGGTGATAGCTTCCTTGCTTGCCTGCAGCCCATTCTGCTGGGTGACAGAGGCTATGGATTAGGGAGTTTGGTAAATGACACTCATAGCAGCCACTGTGTGTGTCAGTGGCGTGACAGCACAGGAACAGGCCCTTCAGCCCAACCTGTGAATGTTGGCCAGAAGGTCTACGTGAGCTGGTCCCATTTGCCTGCATTTGGCCCATCTCCCTCTCAACCTTTTCTATTCACGTCAACAGACAATCTGCTGGAGGAACTCAGCGGGTCGAGCAGCATCTGTGCGAGGAAAGAAATTGTCAATGTTTCGGGTCAAAACCCTGCATCGGGGCTGAGAGTGGAGAGGAGGGTGCAGGGTTTTGTCCTGATGCAGGGTTTTGTCCCAAAACGTCGACAATCCCTTTCTCCCACAGATGCTGCTCGACCCGCTGAGTTCCTCCAGTAGATCGTTTGTTGCTCCAGATTCCAGCATCTGCAGTCTCTTGCGTCTCCTTTCTTACTCATGTACCTGTCTAAATGTCTTTTAAACATTGTAATTGTGCCTGCCTCTACAGCTTCCTCATATAACCACCACCCTCTGGGTGAAAACAGTTCCCTTTTAAATCTTTCCCATCACCGTAAATCTATGCCCTCTAGTTTTAGACTCTCCTACACTTGGAAAAAGAGTGTGGCCATCCACCTTATCTACACCCTCGTGATTCTACAAGGTCACCTCTCAGCCTCCTATGCTCTAGTGAAAGAAGTCCTAGCCTGTCTAGCCTCTCCTTTTAACTCAAGCCCTCCAGTTCTGGTGACCTCATTGTGAATTGTTCCTGCACTCTTTCCACTATAATGACGTCCTTCCTATAGCTGGGCAACCTGAACCATGCACAATGCTCCAAGTCTGGTCTCACCAATGACTTGTACAGTTGCAACATGACGTCCTGACTCCTGTACTCAGTGCCCTGACTGGGAAAGGCAAGTGTGCCAGACGCCTTCTTCACCCTCGCCACCTGTGTCGCAACCTTTAGGGAACTATGTACCTGTATCCCTTCAGCACAGCTCCTTGAAATCACAACAAGAGAAATCACCAAATCATCTTTGGAAAAATGCTCTGATTTACTCCCTCCTGAACGGAGAAATAATTTTTTTAAGACAACTCTTCTCAAAGATGTTGCTTAATTTTCTCGTACAGTAATGCAATGGAGATTCTGCCTCGAGTTTATGCTCAAGAATGACTTGGAATGTTAACTGTAACTTATCTGGAGGTTAGTCATCCCAGCAGGACAGTGATCTAGGCTCAGCCATATTCAGCTGATTCACCGATGAGCTTCTTCCTATTACAAGTGGGGATGTTCACTGATACTTATGTAAAGTTCAATTCCATCCTCAGCAATTGTAGCCCTCCATACGTGCATGCAGCTACAACATTCAGGGCATGGGAAGATTAGGGGCGAGTAAAATGTGTGCCAAAAGTCACAGGAATGCCCATCTCTGACAAGAGAATATAATCACCTATAGATGTCGTTCAATGCTATTATTGTTCCATGTACATACACAGGGCCCTTAGGTAAGTAGCTTCAAGAGCATCCCACCACCCTAAAACCACTCTATCGGTACAAGGCACAAGTCAGAAGTCTTAGAGGGAAGTTTCCACTTGCCAGTTCAGTGGAGCTCCATGCCAGAAGTTTAACACCCATTTAGGAAAAGAAGTTAGGCTGCTCCTTCCACCAGAATCAGGTTTATTATCACTGGCATATGTTGTGAAATTAGTTGTTTTATAAGAGAGAGAAATCTTTATTAGTCACATGTACATCGAAACCCACAGTGAAATGCATCTTTTGTGTTGAGTGTTCTGGGGGCAGCCCGCAAGTGTCGCCACGCTTCCGGCGCCAACATAGCATGCCCACGACTTCCTAACCTGTACGTCTTTGGCATGTGGGAGGAAACTGGAGCACCCGGAGGAAACCCACGCAGACACGGGGAGAACGTACAAACTCCTTACAGACAGTGGCCGGAATTGAACTCAGGCTGCTGGCGCTGTAATAGTGTTACGCTAACCACTACACTACCGTGCCTGCCCTAGCAGTACTGCGGCAGTAGTGCAAGACATAAAAATTACTATAAGTTACAAAAATAAATAAATAGTGCAAAAGGGGAATAACAAGGTAGTGTTCATGGACTGTTCAGAAATCTGATGGCAGAGGGGAAGAAGCTGGTCCTGAATCGTTGAGTGTGGGTCTTCAGGCCCATTTTCATGAGCACTTTGTGACAGCAGTGTGCACCATCTACAAAATGTGCCACTGTTGCTAGACCAGGCAAAGCTAACAGCACCTGTCAAAAGGCACTACCTCTACCACCAGGAAGCCAGGGCAGCGGGAGCATGGGAACACCACCATTTGTAGGTTCCCCTCCAAGTCCCACACCACCACATAGGCACCATGACCAGGGTTTCAAGAAATGAGAACATCACCACTCTCCCACAGCAATGTGGGATGGGCAGGAAACACTGGCCTTGCCAGTGATACGAACATTTTGAAAATGAAACTAAAATATAGCATTACAGAGGGTCCTAACACAAGCAACAATGAAGATCATAGGGACGTCAGTTGTTCCTTGCATTTCAACATTTCTTACATGCAGTGGAGGGCTTGGAATTTTTGTTTACAGTCTTCACGGTGGGGCAGACAAAGACCAGGTCTGACTCAGACTGCACTCCAGTAATTTGGCAAACGGTTTTTTGATTACTGCTGAGAACTGATACCTGTGGTTATACTTGAGACAGTCAGTCTAGGATTACTCAGTGCCTTTTTGGTAGTTCCATTAATTATCCCATCCCTTATCATCCGTTCTCTGCACTGAATTTCATCTGCAGTTGCTCAGCCTGTTAAAAAAGCATGTGGCTCAGTCCTCCACCACTGTATTATACCCAACTACATAAGTTGGGAGAAGGTCTCAGCTATTCCCATTCTAGTTGTACATTAATGTCATGTAGATTTGGAGTGTTAATTTTAAAAGATACCAGAAATAGAAGCTTTATTTTCTAATTAGGATGAAAGATTTAGACATCTTCATTATTTTTATTTTACACCATTCTTTTAAAAATAAAAAACATGCTTAGGTTTACACAACACCCTTTCAAACACATTTCAACCTACACTTTCATTATCTGAAAAATACATCCAGCCCATCTGTACACAGTAAGGCCCCACAATTAGACAATGAGAAACTGGCTATTAGCCTGACCTGGGTGATATGTACTGGGGATAAATGCCATCTACAGCAATGCCTTGGTTTTTAATTTTTGGGTTCTTACAAGTGTAGCTGTAAATGTAACACTATCACAGCTCCAGCGACCCGGGTTCGATTCCGGCCACTGTCTGTAAGGAGTTTGTATGTTCTCCCCGTGTCTGCGTGGGTTTCCTCTGGGTGCTCCGGTTTCCTCCCACATTCCAAAAAGATGTACGGGTTAGGAAGTTGTGGGCGTGCTATGTTGGCGCCAGAAGCATGGCGACACTTGCGGGCTGCCCCCAGAACACTCTACACAAAAGATGCATTTCACTGTGTGTTTCGATGTACATGTGACTAATAAAGACATCTTATCTTATCATATCTTTAATTTTAAAAAAAATCGCACTTTTTCTATTCATCTGAACCATCCAATGAGGGCCTTGATTGGCGTAAGATCAACAGTGCTACCGGAGTACAGTAACAGTGGTTAAGTTACAAGAGGAGTATCCCAAGTTCTAGTCAATTACTTCAGGAATGAGTTTGAATCCATGAATTTAAATGGAAATTTAAAGAGTTAGTAATTGTAACCGTGGAAACAACAGACTGCAGATGCTGGGATCTGGAGTAAAACAAAGACAAGTTGCCGGAGGAACATATCAGGTCAGGCAGCATCTGTGGAGGCAAAGGAATAGTCAACGTTTCGGGTCTAGACCCTGCATCAGCACTCGACTTATACTGTGGTTGCCTGGCCTACGTACGATTCCAGACCAACAAAATTAGAAACTCAATGTCCTCCTCAGTTCAAAGCCATTACAAATGACATCTCGCGAAGGACTGAAAAGAACCTGGAAATTAAATACACAGATTCATCTGGTTAAAGTGTACTTTTGTACCTGCACACAAATTACAAGACAGTTCCTGTGCCATTCCACACAGTGAGGGAAGACCAAGTGCTCACTGGATAAGTCAGCAGTACTTTTGGTTCCCTGTCAGAAAATTGTGGCTTCAAGTCTGTACCAGAGCCCTCAGTACAAAGATCTGCTCATTCAAAACACAGTCCAGTACAGACTGTGGGGGAAGAAGTTAAATAAAAGCTGTGTCTGCTTTCTCAGGTGATCTCATGGCAGCATTTGGAACACCACCAAGGAAGTCATTCTATGTCCTGGCTGACTCTCATCGTTAAATCAGTATCTTAAAATAGATTCTTGTCAATGACGTTTCACTTCAGGAACTTGCTGTGTACAAACTGTTGCATTTCTCATTACTACCATCGGGGAGGAGGTACAGGAGCCTGAAGACCCACACTCAATGATTCAGAAACAGCTTCTTCCCCTCTGCCATCAGATTTCTAAACGGTCCATGAACCCAACCTCCTTATTCCTCTTTTGCACTGTTTTATTTATTTTTTGGTAACTTATAGTAATTTTTATGTCTTGCACTGTACTGCTGCTGCAAAACATTTCATGACGTATGTCAGTGATAATAAACCTGATTCTGATGTCTGAAAGTGGCAAAGTGCTTTGATTCAGCCTCATCAGTCAGAGTCATTGAGCGTTAAAGCCTAAACAGTCCATGCCGACCAATTTCCTGTGTTCGGCCCATATCCCTCCAAGCCCCGTTCCTCCATGTACCTATCCAAGTGCTTAAATTACACTATTGTACCTGCCTCACCCACTTCCTCTGGCAGCTCGTTCCATATACACACTACCCCCTCAGGTCCCTTTCAAATCTTTCCCCTCTCACCCTAATCCTATGCCCCCTAGTTTTGGACTCCCCTACCCTGGGGAAAAGACTGTTACCATCCACCTTATCTATGCCTCTCATAACTTTAAACACTTCTATAAGGTCGCCCTTCATTCTCCTACGTTCCAAGGAATAAAGACCCAGCCTGGCCAACCTCTCCCTATAACTCAGGCCTGATGCTGAGAAAGGTGCCAGTTTTGTTTTGCCTCCTTCTCAGCTGATGGGATTAGGGCCACTGAAATATCTCAGGGGTTCTTCTGAACTCCGGAGCCAAGCAGCACCGTCATTCATTCACACACAGTTTCAAGGGAAAACAACCTTCATTTGCGTCAGTTGCTCTTCACCTGAAGTGCAAGCATGATGATTCAATGTTGAAGGATATAAACAGACATACACCACACTATTCCCCTCTTCAGAAAAGGGAATATTGCTACATAAACAGGAAAACATTTATACTGAAGATTTATACACACTGATAACAAATTATGCATAATAAGTTTGTTAAAATACATTTAGCGCAATCCTGAATGTTAAGACTTGTAACAAACATGTATTCAACACTTAAAACATATTATACAAATTTTTAATGTACTTTAGATTCAAAATAAACCAACTGGAATATTTCTGTTATATCTTGGCTTTGTGCCAATCACCTTTTGCAGCAGTATGCACTTCCTTAGTCTGTGGGGTCTTCCTCTGTAGCCAAATATTCACTCATTTTGTTCCTGGCATTCCAGATCGGATCAACGTTTCATTGCTGCGTTGTTCTTTGGCCTCCACTGGTCTCTCCAGATGCTGTGCTTCTCTGCCAGCTTCCCTGTTTGACCACTTGCTGTGCATTCCTCCAGTTTTGCCTTATCTGTTTGGATTGCTGCCTTCCTGTCAGCCAGGACATTCTGCAGCTCACGTCTGCCTGGCACGAGGTACATTGCAATGAGCAGATTGCATTAACGTTATTCCAGCTTATATATCCGCAGGTGGTTCGGATTTGGGAATGAGATGCGAGATGCCTCCATAATACCACACATTCTTCCTGCAAGTCATTCAACTTTAATTGCATTTGGTTTACTCCAGGCAGGAGTTACATCAACACCAATTCTTGTGGAGGGCAGGCATTTATCTGGGGTGCATGCAGGCTTGGGGGTCAACAGCTGCATTTGTAATATGTCCTTTGAAGGCTGATCCTGTGAACTTTCTGCTGGAACTACTGCAGATCAACATCAACCGTGACCCAAGAGCTGCCTGCAGTTAGGTCTTCGATTGATCCAGTTATGAATAAAACTTATTGATCTTCCTTTCATTTGCTGCTTCCTCCTTGGGTTGATCCAAACATCACGTTATTTTTTTCTATTATGTCAGAGTCACAGTACATGCCCTCCTTAGAGCATAGAACCATACAGCACAGGAACAGGCCCTTCGGCCCACGATGTTCGGTCAGACTAATTAATCTAATTATTAAATGCCTAACTGAACTAAATCCCTTCTGTCTGCACAATGCCCATCTCCCTCCATTCTCTGCACATTCCTGTGCCTATCTAAGAGCCTATTGAACGCCTCTATCGTATCTGCCTCCATCAGCACCCCTGGCAGCGCATTCCAGGCACCCACCACTCTCTGTGTAAAAAAAAATTGCCCCGCACATCTCCTTTGAATTTACCCCTTCTCATCTTAAATGTATGCCCTCCAGTATTAGACATTTCAACCCTGGAAAAAAGATACTGGCTGTCTATGCCTTGCATAAGCTTATAAACCTCTGTCAGATCTCCCCTCAGCCTCCGCCGCTCCAGAGAAAACAACCCAAGTTTGTCCAACCTCTCCTCATGGCACATGCCCTCTAATCCAGGCAGTATCCTGGTAACCCTCTTCTGCACCTTCTCCAAAGCCTCCACATCCTTCCTATAATGAGGTGACCAGAATTGAATGCAATACTCCAGATGCAGCCAAATTAGAGTTTTATAAAGCTGCAACATAAACTTCTTGACTCTTGAACTCAATGCCTCGACTAATAAAGGCAAGCATGCCGAATGCCTTCTTTACCACCCTATCAACCTGTGCGGCCACTTTCAGTGAGCTATGGACTTGGACCCCAAGACCCCTCTGCACATCACACTGTTAAGGGTCTAGACATTAACAGTATACTGGCCCTTTACATGTGATCTCCCAAAGTGCAACACTTCACATTTGGTCAGGTTAAACTCCATGTGCCATTTCTCTGCTTGTATCTACCACTGATTTATATCCCCTGATGAAGGGTCTCCACCCAAAACATTGACCGTTCATTTCCCTCCATAGATGCTGCCTGACCTGCTGAGTTCCTCCAGCATTTTGTGTGTTGCTCTGATCTATATCCCGCTGTATCCTTCGGCAATCTTCTACACTATCCACAGCACCACCAATCTCTGTATCATCTGCGAACTGACTAACCCACCCATCTACATTTTCATCCAGGTCAGCTATATACATCACAAACAGCAGAGGTCCCAGTACAGATCCCTGCAGAACACCACTAGTCACGGACCTCCAGCCAGAATAAGTCCTATTGACCACTACTGGCTTCAATGTGCAAGCTAGTTCTGAATGCAAATGGCCAAGTCACTGTGGATCCCATGCATCTTAATCTTCTGGATGAGCCTCCCATGAGGGACCTTATCAAATGCTTTACTAAAATCCATGTATTCAACGTCCACTGCTCTAACTTCATCAATCACTCTTTAGACTTCCTTCAGTCTCCAATTGCTGTCACCAGGCTTTGTCACCAACTTCCTTCACGCTGAATGCAGGGTGTACACTTCTGGTCTCAAGTCTATGGCAGCATTTGCACACTGCCTCCACCAGGCCCATGCCTTGGTTTCCATTAGCTTCTTTGTTCCTTCTGTTCTCCCTCCCCAAAACAGTATCATTACCCTGTACTTCATGTGGAATATACTATGCCACCCACAAAGTCGATCACCACAGGCTGACCCCCAATTTCTGTCCCTTGGATTAGATTAGTTGTTGTCATATACACTGGGGTGCAATGAAATTCCTTGTTCGCATGAAGCTCACAAACAGTATACCCGTCCACTTCAATATCGATTCCACAGTTACTTCATTCTCGGGTTCAATAAACGGATCATCCCGAGAGTTTACACCAACATGAGGTGCAAAATAACCGTAGCATTGCTAAGGATTTGCAAGGTCAGCCAAGATCTTGCAGGGAAGATCCTTGAAATGTTCTGCAACCCCTTCCTGGGCTATCTTCTTTGCTGCGTTCCCCTGCCAACTTCCTTCCAGCCTGCACGTTCTCTGATCAGGTCATTGCAATTCCAGCTACAGGCTCCTCATTGCCCCTCCAATTTCTGCTCCAAAGAAAGCTGACCAGCTGTTGTACGAGACATTATTGAAGACAACCGTCACAAAGGTTCTCTATCATATATGCTGGTGATCACTCTGGCACTTCCTGAAGATTTGTTTCTGATCTTCAAAAAAACATCAAGTTTCATCTGATGATTTGGGTTGCAAGTCTGTGAGAGTCATACAACACAGAAACAGACCCTACAGCCAAGCATTAAGTACCCAGCTATACTTGGTCCATAGTCTCCTGTGCTCTGGCAATTCAATTAATTGCTTATATACTTGAAATGATGAGAGATCCCATCTCCACTGCACCCTCAAGCAGTGCACTCCAGACTACAGTAAAACCAAGTGTGAAAGAACCTCCCTCAGATCCCCTCTATACCTCTCAGCCCTTCCCCTAACCCAATTCCCTCTAGTTTTAGACACCTTTTATTTACTTTTATTTAATGAGAACATAACCATGAGACCATAATCATGAGACATAGGAGCAGAATTAGGCCATTCGGCCCATCGAGTCTGCTCTGCCATTCTATCATGGCTGATTTATTTTTCCCTCTCAACCCCATTCTCCTGCCTTCTCCCTGTAACCTTTGATGCCCTTACTAATCAAGAACCTATCAACCTCCGCTTTAAATATACCCAATGACTTGGCCTCCACAGCCGTCTGTGGCAATGAATCCCACAGATTCACCACCCTCTGGCTGAAGAAATTCCTCCTCATCTCTGTTCTAAAGGGACATCCTTCTATTCTGAGGCTGTGCCCTCTGGTCCTAGACTCTCCCACTACTGGAAACATCCTCTCCACGTCCACTCTATCCAGGCCTTTCAATATTCGGTAGGTTTCAATGAGATCTCCCCTCATCCACTCCACTCCACTGAATACAGGGCCAGAGCCAGCAAACGCTCCTCATACATTAACCCTTTCATTCCTGGGATCATTCTTGTAAACCTCCTCTGGACCCTCTCCAAGGCCAGCACTTCGTTCCTTAGATATGGGGCCCAGAACTGCTCACAATACTCCAAATGTGGCCTGACCAATGCCTTGTAAAGCCTCAGCATTACATCCTTGCTTTTATATTCTAATCCTCTCGAAATGAATGCTAACATCGCATTTGCCTTCCTTACGACCAACTCAACCTGCAAGTTAACCTTTAGGGAATTGTGCACTAGACTCCCAAGTCCCTTTGCACCTCCGATTTCTGAATTTGCTCCCCATTGAGAAAATAGTCCACGTCTTTATTCCTTCTACCAAAGTGCATGACCGTACACTTCCCTACGCTGTATTCCATCTGCCACTTCTTTGCCCATTGTCCCAACCTGTCCAAGTCCTTCTTCAGACTCCCTGCTTCCTCAGCACTACCTGCCCCTCCACCTACCTTTGTATCACCCGCAAACTTGGCCACAAAGACCTCAATTCCATCATCCAGATCATTAACATGTAACGTGAAAAGTAGCAGACCCAACACCAACCCCTGAGGAACGGCAGGATGGTAGTGTAGCGGTTAGCATAACGCTATTACAGCGCCAGCGATTGGGGTTCAATTCCCATTGCTGTCTGTAAGGAGTTTGTACACTCTCTCCGTGACTGCATGGGTTTCCTCCCACATTCCAAAAGATGTAGGGGTTAGTAGGTTAATGTGGTGGTGTGGGCTCATTGGGCCAGAAGGGCCTGTTACCATGCTGTATAAATAAAGTTTATATCAGTTTTAACACCACTAGTCACCGGCAGCCAACTAGAAAAGGCCCCCTTTATTCCCACTCTTTGCCTTCTGCCAATCAGCCGATCTTCTATCCATATCTATTTGAGTGAAAGCTCTTTTTCTTCCGAAAAAATAAACTTGTTGGCTACATTTTCCATTATTTTTGAAATGGGCCTTTCAACTTATCACTACATGAGATGCTTCTCACTTTTTCTCTGAAATACAGATTACTTAAGTTCACTCAGAAGGGCTTCGATATTCAAAAACAAGATAAAGAATGAATGCTGGATTTGCTGTTAGCTGGATGTCAGTATTCTTGTTCTTCCAAATGATTTGCATAATTTTATAACTGAGTTGACTGTTCAGGCAACATATTTCATGCCTCATTTAGTACCCTTGTCAGCCATTTTAACATATCTCAATTCTAACTCTGCTCGATTCTCCTGAGTATTTAGTTTTCTCCATCAGAAACCGATTTTGCTGTTTTCTTTTTACCCATATCTGCCAACCACTCCCATCCAATTCCATCAGAGACCGTTCTGATTGTTGAAGTACTAGTTGCAGTTTCACCCTTTCCCGATATTTTGAGCTGCCCTGTTTGTGAAGATATGATAAGATTTCTTGATTAGTCACACGTACATCGAAACACACAGTGAAATGCATCTTTTGCGTAGAGTGTTCTGGGGACAGCCTGCAAGTGTCGCCACACTTCTGGCGCCAACAAAGCATGCCCACAGCTTCCTAACTTGTACGTCTTTGGAATGTGGAAGGAAACCAGAGCACCCGGAGGAAACCCACGCAGACACAGGGAGAACGTACAAACTCCTTACAGACAGCAGCCGGAATTGAAAAACTGGCGCTGTAATAGCGTCATGCTAACCGCTACACTACCATGCCTGTTTTCAACAAACATTGTGTAATCCCTAATTTTCAAACACTTCCCTACTCACACTCCTCCAAACAGGTTGCCTCTGGTGCACAGTTGGGAGGGTATCCCAGCATTCAGACAAAGTTGTCACCATTCCAGGTAACCATTGTGTAGCAAAGAGGACAATCTGGGTGTTCCCAAACCAGAAACCACGGATGAACTGGGAGATCCACTCCTTATTGAAGTCTAGGACTGCATCCTTCAAATCAGGTGATCCTGACTTACACAAGAAATCGAGATACGACCTCCATAAAGCTATCAGAGATGCTAAGAGACAATATCAGTCCCAGACCAGCTGTCAGTTGTGGCAGGGCTTACATGCTGCAACGAGCTACAAAACGAAGTCCGGCAGCATTGAATTCGACGACAACAGCGCCTCACTTCCCAATGAGCCTAACGCACTCTATGCACGTTTTGAACAGAAGGGGAGTGGTTTGTCACCACCCGCCCCGACAGCCTCCAATGCACCTGAACCCATGGTCACCATTGAGGACATAAGATCAGTCTTCCAGAGAGTGAACCCTAGGAAAGCATCTGGCCCGGATGGTGTCCCTGGCCGTGTCCTCAGATCCTGCGCAGATCAGCTGGCGAGGGTATTTGCAGATATTTTTAACTCTGCTTCAATCTGAGATTCCCATCTGCTTTAAGAAGACCACTATCATCCCGGTACTTAAGAAAAACAAGGCAAGTGCCTTAATGACTACCGCCGGGTGGCTCTGACATCGACCATCATGAAGTGCTTCAAGAGGCTGGTCATGGCACACATTAACTCCAGCCTCCCAGAAAACCTTGACCCACTGCAATTCACCTATGTCGGAATCAGTCTACGGCAGACGCCATCTCCCTGGCCGTACACTCATCTCTGGAGCATCTGGACAGTAAAGACACCTATGTTAGACTACTGTTTATTGACTACAGCTCCACCTTCAATACTATAATTCCAACCAAACTCATCACCAAACTCCAAGACCTGGGACTAAACACCTCTCTTTGCACTTGGATCCTTGATTTCCTGACCAACAGACTGCAATCAGTAAGATTAGGCAGCAACACCTCCGGCACAATTATTCTCAACACTGGTGCCCCACAAGGCTGCATCCTCAGCCCCCTAACCTATTCCCAATACATTCATGGCCAGATTCTAACTCCATCTACAAGTTTGCAGATGGTACCACTGTAGTGGGCCAAATCTCAAATAACGATGACTTGGAGTACAGGAAGGAGATAGAGAGCCTAGTGACATGGTGTCATGACAACAACCTTTCCCTCAATGACAGTAAAACAAAAGAGCTGGTCATTGACTTCAGGAAGGGGGGGCGGTGCACATGCTCCGGTCTATATTGATGGTGCTAAAGTTGAGAGCTTCAAGTTCCTGGGAGTGAACTTCACCTATAGCCTGTCCTGGTCCAACCATGTAGATGCCACGGCCAAGAAAGCTCACCAGCGCCTCTACTTCCTCAGGAGGCTAAAGAATTTTGGAATGGCCCCGTTGACCCTCACCAATTTTTGGCGATGCACCACAGAAAGCATCCTATCCGGATGCATCACAGCTTGGTACAGCAATTGTTCTGCCCTTGACCGCACAAAACTGCAGAAAGTTGTGGACACAGCTCAGCACATCACAGAAACCAGCCACCCCTCCATGGACTCTGTCTACACTTCTTGCTGCCTCGGTAAAACAGCCAACATAATCAAAGACTTCACCCACCTCAGACAGTCTCTCTTCTCCCCTCTCCCATCTGGCAGAAGATACAAAAGCGTGAAAACACATACTACCAGGCTCAAGGACAGCTTCTATCCCACTGTTATAAGACTATTGAACGGTTCCCTAGTATGATAAGATGGATTGTTGACCTCACAATCCACCTTGCACCTTATTGTCTGCCTGCACTGCACTTCCTACTTTATTCTGTATTCTGTTATTGTTTCACCTCGTACTACCTCAATGCACTGTTGTAATGAATTGATCTGTATGGATGGTGTGCAAGACAAGTTTTTCACTGTACCTCGGTACATGTGACAATAATAAACCAATTTACCATTCATGGAATGCATGGCACTTGACATACATTCTTTGATATCATTAACTTCAAATGGTAGTCAGAGCACTGCCCTGGGATTATTCAGTTGATTTATTCCTCAGCCACTGAACAAATGGTGAACTGCATGTTTCTGCCAGCCATCAACAAAAAGTGCCGGAGGAACTCAGTGGGTCAGGCAGCATCTGTGGAGGGAGATGGACAGTCGACGATTCGGGTCGAGACCCTTCATTGGGACTGGAAAGAAAGAGGGGAGACGGCCGGTGTAAAAAGGTGGATCAAGAACTGGCAGGTGATAGGTGGATGCTGGTGATGGGCATATGATGGTGGGAATGATGTCAGAAGCTGGGAGGTGATGGGTGGAAGTGACAAAGGGCTGAAGAAGATGGAATCTGATAGGACAAGGCAGTGGACCATGGAATAAAGGGAAGGAGGTGGGGAGGGGAACCGGAGGGAGGAACGTGTGGGTGAGGGGCAGATGGGGAGGGAAGGACATGGGTGATGGGGGGGCGGGGGGGAAACAGTTGGATCAGGAGGAGAGAGGAAAATAACAGAGAAAAAAGGGACAGAGGGGGAGCAGTTGCTGGACGTCTGAGAATTCGATGTACATGTCAGCAGGAGACTGCCCAGGTGGAATACAAGGTCTTGTTCCTCTAATTTGCACTTGGCCATGGAGGAGGCCATGGACAGACAGGTTGGTGTGGGAATGGGAAGTGGAATTAAAATAGGAGATCCCGGCTGGTACATCGGACGGAGCAAAGGTGCTGGACGAAGCAATCCCCCAACCTGCGTCGGGTCTCACCGATGTAGAGGAGGCCGCACCGGGAGCACCGGATGCAATAAATGACCCTGATGGATTCACGTGAAGGACTGCCTCACCTGGAAGGGCTGTTTAGGGCCCTGGATGGTGGAGAGGGAGGAGGTGCAGGGGCAGGTGTAGCACTTTCCGCAGTTTGCACGTGAGACCTTCCACTGTTCTCCTTTTTCAGAAAATGGGGTTTTCTCCCACTGCAACAGATGGAGCCCTCACCCACATTTCCTGCACTTCTGCCCTCACCCCATTGCCCCCTCCCAGGCCCAATAGGGATAGAGTTCCCCTTGTCCTCACCTACCACTCCACCATCCTACGCATCCAACATATCATTCTCCGCAACTTCTGCCACCTACAATGGGCCCCACCACCAGGCACGTCTTCCCCTCCCCTCCTCTCCTCTCTCTGCCGCCTTTGTCAGCCATGTTCTGTTTGCTTCAGAAATTGGTGCCCAATGTCCAATTATAACAATAGGCTACAAGCAATGTGCTGGAGGGACTCAGCGGGTCATGCAGTGTCTGTGGGAGGAAAGAAATTTTTGACATTTCCAGTCGAAACCCTGCATCAAGACCCCCCACCTGTGGATGCTATAACAATGGGCTGCTTTAAATAGCAGAATGGAAGATGCGAGTTTTCCCTGATATTGCAGAAGGCAGGAGGCCAAGTTACCAATCATGTGACCACCATTACTTGACCTGGTCGGAACAGAGCCCAAGAAACTCATCTCTGTAGCTGGAGCCTGTTCAACTCCTGCACGTTTCTCAGTGTCATTTCCATTGGAACCAATTTTCGTTGACCTTACAAGAAGATCCTGCGTTTTAAAACAATTGGTAGCGGTTAGCGTAACGCTATTACAGTGCCAGCGACCCGAGTTCAATTCCTGCCACTGTCTGTAAGGAGTTTGTACGTTCTCCCCGTGTCTGCGTGGGTTTCCTCCGGGTGCTCCGGTTTCCTCCCACATTCCAAAGACATACAGGTTCAGAGCTGTGGGCATGCTATGTTGGCACCGGAATAGTGGTGACACTTGCAGGCTGTCCCCAGCACATTCTCAGTAATGCAAAAAGACGCATTTTATTGTGCGTTTCAATGTGCGTGTGACTAATAAATAAATATCTCATCTTACCTCATCACTTAACTCAGGCACTGATCTGTCCCTCAACGTTGTCCAAGAACGTTCTGAAATTACACCGTCATGCAATGTCCCTCAGACTATCTACGTAGGCCCCAACTACTGCTTCTGGCATCAAGTTACAATACCAAACTTAGAACCATAGAAAACAACAGCACAGAAAACAGGTCATTCGGCCCTTCTAGTCTGTGCCGAAACATTATTCGGCTAGTCCCATTTACCTGCCCCCAGCCCATACCCCTCTAGACCTCTCTTGTCCATGTATCTATCCAATTTACTCTTAAAAGTTAAGAGTGAGCCTGCATTTACCACATCAGATGGCAGCCCATTCCACACTCCCACCACTCTCTGAGTGAAGAAGTTCCCTCTAATGTTCCCCCTAAACCTTTCCCCTTTCACCCTAAAGCCATGTCCTCTCGTACTTCTCTCTCCTAATCTAGGTGGAATGAGCCTACTTGCATTAACTCTGTCTATGCCCCCTCATCATTTTGTAAACCTCTATCATATCTCCCCTCATTCTTCTCCACTCTAAGGAATAAAGTCCTAACATGCTCAGTCTTTCCCTGTAACTCAACTCCTGAAGACCCGGCAACATTCTTGTAAATCTCCTCTGCACTCTTTCAATTTTACTGACATCCTTCTTGTAGTTCGGCGACCAGAACTGCACACAATATTCTAAATTTGGTCTCACCAATGACTTATACAACCTCATCAAAACATTCCAACTCCTATACTCAATACTTTGATTTATAAATGCCAGAATGCATTCTAACTCTGAAATATTTCAGGTGGAACTGGGTTGAAAGGCACGTTTAGCTTGGCAAAAGTTTTGCGAAATGGGACACCTATTGTACTGCCTGGTGCAAACATGTTTGCTGGCATCTCCAAAACACTGAGGCCAACTTCTACCAATAAGATGGCATCTTCCCTCTGCCACTCAGAGATCACTGCCTTTCATTCAACTGCAACACCTGCAGTCTCTACAACACTGTTAGCCTCAAGTCCAAATGCTCCATAAATACTAACAGCCTAGTGCTTTATTTTCTTTTCTGAATTTTCCAATATATTCCACTTGCGTTACTTCTGCTATCTTGCTTAGAGCTCCTTTGTATGTACTAATATTTTAGTTTTGAGGAAGCTTTTACAAATTTCCAACTCACACTGGTCTACTTTCTTGGGATTCCCATATGTATGTCTCTTGGCTAGTGGAGGCTATTGTGGGCTTATTTTGAATTTAAAACTTGAAATAAACACTGACTTTAAGTGTGGCAGTCAATCTTCAAATATGCCACAAATCACATTTCCGGACACAACCACATGACAAGATGTCTTAAGACAGCAGCAACTTACCACAGGTCAATGCAAATTTTTATATCACCAATCTAAGAGATAGATATCTTTATTAGTCACATGTACATCAAAGCACGCAGTGAAATGCATCTTTTGCGTAGAATGTTCTGGGGGCAGCCCACAAGTGTCGCCACGCTTCCGGCGCCAACGTAGTATGCCCACAACTTCCTAAACCGTACGTCTTTGGAATGTGGGAGGAAACCAGAGCACCCGGAGGAAATCCATGCAGACACGGGGAGAATGTACAAACTCCTTACAGGCAGCAGCGGGAATTGAACCCAGGTCATTGGTGCTGTAAAGTGTTACGCTAACCACTACACTACTGTACACTACTCCCACCTTACTTCATCTAATCCAATAAATATTCCATTTGATTCTGCATAGATGTAACTAACTTCTGCTAAATGCATCCAATTTCTGTTAACTTAGGTTTATGTTAACTTAGGTTTATGTTAACTTACATTTGTCGTGTTCGTAATGCACTGTGCTGCAAAAGGCTAATTTTCATGGCATTTCTACCCTGTATATGTATGCCTTTGACAATGGCTCAAGTTCAAGTTCATTCATACCAACAACTCCAAGAAGTCTCTACAGAACAGGCCAAGAAACTGAGGGGCAAAAATTAAGCTGTCTCACCATCATCGCGGCAGACGGAGGAAGGTGTGATTAGTGTGACAAATTCACTGAGGCAGTTTCCAATACAAATATAGTAATAGAAATATAATTAATTCTTTTACAGTTAAAAATTAAGTGCATGTAGATCCAACTATAAGAGGAGATAAATTACAAACATAAATGTTTGCAAAACAGGCACCTGGAATAAATGAGAGTATCCAGCCATTAAAGTGCCGAGGTTTGAGACAGGTGAGACAGCATGGCCACTTTATTATGTTAGAATAAGGTATGGGCATTGCGAGTGTAAGACGTTATGTATTGCCCACCACTAATTGCCTTCCAATTTGACTATTTGTCAAGCCGTTTCAAAGAGCAATTAAGAGTCAACCAATTGGGAGCCACAAAATGGACAAACGGCAGATTCCCTTCCCCAGTTCACATTAGTGAACCAGATGGTATTAAAATGTCCATCTGCTAGCTTCAACAGACTGCAACATTAAAAGCTTTTTTTTGTACCAGACTTATTTAACTACCCAAATCTTAACTCCCCAGCTACCTTGGTGGGATACAAACTTGCTTCGCTGGATCACTGGTCCAGACATCTGGATAATAGTCAAGAAACCTCAGCCAGTGCAGGCTCATTTCTCATTCATCTAGCTGAAGTTTGACACAAAGTTTGGGGAAATATTATTGATGGACTAGATGAGAGAAAATAATTTTAAAGTAATGAAAACAGCAAAGCATGCAAGAATCAGAACAAAATGAAATCCCTCGTGATTATTGCAGTCAGATTGACATCACAGAACTGACCAAACAGAAAACCAATGGGACATTTTTTATGCCTAACCTACATAGCTATGGCAACATCTTCTTCCTGTGAGTGGGCACAACCCAGAATAATACCACAAGCACGGATTTTGCAGCAGTAAGGCATTTAACACCATCTGTGAGCTTAACATGCATGTTTAGGTTTTTATTTTTTGTCACAAGTTTACGAGAGTGCTGACGATTTACTTTGCAGTGGAGGTAGACGGTGCATCCAGTACCCATGAGAACGAGAGAAGCTACAGTGAAAACCCTTCACAAGGTTTCACAACTGTGACAGAGGAAGCACAGAGAAGTAAAATGTAAAGGCAGAAAACCGCAGATGGGGAAAATCTGAATTGAAAACAAAACACAGAAGACACTCAGCAGATCAGGCAACATCCATGGAGAGAGAAACAGGATTAACCTTTCAGGTCAATGATCTTTTAGAGCTGGCATAGACACTATTTATTATTCATCTAAAATTGCCCTATGTCACTTCAAAGAGCAAACCAAGGGTTAAACATATTGTGGGTCTGGGAGTCACACACTGGGCAAGGATGACATTAGAAACTGGGAATTTCCTAGGAGTGAATATCACCAATAGACTGTCCTGGTCCAACCATGTAGATGCCACGCCCAAGAAAGCTCACCAGTGCCTCTACTTCCTCAGGAGGATAAAGAAGTTTGGCATGTCCTCTCTGACCCTCACCAATTTTTATGGATGCATCATAGAAAGCATCCTATCTGGATGCATCACAGCCTGGTACGGCAACTGCTCTGCCCAGGACAAGGAACTGCAGAGAGATGTGGACACAGCTCAGCACATCACAGAAACCAGATTCCCCTCCATGGACTCTGTCTACACTTCTCGCTGCCTCGGTAAAGCAGCCAACATAATCAAAGACCCCACCCACCCCGGGCATTCTCTCTTCTCCCCCTCCCATCGGGCAGAAGATACAAAAGCCTGAAAGCACGTACCACCAGGCTCAAGGACAGCTTCTATCCCGCTGTTATAAGACTACTGAACGGTCCCATAGTACGATAAGATGGACTCTTGACCTCATAACCTACCTCGTTATGACCTTGCACCTTATTGTCTGCCTGCACTGCACTTTCTCTGTAACTGTAACACTTTATTCTGCACTCTGTTGTCTTACCTTGTACTACCTCAATGCACTGTGTAATGAAATGATCTGTATGGATGGTTTGCAAGACAGGTTTTTCACTATACCTCAGTACACGTGACAATAACAAACAAATTCCTACTGTGGAATGGTCACTGACCTGAAAAGTTAACTCCAGACCCTCACCACAGGAGGTGCTTGACCTGTTGAGTGTAGTTGAATTAAATATCAAATCATGAAGGAAGTGGGAAAGATTGTGTCTTCTAAATTAAGTATTGAAAACATTACAACATTAACACTGGAGGGAATGAAATTGCACACATACCAGGTAATGTTCAGCACCAGTGTCTAACTGGCAGCAGCAATCATCAATCTTAAAGGGTCACATACGCATGCAATGAGAAGACTCAACTTCTGGTGGGTTTGATGCATGGATCCCACATGGTATGAAATTGCTGCATCCCATTTAACGGATTTCAGATGGTACCACAGAGAAGGGCACTTCAGGATCAGAATCAGGCTTTTTATCACTGACTTACATGATGTGCAATTTGTTGTTTTGTGACAGCAGTACAGCGCAAGACATAAAAATCTATAAATTACAAAAATAAATAGTGCAAGAAAAGGAATAATTAGGTAGTATTCACGGGTTCATGGACCATTCAGAAATCTGATGGCAGAGGGGAGGAAGCTGTTCCTGAATCGTTGAGTGTAGGTCTTCAGGCTCCTGTACCTCCTCCCCGATGGTAGTAACGAGAAGAGGGCATGTCCCGGGTGGTGAGGGTCCTTAGTGATGGATGCTGCCTTCTTGAGACACTGCCTCTTGAAGATGTCCTCAATGGTGGGGAGGGTTGTGCCTGTGATGGAGCTGGCTGAGTCTACAACCCTCTGCAGCCTTTGCCTTAGGCACTTTGCAAATTTCACTTTCAAACTACTTTATCAAAGTGTCTGGTAGAAACCTTTGCTTACAGTTTAAAAAGCACCAACAATATCCATTCCCAATGCAATCACGTTGTTTGTGCGCCTCACCCAATGCAGGCGGACCCCGTGTTATGTGGGGGGGGGATGCGTTCCTAGAGAACTGTCCATAGAGATTTTCCGTAACGTGAAGCTGCATCACTTGTGCACACATCAAGAAAGACGAGTTGAAACAAAAATTGCATTGATGCTTTATCACACAAATTCCGTGAGTGCAAATTTTATTCCGTATTTCAAAGATCTGGGTAGTGATTTGTGAGTTCTGCAAGGCAAACTTCCGTTACCCAAACGGCCATAACATGGGGGTCGGCTGCATGTCAAAATTTTCCAATTGAAATGTTGCGCTACACATTGAATAATCCTTGTGTCTGATTACTTCTCCTATGAACATACGATGCACGGTCATCAAAAGCCAGCTATGGTCCAAAAGTGACAGTAAATCTGATGCAACTTACACCGACAAACCGTGGTCCTCTTTGCTAACAGTTAATGCTAACTCAAGGTTAGCAAAGGGGACCACAGTTAAAATGCAATCTTCCTTGCAACATGTATCATAGAGTCATAGAGCAATACAGCATGAACACAGGCCCTTCGGCCCAACCAGTCCATGCCAACCACAGTGCCCACCCAGCTAGTCCCAATTTCCTGCATTCGGCCCCTATCCCTCCAAGCCCCGTCCCTCCATGTACCTATCCAAGTGCTTCTGAAATGACACTATTGTACCTGCCTCACCCACTACCTCTGGCAGCTCGTTCCATATACTCACCACCCTCTGCGTGAAAAAGTTGCCCCTCAGGTCCCTTTCAAATCTTTCCCCACTCACCCTAAACCTATGCCCCCTAGTTTTGGACTCCCCTACCCTGGGGAAAAGACTGTTACCATCCACCTTATCTATGCCTCTCATAGTTTTAAACACTTCTATAAGGTCGCCCCTCATTCTCCTACGTTCCAAGGAATAAACACCCAGCCTGGCCAACCTCTCCCTGTAATTCAGGGCCTCGAGTCCTGGCAGCATCCTTGTAAATCCTTTCTGCACTCTTTCCAGTTTAACCACATCTTTCCTATAAAAGGGCGACCAAACCTGTACACAGTGCTCCAAGTGTGGCCTCACCAACAAATTATACAACTGCAACATAATGTCCCAACTCCTGTACTCAGTGCCCTGACTGATGAAGGCCAGCGTGCTAAATGCCTTTTTCACCACCCAGTCTACCTGTGATGCCGCTTTCAACAAAAAAGCTATATCAAAATGCTATATATCCTATGACTGGCTCATTGGTGTTATTACTTACAAATTACTATATTCTGAAGTTTAAAATCCAATGTTAATAGCAGATTACCTCATCACATATGAAATAATCAACTTCACTCACCTGGGCATGAGAGATCAAATGAGAGACACCAATGGTATTCTAGATTGCCAGCCCGGAAGCAGAACATCCATTTGCCAAGTTATTATGACTTAACTGTGTGGAGCCACTCTGGAATAAACAGATTAAACAGTCCATTAGACAAAGCAAATGGAAGGAATGAGCAAGAGCAAAGACTGGAAACTTAGATATCTTTATCTTTATTGGTCACGTGTACATCGAAACACACAGTGAAATGCATCTTTTGTGTAGAGTGTTCAGGGGGCAGCCCGCAAGTGTCACCATGTTTCCAGCGCCAACATAGCATGCCCACAACTTCCTAACCTGTACGTTTTTGGAATGTGGGAGGAAACCGCACCACCTGGAGGAAACCCACGCAGACACGGGGAGAACATACAAACTCCTGACAGACAGCGGCATGAATTGAACCTGGGTCACTGATGCTCCAGAAATTCTTTCAGCGCAATGTGGCTTCAAACCTCTACTCGCCCACTGAAAGAGTACGATTCATGCCACATGTAAAATACTTATCAGAACATCTCTAGTTGTACATGGATCCTGTAAATAATCAAGCTACACAACTCCCTGAAAAGCAAAAAAAAATCTGCAGATCGTAGAAATTGGAAATATGAAACCGAAAATGCCAGTAAATCAGTCAGCATCTGGGGAGAAGTAAACAGTTAACATTTCAGGTTAACGACTTCAGAAATGGGAGGGAAACTCCTTTTGAAATTTATCTGAAACTATCTGATTAAAAAAAATAGCATGGGTTCCTCACAAAAGTTTTTGAAAACAGTATCCTGGCACATAGCCAATGTGCCATTAAAAGATGAATCCACATTTGCTTGGTTGAGGAGTTAGAAACAAGCATCTGGGTCAACTGCAGAGGTCACATGAGTCGGGCAGCAAACTGAATTCTGAACTGTTGACAAGCGCTGAGAAACTTTATTCACTTCACATTTTTTTTTGCTCTGGATGCTTCACTGGTAGCTCCACTAGTTGTACAGCACAGCCAGGAGCAAAAGAGGTCTTGCATATGAATGCAATGTGCTGGAGGACATTGAAGGATGAGGGAAGGGGTTATTCCCACCCTACTCTCCTCCCACCCAAACCCTCACTGAAGTCTAGAGGTGGTCAAGTTCCGACTTCCAACTCTCCAAGGAAGAAAGTAACTTGAAGAGAAACTTAGATGAGGAAAGTGCAACCTTCCATTCTCTTCTTCCTCACTGAGTATAGTTGGGAGTTGCCATTGTATAAGTCGTTGGCGAGGCTGCACTTGGAGCACTGTGTACAGTTTTGGTCACCCTGTTATAGGAAAGACATGGGCAGGCACGGTAGTGTAGTGGTTAGCGTAACGCTATTACAGGGCCAGCGACCTGGGTTCAATTCCAGCGGCTGTCTGTGAGAAGCTTGTACGTTCTCCCCGTGTCTGTGTGGGTTTCCTCCGGGTGCTCCAGTTTCCTCCCGCATTCCAAAGACGTACGGGTTAGGAAGTTGTGGGCATGCTATGTTGGCGCTGGAAGCGTGGCGACACTTGCGGGCTGCCCCCAGAACACTCTATGCAAAAGATGCATTTCACTGTGTGTTTCAATATACATGTGACTAATAAAGATATCTTATCTTAAACTGGAAAGCGTGCATAAAAGATTTATGAGGATGTTGCCAGGACTAGAGGGCCTGAGTTATAGGGAGAGGTTGGCCAGGCTAGGTCTTTATTCCTTGGAACTTATGACAATGAGAGGCGACCTTATAGACATATTTAAAATTCTGAGAGGCATAGATAAGGTGGATGGTAACAGTCTTTTCCCCAGGGTAGGGGAGTCCAAAACTAGGGGGCATAGGTTTAGGGTGAGAGGAAAAAGATTTGAAAGGGACCTGAGGGGCAACTTTTTCACGCAGAGGGTGGTGAGTATATGGAACGAGCTGCCAGAGGAAGTGGGTGAGGCAGGTACAAAAGTATCATTTAAGAAGCACTTGGATAGGTACATGGAGGGGCGGGGCTTGGAGGGATATGGGCTGAACACAGGAAATTGGGACTAGCTGGGTGGGCACTGTGTTTGGCATGGACTGGTTGGACCGAAGGGCCTGTATCTGTGCTGTTATGCTCTACGACTCTTTGACTCATATGCTTATCCAACCTCCCCTTAACATACTATATAACTCCTCTACTGGTGTGTCCACATTCTCACAATTTTTGGGCAAGGATCATCTGAATATCTCCATCAGATTTCTTGGTGACTATCCTGGAATGGTAGTCACTAGTTATACTCATCCCCAGAAGTGCAACATTTTCTCTGTACTCACTGTCAAAACCTTTCATAATTATAAAGGCTGCCATTGAATCATCTCTTTTGAGAAGAGAGATACAATTTGATCATCCTGACAATAATATTATATACACTCAGTCAGCCTGATGCCCATCATATTTTAGCCAGGGTCAATGAAGGATTGGACCTTGATGTAGTCACAGAATTATTCAGCATGGAAACAGGTCCTCCAGCCTGAGTCATCCATGCTGACCAAGATGTCTACTGAGCCAGTCCTTGATGCACAAGAGCTATCCCGCACACCCTTCCTAAGCTCCCCGCCTGGTCATGCAGGACAGCAGTACAAACAGAAAGCACAGGTTTCAAAGAATTATCACCCTCAGAAAAAGACTTTGCTTCACTACAGTCTTAAATAACCACGTAATCCACGAAAAGACAGGCGTGGCATTCGCACTTGTTTGGGTTTAAACTGCACCTTTGATTTGGAGAAAGTGTGTGGAGCTGAAGTTGGTTAATGAGAGGATGAATCAGATTATAAAGCTTAATCTCACCTTAATCCCCCCACTACTTCACCCCAGAGGAATTGCCTGTTCCACCGACTGCCATCTCCCACTATCTGTTACGAGCTGAGACTAAACTTGTTTGTTTCCTTCCCAGTTCTGATGATCTCAGATTTGAAACATTCACCGTTTCTTTTTCCACACATGACATCCAACCTGCCAAGTTTTTCCAGCTGTTTCTGATTTATTGTCAGATAGGACGTTGGTTGTGGCCCCAACCGTGACCAGATGGTACGTTGGTTGTGGCACCAATCATGACCAGATGGTATATTGGTTGTGGCCCCAACCGTGATCAAACAAGTGAAGGAATGGAACTTCTGGGCTTAATAACATCAGTTTGCAACCAGACTTGCCCCTGACAGTTTGCACTCTTCTCCTAATGCCATTTCATTTCAGCCGAAAGCAGGTCTGCAGTGTGGATTTCCTGGCTCCCTTGATGTACAGCAGCTCCCTGCTTGACAGTAGATTAACTGCAACCATGCAATTTCAACTCCAGAACAACTTCCAGTAAAAGTGTGGATGACTAGTCAGCACCTGATAATTGGAGCTTTGATACTAGCACAAGACCAGTTAAGTGCTCAGTATTTGTTAGCTAACAAGCACTTTGTGTGCAACGACAGAAATCAAGGCCCTGTGGCTTTTTGAAAAGTACACGATTCACAAATAGAAACTCAATACAAAATCTCTTTCCTGTGTGGTCACGAAAAGCGGGCACAGGTCACTTGCCCGGCACACCTGAACACATTTAATCAAGGGGAAAATTTCTCGGCTATTTGTAAAAACTACATAGAACCACAATAGTCTCTGGTCTTTACATATACCCAATTACTGGACACATTGCAAAATAAAACTATTCCTTACAAGGTGCCTTTATCAGTTAAAATGCATGTTTGACTCGGATGATGATGTACATGTTGCACATGGGGCAGACTTGTTACTAAATATTTCAATATCACCATCATCACTGGGTCATAACTGAAACCACCATCAAAATAAATACCAGCTAAATTGTATAACGTTTGTGAATTGATACAAACTGTGGTTTAGACAAGATTTCCAAGCAGTTCAGTTCTGTAAACAGTAGCGTATCTTCCTTAACGTGGTGTTAATTTGCAATGTGGAATGTTTCCAGCATTTTCTGTTTTTATTTCCGGTTTAGGGCATAGAACAGACAGTACAGCACAGGCCCCTTGGCCCACGGTGTCTGTGCATCCAGGATGCCAGTCGAAACTAATCTCATCTGCCTGCACACGGTCAATATCCCTCCAGTCTCTGCCTGTCTAAATGGCCCTTAAACATTGCGATTGCATCTGCTTCCACTACCTCCCTGCTGCATGTTCCAGGCACTTAACACTCCCTGTAAAAAAAAATTGACTCGTAAAAAAAATTACTAGCTTGTTCTCTTATTGCCCCCGTTTTGAATGGTGTTAGACCAGAAATAATTCAATTTCTGTTTACACTGATGCTGCCTGACTTGCTGAGTGTTTGCAACATTTTTCAATTTTAAGATTAATACTACAATTAAGGACACTCCAATAATGCACATAACCCCAATAATACCTGCTAAAACCCAATTCTCCAAGTAGTGCGAGCAGTTGAAAGCACTTACAAAACCACTGAGTGTTAAAATTTGTCATAAAACATGAGACACTTAATTCTTTACAAGACCAAAGGGATATTTGTAATGTGGGGGAAACGAGTTAAGCACCTACCAGCTGAACTTGACTTATGTGACAATGAAATTAAAATATATGCCACGTACAGAAATAAATTTGGTGCCATGTAAAAACAAAATGATTTGTCATTCAAGCTCACAGAATATAAAAGGGAACCCTAAACCGATACAGCTGGGATACAAAAGCTAACAGAGTTATTCCAGCTTCTGCAGTCTCTTGTGTCTCCCCACAGAATTATGCTTTGTTTGAGGGATGTAATATAGGGGAACGAGAGGTGTGCTGAGACCCCCGCCACTGAGTATGCGGCAGTGGTGTACCATGCGACACCCCTCCCTGGATGAGCTGTGAATGGAGCCCATGGACAACGTCCCACAGTCTAGGCCGGATCCTCCCTCCCTCCTTACCGGCACAGATCCTCGGGGGGGGGAGCCGCAGGGTGACTGGGGGGTGGGAGATACAGGGGATCCTCAGTGTCCCACTGTTGTGGTGGGACGCACGGGACATCATTGTGGCTGCTGCTTCCTGCTGTGCTTTATAAGCATTGAATATGTAGTGGTTAGTGTAATGCTTTACAGCGCCAGCGACCCAGGTTCAATTCCGGCCGCTGTCTGTAAGGAGTTTGTACGTTCTCCCCATGTGTCTGCGTGGGTTTCCTCCGGGTGCTCCGGTTTCCTCCCACATTCCAGAGATGTACGGGTTAGGAAGCTGTGGGCATGCTATGTTGGCGCTGGAAGCGTGGCGACACTTGCGGGCTGCCCCCAGAACACTCTGCGCAAAAGGTGCATTTCACTGTGTGTTTTGTTATACATGTGACTAATGAAGCTATCTTATCTTGTCTTAAAGTTAAAGCAGAAATAAGCTTCCCATATGAACCTTATGACTCTGATTAAACAGTATTGAACTTCATACTATAGACAGGGTTAATATGGGTCCATTTTATTCACACAAGGACAACAGGTGGTTCCAGTGCCAGTGATCCTGGCTTCCAGAGCTGTCTGTGTGCATATTCTTCTACAATTTCATGGTTTCCCTGGGTGCTCCGGGTCCCTCCAAGGTAGTTTACTTGGGTAACATCAATTAGCCCCAGTGTAGGTAAGTGGATGGGAAGCGTTGATGGGCACGTGAGAGAGGATAGGTCACATCAAAATAAGTGGGGGAATGGAACTGATGGAGAGGCAGCACAGACCCGATGGATCAAATAAACACCTTCTATGTTGTACAGAAATACACAAAATATGTTATTGCAAAAGAGATGTAAAAATTAGTGAATAAACTACATGGTCCTTTTTCTTTGGAAAGAAACAGTCTGATATGGCAGCGCTTAAAGTCACAGAACGATGGGATGAGAAAGGGAGAAGAAGCTTTGCTCCTTCTGTCCTTCTGGGTGTCAAAACCATTGGAAGTGGTCACAGGTTCATGGTTAAATGCAAGTGATTAAGCAGTGAGCACAGTAAATTCCTTCATACAGAATTGAGACCAAAAATATCACCAATTTCCCCAAGAGGACTAGCAGTCATGTTAAAAACTAGATCATTCAAGAATGGACAGGTAAATGATCGAAGAGATTATAGAATATGAAGGAATACAAACAGAACCATTTTCTTGAGTGGAGGACAAAATCCCAAGGCTTGTTGGACCAACTGTCTGGGGAAAGGTTAATGGCATAAAAGAATAACAAGAATTCACAGCATAGGTAAAAGGGTGCAGAGAAGATCTACAAGGAAGCTGCCTGGCTTGGAAAAACATGTCTTATGAGGAGAGGCTGAGCGAGTTAGGGCTTTTCTCTTTGAAGCAACGGAGGATGAGGGGTGACTTGATAGAGGTGTATAAGATTATGAGAGGCGTAGACAGAGTGGACAGCAGCATCTTTTCCCCAATACTAGAGGTCACCCGTTTGAGATGCATGGAGGAGAGTTCAGGGGAGATGTCAGAGATAGGTTTTTGTTTTACACAGAGAGTGGTGGGTGCCTGGAACACACTGCCGGGGGTGGTGGGAGGGGCCGGTACAATGGGGTAATTTAAGAGACTCTTAGATAGACACATGGATGAAAGAAAAGTAGAGGGTTATGGGAGGTGAAGTAGAGAGGGGAATAGATTGAATGGGGATAAGGTTTATATAGGTTGGCACAACATCGTGGGCCGAAGGGCCCGTACAGAACTGTACTGTTCCATGTTCTATGAGAGCAAGAAAGGAATTAGTTATTAAAGTCAGAGGTTGTGGTATCTTGAAAAGAAAATAGTATTCTCCTCACCATTTCTTCTGAAACTAAAAGTTTGACCTCTTAAGATATTATTATTTGTATGCTGGGAACTAATTAATTGACCAAAGGGTTCACAGAGGTGACGGAATGCCAGACACCTAAAGTGGGACAAACCTACGCATGTATGGTTGTTGATTATGTGCACTAATAGTCTGGATGTCTCATGGCACATTGAGGTGGCAGTTTCTCTGACATGTGTGATTGTTTTTTTGCTAAAAGTGAAATGCAGTAACAATAAGGGCAAAGTCTAACTGCTAACCAAACAGATGTTGGAGGTCAGATTACAAGGAGGTGAAGGAATAACAACCTATATTGTGTGTAGGCAGTTTACAGCCTTCTAGCCTCCATATTCAACCACGTCACATTATAACCAGTACTTCTTGGGAGGCAGAGCTGGCAAGTAGTTCAATTCTGACAACTCTGAGAAGCCATCCTTCATTTCTTCACCTATTCCCAGCCTCTTTTGCCCTACACTGTGAAGTTGCCACTTTATTCTTTCCCAGAATTTAATTTTTGTTCTTTTCACCCTTCCCTGTGTTGTGCTTGCTTTAAGTTTTCATTTCAAATCTGGAGCATCGACATTAGTTGTGTTTTTGAAAGACTGCAAGTGCTATTTTGGTCGGAGAGCTTGACAGATAGGTTGGTGCTAATTTTTCTATTGGATACCAACAATTTAAAACAGATTTGCATCTGTGATTGCTTTATACACCATTTGGACATCTTATGGCACTGCTCAAGTCAAAATCTAGCCTCTCAGGAAAGGACAATATAGCAAACGATATCTACTGCATTTCCTAAAGTGGAACCAGGTTTAAAATCCTTTGTCCTACAATGTAACTGCTGTAAGCAGATATGCCCAAATCATTATCTGCAGTTGCTGTAGAATTTTTCTTGTGGGTACCAAAAGCCAATGGAAGATGGTGCTTCAGGGAAAGATCAACATATGGAATTTGGCAGGAGGTGCTAAGAATCAAATGGCATACATTTAAAGAATATGTGGAAAAGGTCTCTTACTCAAGAACATTAATGTAACAATGAAATCATGTGAATCTGGAAATCTTCAGCTGAAAATCTATTACTGACCCAGATCTGTCATCAAATGGAATGTCATAACTAGGAGTGCCAATCAAAACAAAATGGCAAGAAGTTATCAGGGCAGTACAAAAACAATGCATTCACAGTACATGCTATTTTCAATAATAACTAAATCTCTCCAGCATAACAGTTAATTTTATAAAATGCTCCATCATGTGATTGGTTCTCCATTTTTCTGTTGTGCAGTGATTTAAAATATAAATGCTATGGACATTTTTACTCATTTACATTGTTAAAGATGGTATCAAATCTAAAGAAAAATCATACGAAGGTACAAAGACTGATAGCAAGTCAGAAGATTGAACTGAATATAATAACAGTATAAATTAAAAGATTAATAAGGAAGGGAAAAAATAGTACTAGACAAAGCCAGGCAGAAATAAAAAGATAGTAAATTTCCATAGATATTTAAAAAAAGGCTGAAGTGTTAGTCTCACAGAAAGCAAGCCTGGGGAATTAGCGATGGACAATCAAAGTCAAAAGTCAAAGTTGAGTTTATTATCATATGCACAAGTCCATGTGTGCACAGGTGCAATGAAAAACTTACTTGCAGCAGCATCACAGGCACATAGCATCAGATAAGCAGCATTCACAAGAAAAACAAATTAAACCAAAATTATACACAATTTTTACAAGAAAGAACATAATTAGAACAAAAAAGTCTATTTTAGTGCAAAGTAGTCATAGTGTTGCTAAATTGTAGTGATTAGGGTTTTACTGGTTGGTTGAAAAACTGAATTGTTGAAGGGAAGTAGCTGATAAAGGAAATACCTAAATTGAACAGGTTTTTTGCATCAGTCTTTACTGTAGAGGATACAAACAACACCTCAAAAAAAGCTGTAAATTTGGAGGGGAGGGGGTTTTAAAAAAAAAGGAAAAGTACAAATCACCAAGGAAGTACCACAGAGCAAATTATTGGATTTCAACGCAGCATTTATAAGGTTACAACAAAAGTTACTGCGGACAATAAAAGTTCAGATCGGGCAAATGGAGTCTAATATGGAAAAAACTGTTGTTAATCTTAGCAGGAAAAATAAAAAGTTTTAAAATGGTGAGAGGTTGCAGATATATCTGCCTACTTTAATGCTGAACTCACAACAGGCCAACATGCAAGTAGAGTGAACAAACAAGTCAGACTGCATGGAGACAGGCTCTGCAGCCAACGAGTCAGCTATAGGGTGCCGATCTCTGGCTGGTATCACGTTATAAGCTGGTTATCAAGTACCAATCTCGATGTGATCTATCTGGATTTCAGTAAGGCCTTTGATAAGGCTCCACATGGTAGGCTGCTCTGGAAGGTTAGTTCACATGGAATCCAGGGAGAGCTGGCTAATTGGATACACAATTGGCTTGACGGTAGGAAACAGGGGGTGACAGTGGAAGGTTGTTTCTCGGACTGCAGGCCATGACTAGTGGTGTGCCTCAGGGGGTGGTGCTGGGCCCATTGTTGTTTGTCATCTATATCAACGATTTGGATGAGAATATACAAGGCATGGTTAGTAAGTTTGCGGATGACACTAAAATAGGTGGTATTGTCGATAGTGAAGGAGATTATCAAAAATTACAGGGGGATCTTGATCAGCTGAGTAAGTGGGCCAAGGAATGGCAAATGGAGTTTAATTCAAATAAGTGAGAGGTGTTGCATTTTGGAAAGTCAAATCAAAGTAGGACTTTCACAGTGAATGGCAGGCCATGGGGTGGGGGGGGGGGGCGCTGCTGTAGGAGATGATATCTTTCTTAGTCACATGTGCATCGAAACACACAGTGAAATGCATTTTTTTTGCGTAGAGTGTTCTGGGGACAGCCTGCAAGTGTCGCCACGCTTCTGGCGCCAACAAAGCATGCCCACAGCTGCCTAACTTGTACGTCTTTGGAATGTGGGAGGAAACCGGAGCACCCGGAGGAAACCCATGCAGACACGGGGAGAACGTACAAATCCCTCACAGACAGTAGCCGGAATTGAACCCAGGTCGCTGGCGCTGTAGAGCATTACACTAACTGCTACACTACCATAAACAGAGGGACCTTAGAGTTCAGGTACATGGTTCCCTTAATGTGGCATCACATTTGGACAAACTGGTGAAGAAGGCTTTTGGTACGCTGGCCTTCATCAGTCACAGCACTGAATATAGAAGTTGGGAGGTTATGTCGCAGTTGTATAAGAGGCCACACTTGGAGTATGTGTTCAGTTTTGGTCACCCCGTTATAGGAAAGAGGTTATTAAATTGGAAAATGATTGAGTTATAGGGAGAGGCTGGACAGGTTAGAACTTTTTTCCTTGGAGCATAGGAGAATGAGCGGTGATCTTATAAAGGTACATAAAATTATGAGGGGCATAGATAGGGTGAATGCACTTAGTCTTTTCCCCAGGGTTGGGGAATCAAGAACCAGAGGGCATAGGTTTAAGGAGAGGGGAGAGATTTAATAGGAACTTGAGGGGCAACTTTTTACACAGAGGGTGGTCACTATATGGAACGAGCTGCCAGAGGAAGTGGCTGAGGCAGGTACAATAACAACTTTTAAAAGACAGTTAGAAAGGTCCATGGATTGGAAAGGTTTAGAAGGTTATGGGCCAGATGCTGGCAAATGGGACCAGCTTGGATGGGGCACCTTGGTCAGCATGGACCAGTTGGGCCGAAGGCCTATTTCCGTGCTG
Source organism: Pristis pectinata (assembly GCF_009764475.1). Lineage (NCBI taxonomy): Eukaryota > Metazoa > Chordata > Chondrichthyes > Rhinopristiformes > Pristidae > Pristis > Pristis pectinata. The sequence goes on along the minus strand of NC_067409.1, from coordinate 112,828,597 downwards.
TACGACTATCAATACAAAATCCCATTTTCCAGCACTTGGTCTATAACTGCTACGAAATAGTGTTTCAACTGGTTATTTAAACACTTGAATGTTGTGAGAGTATCTGTCTCCTCTGCCTCCTCCAGCAGTGTGTTCCAAAGAATAGTTACAGAATCAGGGTTATGCAGCAGGCTCTTCAGGCACCAGCTCCACACCCACCAGTGGGCACCCACCCATATTAATCCCACCTTCTAGCACTTGACCCAATGCCTTCTATGCCAAGCTGATTCAACTGCTCATCTAGTTACCTCTTCAATGCTGTCAGTGAATCTGCTTCAACCAAAGGTCCCCCTCAGAATCTCTTACCCATTACCCTAAATCTATGTTTTTTTGTTTTATTCACCTCTGGTAGGGGAAGTTTCCTGCAGGATCCCCTATCTATAACCCCTCAAACTTTATATACCTCAATCACGTCCCCTCTTAACCTCCTCAGCTCCAGAGAAAACACACCCACCCTCTTCAGTCTCTCTTTGTAACTGAAACACTCCATCCCAGGCAACAAGCTCGTGAATCCTGCCAGAGGAAGCTGTAGAGACAAGTACAATTACAATGTTTAAAACACATTTGGACAGGTACATGGATAGAAAAGGTTTAGAGGAATATGGGCCAAACGGGATTAACTCGGATAAACATCTTGGTCGGCATGGACCAGGTTGGGCTGAAGGGCCTGTTTCCATGTTGTATAACTATGACTCTATGAATCTCTTGTGCACCCTCTCCACCACCATCACATCCGTCCCACAGTGTGGTGACTAGAACTGCATGCAGTATTCCACCTGACGTCACACCAATGTTTTAAAGCTGGAGAATAACCTCCTGGCTCTTGTATTTAATGCCCCAACCAATGAAGGCCAGTGTCCTACATACCTTCATAAGCACATTATCTACCTGTGCTGCCACCTTCAAGGATCATTGGATTCACATGCCAAGGTCCCTCTGTTCCTCAGTACTCCTCGGATCTTACCATTCATGGTCTATGTCCTAGCCTCATTGATACTCCTAACATGCATCACATCACACTTGTCAGGATCAAACTCCATCTGCCATTTCACCAACACATCAATATCACCCTAACGACCAATCACCATCCAGTGTCAACAATTCTGCCAATCTTCATGTTATCTACAATCTTACTGATCATGCCACCTAGATGCACATCATTCATGTACATTACAACCAGTAAAGGTCCCAGCACCGATCCTTGTGGAACACCACCAGTCACGGGCATCCAATTACAAAAACAGCCCTCTATCTGTCTCCTATTAACAAGCCAATTTTGGATCCAACTTCCCCTGGATCCCATAGGCCCAACCTTTTGGACCAGCCTCCCATGTGGCAACTTGAAGGCCTTACTGAGGAACATGTAAGCCACATCAACTGCACTGACCTCGGCGACACACTTTGTTACCTCCTCAAAAGATGTAACCAGGTTGGTCATACAAGATCTGCCCTTGACAAAGTCATGCTGGCCATCTCTGATCAGTCTCCGCCTTTCCACAGTTGAAATTCTTCGTCCTACTCCTTACCTTAAACCAATGCCCTCTGGTTAGAGACGCTTCTGCAAAGAGGAGACGTTTCTCACCATCTATGCCCCCGAATTTGGACTCTGAAGTATTTGCTGTCAAACTGCACCTGGAATTCTATCACACTGTGATCACTATTCCCTACAGGATCCTTAATTACAAGATCTCCTACTAATCCTACCTAATTACACACAATTATACCTGAAATAACCTATTCATAGGTGGGTTCTGTAACATATTCCTCCAAACAATAAATAAAATTGGTAAATTGGTTTATTATTGTCACTTGTACCGAGGTACAGTGAAAAACTTGTCTTGCATATTGTTCATACAGATCAATTCTTAACAACAGTGCATTGAGGTAGTACAGGGTAAAACAATAACAGAATGCTGAATAAAGTGTTACAGTTACAGAGAAAGTGCAGTGCAGGCAACAATAAGGTGCAAGGGCCATAACGAGGTAGATTGTGAGGTCAGGAGTCCATCTTATCGTTCCATTCATGGTTTATGTCCTAGCTTCATTGATACTCCTAACATGCATCACGTCACATGGGGACCATTCAATAGTCTTCTAACAGCGGGATAGAAGCTGTCCTTGAGACTTTCAAGCTTTTGTATCTTCTGCCCAATGGGAGGGGGGAGAAGAGAGAATGTCCGGGTTTCCTCTTCCATGCTACCCCTGCCAGATCAGAATCAGAACCAGGTTCATTATCACTGATGCATGTCAGGAAATGTGTTGTTTTGCGGCAGCAGTACAGTGCAAGACATAAAAATTCCTATAAGTTACAAAATAAATAAATAGCGCAAAAGAGGAATAATGAGGTAGTGTTCATGGGTTCATGGACTGTCCAGAAATCTGATGGCGGAGGGGAAGAAGCTGTTCCTAAATCATTGAGTGTGGGTCTTCAGGCTCCTGTACCTCCTCCCTGACCAATAGCAAACTAAAATCACTCCTGATAATTTCAGTTCCCTTCTCAGACACTTGTTCCCCATTTGTGCTTTGTCTGATCAAGAGGCAACACTTGAGGTCTGTAGACCTCTCGACATGCACCTTCTTTCCCCTGCTGTTTCTTATTTCCATCAACTTGATTCTACATCACAATCCACTGCACATACATCACTACTCATGACCGTACTGATGTCATCGTTGACTAACGACAGTACACAACCTCTCATTTTTGTTGCCTATTATTTTGGAATGTTGGTGGGGTTGTGGAGTTGAGTTTACAATCAGGTCAGTCATCGTACTGAATGACAGGGCAGACTCATGGGGAAAAGTGGTCGACTTCTACCTTGTTTGCAAATGATACCACTGTTGTAGGCCATACCTCAAACAGCGATGAGTCTGAGTACAGGAAGGAGATAGAGAGCTTAGTGGAATGGTGTCATGACAACAACCTTTCCCTCAATGTCAACAAAACTAAAGAGCTGGTCATTGACTTCAGGAAAGGGGGCGGTGTACATGCACCTGTCTACATCAATGGTGCTGAGGTCGAGAGGGTTGACAGCTTCAAATTCCTGGGAGTGAATATCACCAACAGCCTGTTCTGGTCAAATCACAAAGATGCCACGGCCAAGAAAGCTCACCAGCGCCTCTACTTCCTCAGGAGGCTAAAGAAATTTGGGTTGTCCCCTTTGACTCTCACCAACTTTTACCGATGCACCACAGAAAGCATCCTATCTGGATGTATCACGGCTTGGTACGGCAACTGCTCTGCCCAGGACCACAAGAAGCTGCAGAGAGTTGTGGACACAGCCCAGCGCATCACGGACACCAGCCTCCCCTCCTTGGACTCTGTCTTTACCTCTCGGCCAGCATAATCAAAGACCCCACCCACCCGAGACATTCGCTCTTCTCTCCTCTTCCATCAGGCAGAAGATACAGGAACCTGAGGGCACGTCCCACCAGACTTAAGGACAGCTTCTACCCCACTGTGATAAGACTATTGAACGGTTCACTTATACGATGAGATGGACTAAGACCTCACGATCTACCTTGTTGTGACCTTGCACCTTATTGCACTGCACTTTCTCTGTAGCTGTGACACTTTACTCTGTACTGTTATTGTTTTTACCTGTACTACATCAATGCACTCTGTACTAACTCAATGTAACTGCACTGTGTAATGAATTGACCTGTACGATCGGTTTGTAAGACAAGCTTTTCACTGTACCTCAGTACAATAATAAACCAATACCAATACCAACAAGGCAATCAGGGAAGATTAAACAGTATTATGCAATCACATGCTCTGTATGCAAGCATGCGTGGGTACTTAATGCTTTTCACTGAAGTCAGTGCACAAAATGACAAGGCTTTTCCGCTTAAATATCTTTGGCCAGACAGAAGAACAAGTTATCCTACATGTATGAACAATAAGTATTCCAGACTGGTCTGTAATTAGTGGATTGTTATTATTTACACACACAAGGGGAAAATCATCTGTAGGGTTAACACGTATTTCATTATAAAAGTGTAGAGTATTTCTGCATCACTGGAATATTCTCTTACAGATAACACCATCACCACAAGACCATAGGAGAGCATGTGGAGAAATTGAAGCCAACTCCAGGGTTGTCTCTATGGCAGAGGGAATAACTCCAAGGTAGTCCAGAGAGGTAATGGCTGAATGAAGTGATGAGAATTAAAAATGGACAGAATACTTTTGAGGAAACTTATATTTACCAGAGTTTTAGATGAAAGGCTAAGCATGGGCACAACAAGCAGCAAGAATTCAGCTGCAGCCCAGCTGATGGGATTGGGTGATGTTCTGGAGGAAACAGATAGCTTTTGGGAAAGGATGAAATGCAAGCATAACTCACTGAGGTTAACCAAGTCGTCAAAATCGTGAACAGAGTGGCTGGTCAGTGGGCTACTGGACAGAGTTGCTCTATGATCCAAGTTATTTGAAAGGTTGTCACCACAAAAAATTTCAAAACGTTCAGTTTACAGGGTGGCTAAAGGAATTTACCATGTCCCCTTTGACCCTCACCAATTTTTAGCAATGCACCATAGAAAGCATCCTATCTGGATGTATCACGGCTTGGTACGGTAACTGCTCTGCCTGGAACTACAAGAAACCGCAGAGAGTTGTGGACACAGCCCAGCACATCACAGAAACCAGCCTCCCCTCCATGGACTCTAATAAATTTACTGATTACCACTTCTCACTGCCTCGGTAAAGCAACCTGCATCATCAAAGACCCCACCCACCCCGGACATTCTCTCTTCTCCCCCTCCCACCGGCCAGAAGATACAAAAGCCTGAAAGCACGTACCACCAGGCTCAAGGACAGCTTCTATCCCACTGTTATAAGTCTACTGAATGGTTCCCTGGTACGATAAAATGGACTCTTGACCTCACAATCTACCTCGTTATGACTTCGCACCTTATTGTTTACCTGCACTGCACTTCCTCTGTAGCTGTAACACTTTATTCTGCTTTCTGTTATTGTTTTCCCTTGTACTACCTCAATGCACTGCATAATGAATTGATCTGTATGAATGGTATGCAAGCAAATTTTTCACTGTACCTCGGAACATGTGACAATAATAAAACAATTTACTCAATATTGTAGAAAATTATTGAGAATTGTTTAACATATGACACAACCATTTCCAGTAAGTTTACTGATTACCACTACCCACACCCCAAATAAAATAGGAAAGATTTTGCTAGGTTAATGTAAAGCTGGAGCTTAACTCTATTTCTCCACAGATGCTCCCTGACCAGCCGAATAATTTCAAGCAACTTTGTACTTAAAAAGAAAATCGTGGTCCTCCCCTGAAAACCAATGAAAAGGAAAAGCAAGCAACATGGAGACTTGCTGGGTGTTGCCAGCAGTTTCCAGATACGGTGGTGGGCCAGTGGTTAGATTACCAAAATAATAACTGAGAGGCTTGGATTTAATGCAGAAATCAGAGTTCAAGTCCCACCATGGCAGCTCTGGAATTTAAATTTAAAAGTAAAATTACAATTGGCATTCATGATCTTACTAAAGACACTGGATTTGTTCACGTCCTTTGGGCAGAACCCTTGCATCCTGCCTTTGTCTGGCCTTAATTTGACTCCAGACCAAATGCACCGATGTGGTTGGCTCACAGATCCCTCTGAACTGGCAATTAAGGATGAGCAGTAAATGCTGGCCTTCCAGAGACGTCCACATCCTAAAAATTAATCGTTTACTTCCACTACTAAAGTTTATCTCCACACAATCTTGCTGCCTCAAACCCACAGCTTTCTTAGGTAAATGTGATCATTATTTTAATGATCACATTTACCTAAGGAACCAGCAAGTAAACTAGGTAGCAGCGAACCACGATTGACCCTTATGGTTTTCCTATCACCATTTGGAGGATTTCATATAAAGCCACATTTTCTAATTCCATTACAGCATAAACTCTCACGACAAAGCCAGCTCCACACACAGGAGAATAATAATTGTTTAAAATCTACCATGACTTTGCAGAATTAAGTCTGGACGAAGGAAATAGATTGAATTTATTTTTACCCCCCCAACCAAAGCACTGGAAACGGTCGCTTTGCAGAGAGATTGAGGTCTGTGGTTTTGTTTTAAAAAAGAATAAACACGGGGCAATACTGACATCCATCATTCAGCTCTAATCAGTTGACCTGAAGTCACATATAGACCAGAATGGACAATTTCCTTCCGGACATTAGTGAATCCATTTCACAACAAGCCAGTAGTTTCATTGTTAGTGTTATCAATACCTGCTTTTTATTCCAGGTCTACTCATCTGGAACTACTGGCATTTACCCTGAACTTGCTGAACCATGGTGGGCACTTGGAGTTTGAACTGCAAGTCGACCTCAGTGAACAGTGCAAGTTCAAAGATCCCCACCATCCGGGCCATGCCATCTTCTCACAACTCCCATTGGGCAGGAGGTACAGAAGCCTGAAGTCCCACACCACCAGGTTCAGGAACAGCTACTTCCCTTCAACCATTCAGTCCTTGAACCAATCGGCAAATCCCTCATCACTACAGTTTAGCAACACTGTGACCACCTTGATCACTTTGCAGTAAAACGGACTTTGTTTTTGTTTGTTTTAATTGTGTTCTTTCTTGTAAAAATTGTGTACAATTTATGGTTAATTTATGTTTTTTTTGTGAATGCTGCTTATATGATGCTATGTGCCTGTGATGTTGCTGCAAGTCTTCCATTGCACCTGTGCACACATGGACTTGTGCATCTGACAATAAACTCGACTTTGACTTGAAGAGGCCCAAGGGACTGAATGTCAATCCTTAGCAGACTGATCAGTTTACACCAACATTGCATTTTGTATTTACTTCCTTCAACTAGACAGATGCTGGATATCTGAAATAAAATCAGAAAATGCTCATCAGGTCAGGCAGTGTTAGTGGAAAGAGGACGATTGTTAATGCTTCAGGTCAAAAATCCTTCATCAGATACTACCAGATTTCAGCATTTTCTGTTTTTATTGTTTAGATTCAAAATGCTTTAAATCGGAGCACGGGTCACAAAAACTGATAGACCTCAAAAGCTTCTATGCAAGGAAACCAACTTGCAATTCTATTCACCTCTCCAACAATAGGCATTATATACTAATTGTTTCTAAGAAGTATTTTCAAAAATATTAATCTGGAGTACTCTGACTTTCATCAGATGAAACAGTTTCCAATAGTTATTTGAGAATAAACAGATCTGAACTATAGAGAGGCAGGAAAAATACAATGAATCAAATATTTCAAATTTTTCACCAACATCAAAAGAAAGCATTATGAAAAAACAAATATTGCTATTGGCACAGATGCTTCACCGTTTACAGCCTTCAGATAAACATCTTCCCTCTCAGGCTAAACCTCAGATTACTCCACAGTGAAAGGCCATCGTGCCAAACACCTTCTTCTGTCTACCTGTGTCACCACTTTCAGGGAACTATGTACTAGGTCTCTGTTCTACAACACTCCCCAGGACCCTGCCTTTTTACTGTGCAAATCCTCCCCTGGTTTAACTTACCAAAATGCAGGACTTTGCACTTGTCCGAGTTAAATTCCATCTCCCTTCCTTGGCCCACTTCTCCAAATCATCTAGATGATGTTGTAATCTTAGACAACCTGCTTCACTGTCTACCACACCACCAATTTTGGTGTCAGCCACAAACTTACTAACCATGCCAGCTACATTCTCATCCAAATCATCAATATAAATGACAAACATCAGAGGACCCAGCACTGATCCCTGTGGCACACCACTGGTCACAGGTCTCCGATCTGAAAACCACCACTACACTACCACCAAGCCAATTTTGTATGCAGTTGTCTAGCTCACCCTGGATCCCATGTGATCTAACCTTCTAGACCAACCTACCATGCAGGACCTCATCAAAGGCCTTGCTGAAGTCCATGAAGACAACACCTACTGCCCTGCCCTCATCAATCCTCTTGGTCACCTCTTCAAATAACTTGATTAAATTCATGAGACTCGATTTTCCCATGTTAAGCTGACCATCCCTAAAGCAGGTAGCTCCCATCTCTCAGAGAGACAGTTTACTCTTCAATTTTAAAGAAAACTTAGTGTGAAAAATCCTTGACAATGTTGTGTTAAAATTTCTACTGAAGTACACAAACAGTTAACTATTTTTGACATCCTAATTCCAGTGAAAGATTTTGTAGTTATTTTAATAAGCTATCTTAAAACAAAATGAGCAGTAATATTTCCAAACTCAGTTTATTCCCATTATATAGGGCAGGTATGGTAGTGTAGGGGCAGGCACAGTAGTGTAGCAGTTAGCGTAACGCTTTACAGTACCAGCAACCTGGGTTCAATTCCCGCCACTGTAAGAAGTTTGTACGTTCTCCCCATGTCTGCGTGGGTTTCCTCCGGGTGCTCTGGTTTCCTCCCACATTCCAAAGATGTACAGGTTAGGAAGTTGTGGGCAGGCTATGTTGGCACCGGAAGCGTAGCGACACTTGCAGGCTGCCCCCAGAACACTCCACGCAAAAAATACATTTCACTGTGTGTTTCAATGTACATGTGACTAGTAAAGATATCTTATATTTGAGTTTTTAAAAAGAACTCTCAGCCATTAAATGAACTCAATTTAGCAACTGATAGTGGATTACAGTTCTCTTATGCTCATGTCTTGACCTCAAAACATCACTTGCTTCCAACAGCTTGCACTTTCTGTGATGAAAATCCCAATGTATTCAGTGGATTTACCATCCTATTACATAAGCCCCAGGAGGAACGTAATCAAAGCAGCCTAATCCTGTTAAATGCAGTAATATTGACTTTCAATTTCTCCACCTTCCTCCTCATTACGTTCAATTTTAGCTCATTTTCAAAATGAGTTCTGTATTAAAAGCCCTGCATTTCCGAAGTACTCTTTTTGGGCATGAGCATCATCAATAACGGCGGAGGATGAGGGGTGATCTGTTGGAAGTGTATAAAATTATGAGGGGCATAGATAGGGTGGACAAGCAACGTCTTTTTCCCATTATTGAGCGATCCAATACCAGAGGGCATGCATTTAAGGTGAGAGAGGGTAGGTTCAGAACAGACACGAGGGGTACATTTTTTACTCAGAGAGTGGTGGATGCCTGGAATACGTTGCCTGATAGGGTGGTGGAGGCAAATTCATTGGGGGCTTTTAAGAGGGGCTTGGATGGGCACATGGATGAGAGGAAAATGGAGGGTTATGGGCATTTTGTAGGTAGGAGGGATTAGCTGTGTCAGCACAACATTGTGGGCCGAAGGGCCTGTCCTGTGCTGTACTGTTCTATGTTCTATATATAACATGACCTTTAAAAGTATCTGAACTACAACTCATCTCCAGTTGTTGATCCAGTGATGGATCAGGACATGCAGTTTGGTGTGGATTTGAGCCACATACAACAAAAGGAGCTGTCTGTCCTGCCTTGCTGAGGAACAGTTTTCATCTGGAACTTCTGCACCCGATTGCCCATACTTGAAGCAACGTTTTCATTATAACAGCCACTGGAGGCTGTTTTGGGGGTGGTTGGGGGGTGGATGTTGACTGCCCATACTAAAGTTATTTGGACAAGGGACTGGACATGTGGGACAAACAGAGGTGCAGTAATATGAACTGTGTCTTCCACAACAGTTAACTTGTTTTCACACATCTTCACTTTACTGTTGTAACTGGGGTAAATGCAAACAAGACACCTGTGGACTGTTCATGTCTATTTGAATTCCAATGAACAGCCATTGAAATTTAGGATTCATGCATATTCGTGAGCAGTCACTGGGGTAAACTGCCAAAGGTTACAATGGCCTGTTAGCATTGTAGTGAGGCTGTTATCCCACAGTATGATGTGACATGCACAGATTATTGAAGTAAAAATATTACATTGTAGGACAAATGCACACTAGGCCATGTCTTTATTCTAAAAACCTTGCTTTAAATCTGCCACTCCAAGTACTAGCAACTTTTCGATGTAAATCATACCTTTAATGTAGGCACTTTGTCATTTGATACACATTACATGACAAAACAAAAAATGAATGGCAAAGTGGTGGAACCAGGCAATTGAAGCAAATACCAGCTTGAAGGAGAGGAGCGGACATCAAGAGTGTGATATGGAGGAGATACAGTTGCCAGCTGTGAACTGACAACAATGGAAATACAGAAGAGGTCAGACTCAGGATTGGAATTGAAGGTGGTGAATGTGCAAGAGAATGATAGAAGCAAGTTGCATGAGGTGTGCATGAAGGGATTCAACACGAAGATGAACATTTTAAGTTGGAGGCACTGAGAGGCTGCGACACTATCTCCATCAGTAAGGACCCAGCGAGAGACAAGTGGAAAGACGACTGGCAAAAGAATCTTGGATGAAGTTACATTAATGCAGTGCAAAGGACAGGAGATCAGCCACAAAAAGCACTAGGATACTTGGTTCAAGTTGCATTTACATCAAATACAGCACAGAAAGAATGTAAAAAGGAGAAAATTTTTAAATTAAATTTTATTTACAGCATGGTAACAGGCCCTTCCGGCCCAATGAATCCGCGCCGCCCATTTTAAACCCAAATTAACCTACCCGTAAGTCTTTGCAATGTGGGAGGAAACCGGAGCTCCCGGAGGAAACCCACGCAGACACGGGAGAACGTACAAACTCCTTACAGGCAGCGACGGGAATCGAACCCTGATTGCTGGCGCTGTAATAGCGTTGCGCTAACCGCTATGCTACCGTGCCACCCAAAATATCTCCAAAAATCAAGAGAGCTTGATATATCCAAGATCCAGATTTGTGGAAACCCTACCAAAGCAAACAGGCAGCAATTTTGTCTATTGCAATTACTATATAACATGTGGCAAGATATACAGCAAATACTGTGAAGGGAACAAAACACAACACCTTTCACACTCTTCAACCTTCCTAAAACACTTGTGACCAACCATGTATTTTAAAGTAACTTGGTTGTAATAATCGGTGACAGAATGGACTCAGTTTTTCCCCAGGGTTGGGGAATCAAGAACTGGAGGGCATAGATTTATGGTGAGAGGGGAAAGATTTGAGAGAAATGTGACGGGCAACTGTTTTCCCCCACAAAGGGTGGTGTCCATGTGGAGTCGGCTGCTAGAGGAAGTGTTTGAGGCAGGTACAGTAACAACTTTTAAGAGACAGTTGGACAGGTACAAGATTTGGAAGGTTATGGGCCAAACGCTGGCAAATGGGACTAGCTTGGATGGGACATCTTAGTCGGAATGGACGAGTTGGGCTGAAGGGCTTGTTTCCGTGCTGTATGGCTCGATAATAAAGAGGCATTAATAAGATATTGCCCAAGTCTGTGGCTAACACAAGGTTCTGGGCATGCATTACACATGCACCAACCTCATGGGCATATGCACAGCAACTGACGGTTAGAAGTTGCTAGATATGATGGTGATCTCAAACTGAATGAATAAGGCGATCACGTGTCTCTCCGTAACTAGCCTATGGGATCCTTACTGAGGCATGTAAATGAGCAGGGAATTAGAAAACTCAAGTCAATGCCAAATCTTTGAGAGAGTAAAGAAACGAAAAAGGAAGAGAGAAAGTAACAAAGTGCACTTGAAGTCATAGAGTCCCACAGCACAGAAATAGGCCCTTCGGCCCAACTGGTCCATGCTGACCAAGGTGCCCCATCCAAGCTGGTCCCATTTGCCAGCGTTTGGCCCATAACCTTCTAAACCTTTACAATCCACGTACCTGTCCAACTGTCTTTTAAAAGCTGTTATTGTACCTGCCTCAACCACTCCTCTGGCAGCTGATTCCACACAGATACCACCCTTTTTGGGGGAAAAAAGTTGCTCCAGTTCCTCTTAAATCTTTCCCCTCTCACCTCAAACCTGTGCCCTCCAGTTCTTGATTCCCCAACTCTGGGGAAAACAAAACTCCGATAAAGTTAAAATCAGATGATATCACACTTTCAAACTTTCTGCTCCAGATACTGTAAATAGTTTTAATTGCTGGCAAACCGCTGTTAAACATTGACTTGGACTTGAATGGAAGAGCCATGACTTTATTTGTCCTCTTTAGTGGTTATCTAATGGGCAAGGCCCGTTTTTCCAGCCACTGCAAGATTCCCAATCATGCATGAAAACACAGTGTAGACCCAGGAGAATCAGAGAACTGTGGGGGAACCCTCACCAGCCTGCCTGCCACAAACTGGCGCCTGACTCATTCACCAGTCCTGCAAAACAATGACAGCCAGTTTGTCTGGAGACAGATACAAATCCAGGCCAGGGAGCAATGGGTGGGATGCGCCAGTCACCTTCAGCTCATGAAGTCCCCACACCGGACAGGGCAACAGCCTGGGTCATGTGTCCAAATCTTCACCTCATTTTATGCCTTGTTTGACCTTGCACCTTATTGTCTACCTGCAATGCACTTCCCTGTCACTGTGACACTTTACTCTGTATTCTGTTATTGTTTTTACCCTGTACTACCTCACTGCACTGTGTAATGAATTGACCTGTACGATCGGTGTGCAAGACAAGTTTTCCACTGTACCCCGGTACAAGTGACAATAACAAACCAATTCCAATACCAAAATCTCTGGAACTCTAGCCCCCACCCCACCTGAAACTGACAAGTGGTCGGCACAGGGGCCAGTGTGGAAACCGTCCGACACCTCAACCAGCAATTACCAACAACAGCCCAGACTCCCCACCAAATGACACCAGAGCACAAGGACCGCGTTCAACTCCTTCGATTCCAACCAGGCGGCCGGCCACACTGTGTTTTCAGCGCCTGTACAACACGCTGGGTTGTGTGTGTGTGTGTGTGTGTGAGAGAGAGAGAGAGAGAGAGAGAGGTCGGATGATGGATCCGCTTCCATTGCCTCTCAGGATTGTGGACACTGATCCAAAGCACCGACCTAACGCCTGCAGACCAAACACTGAGCCGAGCCCACGCCGAGCTGCGAGACGGTGCCGGGGACGCCGGCCGCTGCACTTTGTACAGTCTCTCCCCGCTGCGGGACGTGACAGCGAGCAGACGGAGGCCAAATGAAACCCACGGACTCGCCCAGCGCGTCCCAGTCGCCGCGACTGCAGGTCGCAGCAATGACATTTCAAGTGGGATCCCTGCAGGAACAACCGGGCGGACTGGGTGTCTCTCTTCCCCTCCCCACCACCCACCCCCTGGGGGAGGGGGGAGACGGACAGTCTCCTCGCAAGCGTCCCAGCTCACCTCCAGGCGCAGCCTGCCCCCGGAGCGGAGGCAGTCGGCGGCCGACGTGTCATTTCTGCCCGCCAGCGGCAGCAGCCTGGGACCGACTGGACTCAGTGTGGGGGGGGGGGGGGTATAACGGGGGCAGGGCCGGCCGGCGCTCCACAGCCCCGCGTAACTTCTCATCTGGTCTCAGAGGGAAGGGGGGGGGGGGGGACGGAGCCGGGATCGGACCCCCGACCCCCACCCGCTGTAACCGATCCAAGGACGGCAACAAACACACTTCCTGCCCTCCCCACCCCTCCCGTACCCGACCACCACCTCCACGGACTCCGGGCACAGCCCAGCGACAGCACCCACGCTCAGTGCATCGTCCCCTCCCACCCACCCACCCACCCCCATCCAAAGCCCCTCTCCCACACCCCCTCCCCACAGCCCTCGCCCCCTCCAACACCTCCCTCACCCCCTTCACCTCATCACCCCCTCCCCTCCTCACCCCTGCACCCACTCCCCCACCCCCTCTGCCCCCACCACCCCCTCCTCCCCACCCCCTCTTACCCCTCCCACTTCCTCCCTCCCTCACACCCCTCCATCCCCTCCCCCTCCCCTCCCACTCCCTCCCCACCCCTACACCCCTTCCCCTCCCCACCCCTCCCACTTCCCTACCCCCCTCCCCTCCCACTCCCTCCCCACCCCCCTTCCTCCCCCTCCCCACCCCTCCCACTTCCCTACCCCCCTCCCTCACCAAGACTCACCAACATTTGCAGGGTGACGCCTCGCCGGCTCTCCCCTCACGGCGGAATACCTGCCGTGTTTTACCGGGCGGCTGAGCGGCTGGTCCCCGGTCCCGACCCCAGCGGCCCGTCCCTCCACACACACCCGCGCTGTCCCCAGTTGACCCACCGAAGCGACAGGGAGGAGAGAGAAGCGGCGACCTTGAGCCGGGGAGGGGGGGGGGGGGGGGGGAGAGCGGCGGAGCGCGGCCGGTAGGGGGAGGCGGCGAGCGCCAGGAGAACCCGGGCCAGCGGGCACCGATCCACCCCGGAGCCGGGCAGGGGGCTGCTTCGGCCGCACGCCCCGGCTCTCTCCATCGGCGCGGCTCCCCACGGCCGATGCACCGTCTTTAAACGTTAAGCGCCTTCCCACAACACTGATGGACGAAGCATCGTCTTACTTCTAGTCTGCAATTTTTGTCCCTCAAACCTATGCATGCCTAACAAAATACATCAGTGTTGTTTAATTGTAGTGAAGCGTATTAACCGCGAGTAGGAAATTGGACTTGGTTTATTATTGTCACATGTGCAGTGAAAAACTTGTCTTGCAAACCATCGGTACAGATCAATGCGTTGACAGTGCATTGAGGTAGTACAGGGTAAAACAATACAGAATGCAGAATAAAGTATTCCAGCTACAGAGAAAGTGCAGTGCAGGCAGACAACAAGGTGCAAGGCCATGATGAGATAGATTGTGAGGGTCAGGGGTTCCCTCCTTCTGCAACCACTGAAGACGGAAAATGACAACAGCATTCTCAATGCCAATCTGTCAAAGATCATTTCAATTAGGGATGTCAAAACCACTGGTGAAAGTTACCACTGAGGAATCTGTTTTAGCTTACTGCATTCCGGACTGAACAATTTTTATCTTTCAGATTTGCGAGTTAGATTCTGTTCATCAAGGTGGTGGTGAAGCATAAATCTCTGGTGTCCCAGTTCACCTCAGGTATCCCCAGGATGAGTGAAGACCAGTCAGATGCAAGATAAAGCTGTTTCTGTTCTGACATATCTCAGATCCATACTTTGAAGCAAACTGCTTCTGCATTCATTTTGCACATTGGAATTGAAATTGGTTTATTATTGTCACATGTACCGGGATACAGTGAAAAACTTGTCTTGCGTACCATTCATACAGATCAATTCATTACAACTGTGCATTGAGGTAGTACAGGGTAAAACAATAACAGAATGCAGAATAAAGTGTTACAGTTACCGGGAACGTGCGGTGCAGGCAGACAATAAGGTGCAAGGCCATAACCATAAGACAGGAGCAGAATTAGGCCATTCAGCCCATCGAGTCTGCTCTGCCATTTGATCATGGCTGATTTATTTTTCCCTCTCAACCCCATTCTCCTGCCTTCTCCCCGTAACCTTTGACACCCTTACTAATCAAGAACCTATCAACCTCCGCTTTATCGGGGTGGCACGGTAGCGTAGCGGTTAGCGCGACACTATTAGATAAGATAAGATCTTTATTAGTCACATGTACATCGAAACACAGAGTGAAGTACATCTTTTGCATAGAGTGTTCTAGGGGCAGCCTGCAAGTGTCGCCACGCTTCCGGCGCCAACATAGCATGGCCACAACTTCCTAACCTGTACGTCTTTGGAATGTGGGAGGAAACCAGAGCACCCGGAGGAAACACACGCAGACACACGGGGAGAACGTACAAACTCCTTACAGACAGCGGCCGGATTTGAACCTGGGTCGCTGGCGCTGTAAAGCATTATGCTAACCACTATGCACGCGTTTGATTCCCGTCGCTGTCTGTAAGGAGTTTTTACGTTCTCTTCTTGTCTGCATGGGTTTCCTCCGGGTGCTCCGGTTTCCTCCCACATTTCAAAGACGTATGGGTAGGTTAATTTGGGTTTAAAATGGGCGGCGCGGACTGGAAGGGCCTGTTACCACGCTGTAAATAAAAATTAAAAAAAAAACTTTAAATTTTAGTTTTAAATATACCCAACGTCTTGGCCTCCACAGCCGTTTATGGCAATGAATCCCACAGATTCACCACCATCTGGCTGAAGAAATTCCTCCTCATCTCTGTTCTAAAAGGATGTCCTTCTATTCTGAGGCTGTGCCCTCTGGTCCTAGACTCTCCCACTACTGGAAACATCCTCTCCACGCCCACTCTATCCAGGCCTTTCAATAGCCGGTAGGTTTCAATGAGATCCCCCCTCATCCTTCTAAACTCCATTGAGTACAGGCTCGGAGACATCAAACACTCCTCACACGTTAACCCTTTCATTCCCAGGATCATTCTTGTAAATCTCCTCTGGACTGTCTCCAAGGCCAGCACAACTGCTCACAATACTCCTGATGTGGTCTGAGCAATGCCTTATAAAGCCTCAGCATTACATCTTTGCTTTTATATAACGAGGTAGATTGTGAGGTCAACAGTCCATCTTATCATACTAGGGGACCGTTCAATAGTCTTATAACAGCGGGATAGAAGCCCTCTCGTTCTTCGGCACCTCAGGTAGGGGAACCAATGCAGCTACTCATTTAAGCACAGCAAGGGTTTTCAACAAGATGGTCTCTCAGTCTCCTGAACTCCAGAGAATACCGCCTGAGTCTTCTGCACATAAAGCAAACCAGCATCCCAGGAATCAACATAATGAATCATCACCACACTCCCTCTATGGCAAATACATCTATTTTTCTTTAGTTAAGGAGACCAAAACAGCACACAACATTTTCAGTGTGTACCACCAGGCTCAAAGACAGCTTCTACCCCACTGTTATTGAACAGTCCCCTAGTACGATAAGATGGACTCTTGACTCTTGAGCTCACAATCTACCTCATTATGACCTTGTGTCTTATTGTCTACCTGCACTGCACTTTCTCTGTAACTGTAACGCTCTGTTCTGCATTCTGTTATTACTTGACCTCGTACTATCTCAATGCACTGGTGTGATGAAACAATCTGTACGGATGGTATGCAAGACAGATTTTTCACTGTACCTCAGTACATGTGACAATAATCAACCAATTCCAATTCCAGTGCCTTTATTGCAGTAAAACCTTGACCCCACAGCCAAATCCTCCCACAATAAAGTCAACAAATCATATGCCTTGCTACACCTGCACGTGAGCTCTCAGTGACTTGTGTACAAGGAAATCCAGCTCCCTCTCAACACCAGCATGCACGATTCTATCAGCAACAGTATCTATCATCATTTTAAAAAATACCCTGCTTTTCTGTTTTGTGTATGACCCTACGTTTTTCTACAATCTATTCTAACTACCTCGTGTTTACCAGCATGCCCATGTTCTTCTGTAGTCTTCTTGCATGTGCCTCATTCTGACAAGACCACCTAGTTTTTTTATCACTTGCAAACTTGGAAATATGATGTTTGGCTACACAGCCAATCACTGACATGGATTTTGAATAGCTAGTGCTCAGCACTTGCAAGTGTTGAAATGAAGCCTGCACTGACATATCTGATTACAAAGGTATGCAGGCAGGTGTATGGGTAGCAAGAAAAATTCTGGTTATTGCAAAGCAAAAGAAGGAACGTCACCAGTTTCAAAGGACTGCCACTGCAGGAGGAATTTCAATGTGAAGTTTACATAAGCATAGGGAGGTGAACAGAGGCGATGGGGAGGAAGAAAATGAGGGAGTGAGATCTGATTTGAAAAGGCAGGTTCAGGGGAATAATCAGAATCAGATTTATTATCACTGACATATGACATGAAATTTGTTGTTTTATGGCAACGGTACAGTACAAAGGCATAAAAATCTATAAATTACAAAATAAATAGTGCAAGAAAAAAAAGGAATAATGAGGTAGTGTTCATGGGTTCATGGACCATTCAGAAATCTGATGGTGGAGGGGAAGGAACTGTTCCTGAATTGTTGAGTGTGGGTCTTCAGGCTCCTGTACCTCCTCCCCGATGGTAGTAACGAGAAGAGGGCATGTCCCAGGTGGTGAGGGTCCTTAGTGATGGATGCTGCCTTCTTGAAGCACCACCTCTTGAAGATAACCTTGATGGCGGGGAGGGTTGTGCCCGTGATGGAGCTGGCTGAGTCTACAATCCTCCGCAACCTCTTGCAATCCTGCACATTGGAGCCTCCATACCAGGCAGTGATGCAACCAGTCAGAATGCTCTCCGCTGTACATCTATTGAAATTTATAAGAGTCTTTGGTGACGTACCAAATCCAACTCCTAATGAAGTAGAGCTGCTGGCGTGCCTTTTTCGTGATTGCATCAATGTGTTGGGCCCAGGACAGATCCTCTGAGATGTTGATGCCCAGGAACTTGAAGCTGCTCACCCTTTCCACCGCTGACCCCTCAATGAGGACTGGTGTGTGTTCTCCCGACTTCCCCTTCCTGAAGTCCACAATCAATTCCTTGGTCTTTCTGACGTTGAGAGCGAGGTTGTTGTTACGACACCACTCAACCAGCCAATTTACCTCACTCCTGTACACCTCCTCGTCCCCATCTGAGATTCTAACAACAACAGTGGTGTCATTGGCAAATTTATAACAAGATTGTTTTGGCATTTTGTTGATTGTTGAAGGCAATGCATTTAGGTAACTAGGAGGAAATGATGCTTATCAGTTCAGCAGTCAAAAGAAGACAGATTTTGCCCTATTGTCACAATTCCCACATGGCGTCTGAGCTGCCAGGATACATGCGCTCTGGATGAAGTGGTTGTAAGTGTTGCCTGGTTGAAGTCTGGAGCACTAGGGAGAATAGGAATCTGGCAGCAGAACAACAGAGAAAACACCACAGTTGGCTCAGAACTATGCTTCCAGGTTCCCAATCTTACAAAGAACAACGTTTTGGATATAGATCTCTTCTGCAGGAAGTGGAGCAAGTCTCTAAACATGTGTTTCAGATAATGAAGAATTGGAACATTTCTACTTAAACCCACAACACATTGCAAGGCCTTTATCATGACACACAACATGCCAGAAAAGGACATTTCCACACACCAAAGCAACCAGAAAAGTTTCCAAGAGAGTTGGTGGTTTCCAGAGGGAAACCGCAGTAAATCCATCCACCTGAATGCAGCACTTTCACAATTGCTTCCAACGGTTGCTTGGGGTTATTTAGCCTAGGATGGCTCAAACAAGCAACAGATTTGCCTTGAGCAAATGAGTTGCATAAAGTGCTAGCAGATGTTGCCATTTCATTACACTAACAATATTCCTGCCTTTTTAAATCCTGTACTATCAGTACAGAGGGACGTTTCTTGCTCCATGAGAGAATAAAGACTGGAATCAGGTACCCTGGGACAGTAGTTTCAATGAGGAACCCAAGAGTTATCTAAGCCCTTGTCCATATCGGTGGGACCTTCCTGAGTTCTAACCCCTGTGAGGTTATGGAAGTAATAACTTAAAGGAAATAAGGTAATTGGCATGTGGTTACACTTAGACCGTAAGAAACGATTGGAAATCTTTGCTGAATTTTGCCATGAAAAGTCATAATTATTTGACCGCAAATACATCAAATTTCAGAGTGACTCAGGAGATTGCAGATACTGGAATCTGAAGCAAAAAGACAAGCTTTTTGAGAAGTCCTAGGAGTACAAGTGAATAGTTCATTGAAAGCAGCGTCACAGGTGGACAGGGTGGTGAAAAAGGTGTTTAGCACCCTGGCTTTCATCAGTCAGGACATTGAGCATAGGAGTTGGGATATCTTGTTGCAGTTGTATAAGTCATTGGTGAGACTGCACTTGGAGCACTGTGCACAGTTTTGGTCACCCTGTTAGAGGAAAGATATGGTTAAACTGGAAAGACTGCAGAAAAGATTTACGAGAATGTTGCCAGGACTGGAGGGATCTGCCAAAGAAAGTAGGTGAGGCAGGTACAATAGTATCATTTAAGAAGCACTTGGATAGGTACATGGAGGGGCGGGGCTTGGAGGGATATGGGCTGAACACAGGAAATTGGGACTAGCTGGGTGGGCACCG